>NW_027327914.1:300000-600000 GCF_047675955.1 Chlorocebus sabaeus | reverse complement strand
CCCTCTATGGGCTTCCAAATATCACTTTGCAAATTCCACAAGAACAGTCTTAGTGATCGGTTTCTTGAGGGGAAAGCTGTAACTCTTTGAGATGTATTAGCAGAACACAAAGGAGTTTCTCAGAAATCTTCTTTCCAGTTTTTAACGGAAGATATTTCCTTTTTCACCATAGCCCACTACGGGCTTCCAAATATCATGTTGCAAATTCAACAAGAACAGTCTTAGCGAAAGGCTTTTGGAGGGGAAATCTATAACTCCGTGAGATCAATTAAGAAAACACAATGCAGTTTCTCAGAAAGCTTCTTTTCAGTTTTTATCTTAGGATACTTCCTTTTTCACCATAGCCCTCTAGGAGTTTCCAAATATCACTTTGCAAATTCCACAAGATCAGTCTCAACGAAAGGCTTCTTGAGGTGAAAGCTGTAACACTGTGAGATGAATTAACAGAACACAAAGCAGTTTCTCAGATAGCTTCTTTCAGTTTTTATCTTAGGATATTTCCTTTTTCACCATAGCTCTCTCTGGGCTTCCAAATATCACTTTGCAAATTCCCCAAAAACAGTGTTTGCGAAAGGTTTCTGGATGGGAGAGCTGTAACACTGTGAGATGCATTAACAGAATACAAAGCAGTTTCTCAGAAATCTTCTTTCCAGTTTTTATTGGAAGATATTTCTTTTATCACCTTAGCCCTCTATGGGATTCCAAATATCACTTTGCAAATTCCACAAGAACAGTCTTAGAAAAAGGCTTCTTGAGGGCAAAACTCTAATTCTGTGAGATGAATTAACAGAACACAAAGCATTTTCTCACAAATCTTCTTTCCAGTTTTTAACGGAAGATATTTCCTTTCTCACCAGGGTCCTCTATGGGCTTCCAAGTATCACTTTGCAAATCCCACAAGAACAGTCTCAGCGAAAGGCTTTTTGAGAGGAAAGCTGTAACTCAGTGAGAAGTATTAACAGAAAACACGGCATTTTCTCAAAATGCTTCTTTCCAGTTTTTAACGGAAGATATTTCCTTTTTCACCATAGTCCTCTACGGGTTTCCAAATATCACTTTCCAAATTTCACAAAACAGTCTTAGTAAACGGCTTCTTGAGGGGAAAGCTGTAGCTCTGTGAGATGAACTAACAGAACACAAAGCAGTTTTTCAGACAGCTTCTTTTCGGTTAGTATCTTAGGATATTTCCATTTTCACCATAGCCCTCTATGGGCTTCCACATATCACTTTGGAAATTCCTCAAAAACAGTCTTAGCGGAAGGCTTCTTGAGGGGCAAGCTGTAACTCTGTGAGATGAATTAACAGAACACAAAGCAGGTTCTCAGAAATCTTCTTTCCAGTTTGTAACAGAAGATATTTCCTTTTTCACCTTAGCCCTCTATGGGATTCCAAATATCACTTTGCAAATTTCACAAGAACAGTCTTAGCAAAAGGCTTCTTGAGGGGAAAGCTTAACTCTCTGAGTCGAATTAACAGAACACAAAGCAGTCTCTCAGAAAGCTTCTTTTCAGTTGTTATCTTAGGATATTTCCTTTCTCACCATAGCCCTCTAGGCTTCCAAATATCACCTTGCAAATTCCACTGGAACAGTCTTACCAAAAGGCTTCCTGAATGGAAAGCTGTAACTCTGTGAGATGAATTAACATAACACAAAGTAGTTTGTAAAAAAGCTTCTCTTCAGTTTTTATCTTAGGATATTTCTTTTTCCACCATAGCCCTCTATTGGCCTCCAAATATCACTTTGCAAATTCCACAAGAACAGTCTTAGCGAAGGGGTTGTTGAGGGCAAAGCTAAAACACTGTGAGCTGAATTAAGAGAACACAAAACAGATTCTCAAAAAACCTTCTTTTCAGATTTTATCGCAGGATATTTAATTTTTCACCAGAGCGCTCTATGGTCTTCCAACTATCACTTTGCAAATTCCACAAGAACAGTCTTAGTGGAAGGCTTTATGAGGCGAAAGCTGTAACACTGTGAAATGAATTAACAGATCAAAAAGCGGTTTCTCAGAAAGGTTTCTTCCAGTTTTTAACTGAAGATATTTCCTTTTTCACCATAGCCCTCTATGGGCTTCCAAATATCACTTTGCAAATTCCACAAGAACAGTATTAGGGAAAGGCTTTTTGAGGGGAAAGCTGTAGCTCTGTGAGATGAATTAACAGAACACAAAGCAGTGGCCAGGAAAGCTTCTTTTCGGTTTTTATCTTAGAATATTTCCTTTATCACCGTAGCCCTCTATGGGCTTCTAAATATCACTCTTCAAATTCCGCAAGAACAGTCCTGGCGAAAGGCGTCTTGAGTGGAAAACTGTAACTCTGTGAGATGAATTAACAAAACGCAAAGTAGTTTGTCAAAAAGCTTCTTTTCAGTTTTTATCTTATGATATTTCCTTTTTCAACATAGCCCTCTATAGGCTTTCAAATAACACTTTGCTAATTCCACAAGGACAGTCTTAGCGAAAGGCTTCTTCAAGGAAAAACTAAAACCCTGTGAGATGAATTAAGAGAACACAAAGCAGTTTCACAAAAAGCTTCTTTTCAGTTTTTATCTTAGGATACTTCCTTTTTCACCATAGCCCTCTATTGTCTTCCAAATATCACTTTGCAAAATTCCACAAGAACAGTCTTAGGGAAAGGATTCTTGAGGTTAATGCTGTAATTCTGTGAGATGAATTAACAGAACCCAAAGCAGTTTCTCAGACACTTCTTTCCAGTTTTTAACTGAAGATATTTCCAGTTTCACCATAGCCCTCCATGGACTTCCAATTATCACTTTGTAAATTCAACAAGAACAGTCTTAGCGAAAGACTTCTTTCTGGGAAAGCTGAAAATGTGTGAGATGAATTAACAGAACAGAAAGTCAGTTTCTCAGAAATCTTCTTTTCAGTTTTTATCTAACTATATTTCCTTTTTCACCGTAGCCCTCTATGGGCTTCCAAATATCACCTTGGAAATTCCACAAGAACAGTCTTAGCGAAAGACTTCTTGAGGTGGATGCTGGAACTCTCTGATATGGATTAACAGAACACAAAGCTGTTTCTCAGAAGGCTTCTTTCCAGTTTTTAACTGCACATTTTTCCTTTATCAGCATAGCCGTCTAAGGGTTCCAAATATCACTTTGCAAGTTCCACAAGAACAGTCTTAGCGAAAGACGTCTTGAGGGTAAAGCAGTAACTCTGTGAGATGAAGTAACAGAACACAAAACAGTTTCTCAGAAACTTTCTTTCCAGGTTTTAACGGAAGATATCTACTTTTACACCATAGCCCTCTATGGGCTACCAAATATCACGTTGGAAATTCCACAAGAACAGTCTTAGAGAATGGCTTCTGAGAAGAAAGCTGTAACTCTGTGAGATGAATTAACAGAACACAAAGCAGTTTCTCAGAAAATTTCTTTCCAGATTTTTTCTTAGGATATTTCCTTTTTCACCATAGCCCTCTATGGGCTTCCAAATATCACTTTGCAAATTACACAAGAACAGTCTTAGGAAAAGGTTTCTTGAGGGGGAAGCTGTAACACAGTGAGAAGAATTAACAGAACACAAAGCAGTTTCTCAGACAGCTTCTTTCCAGTTTTTAACGGAAGATATTTCCTTTTTCACAATAGCCCTCTATGGGCTTCCAACTATCACTTTGCAAATTCCACAAGAACAGCCTTAGCGAAAGGCTTTATGAAGGTAAAGCTGTAACTCTGTGAGATGAATTAACAGAACACAAAGCAGTTTTTCAGAAGGCTTCTTTCCAGTTTTTAACGCAAGATATTTCCTATTCACCATAGCCCTACATGGGATTCCAAATATCACTTTGCAATTTCCACAAGAACAGTCTTAGCGAAAGGCTTCTTGAGGGAAAAGCTGTAACTCTGTGAGATGAATTAACAGAACACAAAGCAGTTTCTCAGAAAGCTTCTTTCCAGGTTTTAACGGAAGATATTTCCTTTTTCACCATAGCCCTCTATGGGCTTCCTAATATCACTTTTGAAATTCCCCAAGAACAGTCTTAGGGAAAGGCTTCTTGTGGGGAAAGCTGTAACTCTGTGAGATGAATTAACAGAACACAAAGCAGTTTCTCAGACAGATTCTTTCCAGTGTTTAAAGGAAGATATTTACTTTTTCACCATAGCCCTCTATGGGCTTCCAAATATCACTTTGCAAATTCCACAAGAACAGACTTACCGAAAGGCGTCTTGAAGGGAAAGGCCCTCTATGGGCTTCCAATGATCGCATTGCAAATTCCTCAAGAACCGTCTTAGCGAAAGGCTTCTTGAGGGGAAAGCTGTAACTCTGTGAGATGAATTAACAGAAGAGAAAGCAGTTTCTCAGAACGCTTCTTTCCAGTTTTTAACGGAAGATATTTCCTTTTTCGCCATAGCCCTCTCTGGGCTTCCAAATATCACTTTGTAAATTCCACAAGAACCGTCTTAGCGAAAGGCTTCTTGAGGGGAAAGCTGTAACTCTGTGAGATGAATTTACAGACACGAAGCAGTTTCTCAGAAATCTTCTTTTCAGTTTTTACCTTAGGATATTTCCTTTTTCACCATAGCCATCTAAGGGCTTCCAAATATCACTCTGCAAATACCACAAGAACAGTCTTAGCGAAAGGCTTATTGAGGGGAAATCTGTAACTCTTCGAGAGGAATTAACAGAACAAAAAGCAGTTTCTCAGAAATTTCTTTCCAGTTTTTAACGGAAGATATTTCCTTTTTCACCATAGCCCTGTATGGACTTCCAAATATCACTTTGCAAATTTCACAAGAACAGTCTTAGCAAAAGACAACTTGAGGGGAATGCTGTAACTATGTGAGATGAATAAACAGAATATAAACTGTTTCTCAGAACGCTTCTTTTCAGTTTTTAATGGAAAATATTTCCTTGTTCACCATAGCCCTCTATGGAATTCCAAATATCACTTTACACATTCCACAACAACAGTCTTAGCGAAAGTCTTCTTGAGGGGAGAGCTGTAGCACTTTGAAATGAATTAACAGAACACTGAACAGCTTCTCAGAAAGCTTCTTTTCAGTTTTTATCTTAGGATATTTCCTTTTTCTCCATAGCCCTCTAGGGGATTCCAAATATCACTTTGCAAATTCCACAAGAATAGTCTTAGAGAAAGATTATTCAGGGGGAAGCTGTAACTCTGTGAGATGAATCAACAGAACACAAAGCAGTTTCTCAGAATGCTTCTTTTCAGTTTTAATCTTAGGATATTTCCTTTTTCACCATAGATCACTAAGGGCTTCCAAATATCACTTTGCAAATTCCAGAAGAGCAGTCTTAGCAAAAGGCTTCTTGAGGGGAAAGCTGTAATTCTGTGAGAAGAATCACCAGAACACAAAGCAGTTTCTCAGAAAGCTTCTTTCCAGTTTTTTAGGGAAAATATTCACTTTTTCACATTAGCCCTCATTGGGCTTCCAAATATCACTTTCCAAATTCCACAAGAACAGCCTTAGCAAAAAGCTTCTTGAAGGGAAAGCTGTAACTCTGTGAGATAAATTAAAAGAACACGAAGCAGTTTCTCAGGAAGCTTCTTTACAGTTTTTAACAGAACATATTCCCTTTTTCACCATAGCCCTCTATGGGCTTTCAAATACCACTTTCCAAATTCCACAAGAACAGTCTTAGCGAAAGACTTCTTGAAGGGAAAGATGTAACTCTGTGAGATGAATTAACAGAACACAAAGCAGTTTCTCAGAACGCTTCTTTCCAGTTTTTAACGGAAGATACTTCCTTTCTCACCATATCCCTCTATGGCCTTCCAAATATCACTTTCCATATTCCACAAGAACAGTCTTAACGAAAAGCTTCTTGAGGTGAAAGCTGTAACACTGTGAGATGAATTAACAGAACACAAAGCAGTTGCTCAGAAAGCTTCTTTCCAGTTTTTAACGGAAGATATTTCCTTTTTCACTGTAGCCCTCTGTGGGCTTTAAAACATCACCTTGCAAATTCCACAAGAACAGTCTTAGCGAAAGGCTTCTTGAGGGGAAAGCTGTAACTCTGTGAGATGAATTGACAGAACACAAAGCAGTTTCTCAGAAAGCTTCTTTCCAGTTTTTAACTGAAGATATTTCCTTTTTCACCATAGCCCTCTATTGGCTTCCAAATATCACTTTGCCAATTCCACAAGAAGAGCCTTTGCGAAAGGCTTCTTGAAGGGAAAGCTGTAACTCTGTGAGATGAATTAACAAATCACAAAGCAGTTTCTCAGAATGCTTCCTTTCATTTTTTATCTTAGGATATTTCCTTTTTCACTATAGCCTGCTGTGAGCTTCCAAGTATCACTTTGCAAATTCCACAAAAACAGTCTTAGCAAAAGGCTTCTTGAGGGGAAAGCTGTAACGCTGTGAGAAGAATTAACAGAACACAAAGCAGGTTCTCAGAAAGCTTCTTTCCACTTTATCGCGTAAGATTCTTCCTTTTTCGCACAGCTCTCTATGGGCTTACAAATATCACTTTCCAGATTCCACCTCTATGGGCTTCGAAATATCACTTTTCAAATTTCACAAGAACAGCCGTAGCGAAAGGCTTCTTGAAGGGAAAACTGTAACTCTGTGAGATGAATTAACAGAACACAAAGCAGTTTCACAGAAAGCTTCTTTCCAGTTTTTAACGGAAAATATTTCCTTTTTCACCATAGCCCTCTAAGGGCTTCCAAATATCACTTTGCAAATTCCATAAGAACAGTCTAAGCGAAAGTCTTATTGAGGGAAAAGATGTAACTCTTTGAGATGAATTAACAGAACACAAAGCAGTATCTCAGAAAGCTTACTTTCAGATTTTAACTGAAGATATTTCCTTTTTCACCATAGCCCTCTAGGGATTCCAAATATCACTTTGCAATTCCACAACAACAACTTTAGCGAAAGGCTTCTTAAGGGGAAAGCTGTAATTCTGTGAGTTGAATTAACAGAACACAAATCAGTTTCTCAGAAAACATCTTTTCAGTTTTTTTCTTAGGCTATTTCCTTTTTCACCAAAGCCCTCCAGGAGCTTCCAAATATCACTTTGCAAATTCCACAAGAACAGTCTTAGTGAACGGCTTCCTCCGGGGAATGCTAAACTCTGTGAGATGAATTAACAGAACACAAAGCAGTTTTTCACAAAGCTTCTTTTCAGTGTTTATCTTAGGATATTTCCTTTTTCATCATAGCCCTCTAGGGGCTTCCAATTTCACTTTGCAAATTCCACAAGAACAGTCTTAGCGAAAGGCTTCTTGAGGGGAAAGCTCTAACACTGTGAGATGAATTTACAGAACACAAAGCAGTTTCTCAGAAATCTTCTTTCCAGTTTTTAACGCAAGATATTTCCTTTTTTACCTTAGCCCTCTATGGGCTTCCAAATATCACTTTGCAAATTTCACAAGAACAGTCTTAGTGAACGGATTATTGAGGCGAAGGCTGTAATTCTGTGAGGTGATCTAACAAAACACACAGCATTTTCACAGAAAGCTTCTTTTCAGTTTTTATCTAAGGCTATTTCCATTTTCACCATAGAGCTCTATGGGCTTCCAAATATCACTTTGCAAATCCCACAAGAACAGTCTTAGCGAAAGGTTTCTTGAGCGCAAAGCTGTAACACGGTGAGATGTCTTACACGAACACACGGCAGTTTCTCAGAAAGCATCTTTCAAGTTTTTAACGGTAGATATTTACTTTTTCACCGTAGCCCTCTATGGGCTTCCAAATATCACTTTGCAAATTTCACAAAAACATTCTTAGCGAAAAGCTTGTTGAGGGGAAAGCTGTAACTCAGTGAGATGTATTAACACAACACACGGCAATTTCTCAGAATGCTTCTTTCCAGTTTTTAACGGAAGATATTTTGTTTTTCACCATAGCCCTCTATGGGCTTCCAAATGTCACATTGCAAATTTCACAAGAACAGCCTTACTGAACAGATTCTTGAGGGTAAAGCTGTAACTCAGTGAGATGAACTAACAGAACACAAAGCAGTTTCTCAGAAAGCTTCTTTTGGGTTTTTATCTTAGGATATTTCCATTTTCACCATAGCCCTCTACGGGCTTACAAATATCACTTTGCAAATTCCACAAGAACAGTCTTAGCGGAAGGCTTGTGGAGGAGAAAGCTCTATCTCTGTGAGATGAATTAACAGAACACAAAGCAGTTTCTAAGAAATCTTCTTTCCAGTTTTTAACGGAAGATATTTCCTTTTACACCATAGCCCCCTAGGGGCTTCAAAATATCACTTTGCAAATTCCACAAGAACAGTCCTAGCGAAGGGCTTCTTTAGGAGGGCGCTGTAACTCTCAGAGATGAATTAACAGAACACAAAGCAGTTTCTCAGAAAGCCTCTTTCCAGGTTTTAACTGAAGATATTTCTTTTTAGCGAAAGGCTTCTTGAGGGGAGAGCTGAAACTCGGTGAGGTGTATTAACAGAACACACAGCAGTTTCTCAGAAAGCTTCTTTCCACTTTTTAACGGAAGATATTTCCTTTTTCACCATAGCCCTCTAGGGGCTTCCAAATATCAATTTGAAAATTCCACTAGAACAGTCTTAGCGAAAGCTTCTTGAGGTGAAAGCTGTAATTTGGTGAGATGTATTAACAGATCACACGGCAGTATCTCAGAGAGCTTCTTTCCAGTTTTTAACTGAAGATATTTCCTTTTTCTCCGTAGCCCAACATTGGTTTGCAAATATCACTTTGCAAATTTCACAAGAATAGTCTTAGTGAACGGCTTCTTGAGGGGATAGCTGTGCCACTGTGAGATGAACTAACAGAACACAAAGCACTTTCTCAGAAAGCTTCTTTACGGTTTTTAATGGAAGATATGGCGTTTTTCACCATTGCCCACTATGGGCTTCCAAATTTCACTTTGCAAATTCAAAAAGAAAAGTCTTAGTGAAAGGCTTCTTCAGGGTAAAGCTGTAACTCTGTGAGATGAATTAGCAGAACACAAAGCAGTTTCACAGAAAGTTTCTTTCCGGTTTTTAACTGAAGATATTTAATTTTTCCCCATAGCCCCCTATGTTCTTCTAAATATCACTTTGCAAATTTCACAAGAAGAGTCTTAGCGAAAGGCTTCTTGAGGAAAAAGCTGTAACTCTGTGAGATGAATTAACAGAATACTAAGCAGTTTCTCAGAAAGGTTCTTTTCAGTTTTTATCTTAGGCAATTTCCCTTTTCACCATAGCCGTCTATGGGCTTCCAAATATCACTTTGCAAATTAAACAAGAACAGTCTTAGCGAAGGGCTTCTGGAGGGGAAAGCTGTAACTCTGTGAGACGACTTAACAGGACACAAAGCAGTTTCTCAGAAATCTTCTTTCCAGTTTTTAACGGAAGATATTTCCTTTTTCACCATAGCCCTCTATGGGCTTCCAAATATCACTTTGCAAATTCCACAAGAATAGTCTTAGTGAACGGCTTCTTGAGGGGAAAGCTGTAACTCTGTGAGATGAATTAACAGAACACAAATCAGTTTCTCAGAAAACTTCTTTTCAGATTAACGGAAGATATTGCTTTTTCACCGTACCCCTCTATGGGCTTCAAATTTCACTTTGCAAAATCCACAAGAACATTCTTAGCTAAAGGCTTCTTGAGGGTAGAGCTGTTACTGTGTAAGATGAATTAACAGAACACTAAGCAGTTTCTGAGAAAGCTTCTTTTCAGTTTTTATCTTAGGATATTTCCTTTCTCACCGTAGCCCTCTATAGGCTTCCAAATATCACTTTGCAAATTTCACAAGAACAGTCTTAGCGAAAGGCTTCTTGAGGGGAAAGCTGTAATTCTGTGACATGAATTAACAGAACACAAAGCAGTTTCTCAGAAAGCTTCCTTCCTGATTTTAACTGAAGATATTTCGTTTTTCAGCATAGCCCTCTATGGGCTTACAAATGTCACTTTGCAAATTTCACAATAACAGACTTAGTGAAAGGCTTCTTGAGGGAAAAGCTGTAACCCTGTGAGATGAATGAACAGAACACAAAGCAGTTTCTCAGAGAGCTTCTTTCCAGTTTTTCACTGAAGATATTTTCTTTTTAACCATAGCCCTCTATGGGCCTCCAAATATCACTTTGCAAATCCCATAAGAACAGTCTAAGCCAAAGACTTCTTTTGGGGAAAGCTGTAACTTGGTGAGATGTATTAACAGAACACACGGCAGTTTCTCAGAAAGCTTCTTTCCAGATTTTAACGGAAGATAATTCCTTTTACACCATAGCCCTCTAACGGCATCCAAAGTTCACTTTTCAAATTTCACAAGAACAGTCTTAGTGAACGACTTCTTGAAGGGAAAGCTGTAACTCTGTGAGATGAACTAACAGAACACTAAGAACTTTTCAGAAAGCTTCTTTTCGGTTTTCATCTTAGGATATTTCCATTTTCACCTTAGCCATCTATGGGCTTCCAAATATCACTTTGCAAATTCCACAAGAACAGTCTTAGCGAAAGGCTTCTTGAGGGGAAAGCTGTAACTCTTTGAGGTGAATTTACAGAACACAAATCAGTTTCTCAGAAAGCTTCTCTCCAGTTTTTAACTGAAGATATTTCCTTTTTCACCATAACCCTGCATGGGCTTCCAAATATCACATTGCAAATTCCACAAAAACTGCCTTAGCGTAAGGCTTCTTGAGGGAAAAGTTGTAATTCTGTGAGATGAATAAACAGAACACAAAGTAGTTTCTCAGAAAGCTTCTTTCCAGTTTTTAACGGAAGGGATTTTTGAGAAGAAAGCTGTAATTCTGTGAGATGAATTAACAGAACACAAAGCAGTTTCCGAGAAATCTTCTTTACAGTTTTTTTCTTAGGTAATTTGCTTTTTCACCATAGCCCTCTATGGGCTTCCAAATATCACTTTGCAATTTCCAGAAGAACAGTCTTTGCGGAGGGCTTCTGGAGGGGAAGGTTTTAGCTCTGTGAGATGAATTAAGAGAACACAAAGCGAAAGGCTTCTTGAGGGGGAAGCTGTAATTCTGTGAGATGAATTAACAGAACAGAAAGCAGTTTCTCAGAAAGCTTCTTTCCAGTTTTTAACGGAAGACCTTTCCTTTTTCACGATAGCCCTCTATGGGTTTCCAAATATCACTTTGCAAATTTCACAAGAACAGTCTTAGTGAACGGCTTCTTGAGGAGAAAGCTGAAACTCTGTGAGTTGAACTAACAGAACACAAAGCAGTTTCTCAGAGAGCTTCTTTTCGGTTTTTAGCGAAAGATATTTACGTTTTCACCATAGCCCTCTATGGGCTTCCAAATATCACTTTGCAAATTCCACAAGAACTGTCTTAACGAAGGGCTTTTGGAGGGGAAAGCTGTAACTCTGTGAGATAAATTAACAGAACAGAAAGCAGTTTCTCAGAAAGCTTCTTTCCAGTTTTTAACTGAAGATATTTCCTTTTTAACCATAGCCCTCCAGGGTTTCCCAATATCACTTTGCAAATTCCACAAGAATAGTCTTAGGGAAAGGATTCTGGAGGGGAATGCTGTAACTCTGTGAGACGAATTAACAGAACACAACACAGTTTCTCAGAAACGTTCTTTCCAGTTTTTAACTGAAGAAATTTCCTTTTTCACCATAGCGCTCTATGGGATTCCAACTATCACTTTGCAAATCGCAAAAGAACAGTCTTAGCGAAAGGCTTCTTCAGGGGAAAGCTGTAAATCTGTGAAATGAATTAACAGAACAAAAGGCAGTTTCTCAGAAAGCTTCCTTTCAGTTTTTATCTTAGGTAATTTCCTTTTTCACCGTAGCCCTTTAAGGGCCTCCAAATCTCAATTTGCAAATTCCACAAGAAGAGTCTTTGTGGAGGGCTTCTGGAGGGAAAAGTTGTAACTCAGTGAGGTGAATTAACAGAACACAAAGCAGTTTCTCAGAAATCTTCTTTCCAGTTTTTAACGGAAGATATTTCCGTTTTCACCACAGCCCTCTATGGGCCTCCAAATATCACTTTGCAAATTCCACAAGAACAGTCTTAGCGAAAGGCTTCTTGAGGAGAAAGCTGTAATTCTGTGAGATGAATTAACAGAACACAAAGCAGCTTCTTAGAAAGCTTCTTTCCAGTTTTTAACTTAAGAAATTTCCTTTTTCAGCATAGCCCTATAGGGTCTTCCAAATACCACTTTGCAAATCCCACAAGAACACTCTTAGCGAAAGGCTTCTTGAGGGGAAGGCTGTAATTCTGTGAGATGAATTAACAGAACAGAAAGCAGTTTCTCAGAATTTTTCTATCCACAGTTTAACTGAAGATATTTCCTTTTTCACCGTAGCCCTCTATGGGCTTCCAAATATCACTTTGCAAATCCCACAAGAGCAGTCTTAGCGAAAGGCTTCTTGAGGGGAAAGCTGTAACTCCGTGAGGTGTATTAACAGAACACATGGCAGTTTCTCAGAAAGCTTCTTTCCAGTTTTTAACAGAAGACTTTGCCTTTTTCACCGTAGCCTCCTATGGGTTTCCAAATATCACTTTGCAAATTTCACAAGAGCTGTCTTAGTGAACGAATTCTTGAGAGGAGAGCTCTAACTCTGTGAGATGAATTACGAGAACCCAAAGCCGTTTCTCAGAAAGCTTCTTTTCAATTTTTATCTTAGGATGTTTCCTTTTTCACCATAGGCCTCTATGGGCTTCCAAATATCACATTGCAAATTCCACAAGAACAGTCTTAGTGAAAGGCTTCTTGAGGGGAAAGGTGTAACTCGGTGAGATGTATTACACCAACACACGGCAGTTTCTCAGAAAGCTTCTTTTCAGTTTTTATCATAGGATATTTCCTTTTTCACCATAGCCCTCTATGGGCTTCCAAATATCACATTGCAAGTTCCCCTAGAACAGCCTTAGTGAACGGCTTGTTGAGGGGAAAGCTGTAACTCGATGGATGTATTAACAGAACACACGACAGTTCTTCTGAAAGCTTCTTTCCCGTTTTTACCGGAAGATATTTCCCTTTTCACTGTAGCCCTCTATGGGTTTGCAAATATCAATTTGCAAATTTCACAAGAATAGTCTTAGTGGGGCACCTTGAGGGCAAAACTGAAACTCTGTAAGATGAACTAACAGAACACCAAGCAGTTTTGCAGAAAGATTCTTTTCGATTTTATCTTAGGATATTTCCATTTTCAACATAGCCCTCTATGGGCATCGAAATATCACTCTGCAAATTCCACAACAACAGCCTTAGCGAAAGGCTTCTTGAGGGGAAAGCTGTAACATTGTGAGATGAATTAACAGAACACAAAGCACTTTCTCAGAAGACTTCTTTCCAGTTTTTAACGGAAGATATTCCCTTTTTCACCATAGCCCTCTATGGGCTTCCAAATATCACCTTGCAAATTCCACAAGAACAGTCTTAGCCAAAGTCTTCTGGAGGGGAGAGCTGTAACTCTGTTAGATGAATTAACAGAACACAAAGCAGGTTTTCAGAAAGCTTCTTTTCAGTTTTTAACTGAAGTAATTTCCTTTTTCACCGTAGCCCTCTATAAG
Organism: Chlorocebus sabaeus; assembly: GCF_047675955.1. NCBI lineage: Eukaryota > Metazoa > Chordata > Mammalia > Primates > Cercopithecidae > Chlorocebus > Chlorocebus sabaeus. Next base: position 586,565 of record NW_027327914.1, on the reverse strand, counting down.
CTTCCAAATATCACTTTGAAATCCCAAAAGAACAGTCTTAGCGAAAGGCTTCATTAAGGGAAAGGTGTATCTCGGTGAGGTGTATTAACAGAACACGCGACATTTTCTCAGAAAGCTTCTTTCCAGTTTTTAACGGAAGATTTTTTTTTATCACCATAGCCCCCTACCGGATTCCAAATATCACTTTGCAAATTCCACAAGAGCAGTCTTAGCGAAAGGCTTCTGCAGGGGAAAGCTATAACTCTGTGAGATGAACTAAGAGAACACAAAACAGTTTCTCAGAAAGCTCCTTTACGGTTTTTAACTGAAGATATTTCCTTTTCCACCATAGCCCTCTATGGGATTCCAAATTTCATTTTTCAAATTCAACAAGAACAGTCTTATTGAACGGCTTCTTGAGGGGAAAGCTGTAACTCTGTGAGATGAATTAACAGAACACAAAGCAGTTTCTCAAAAATTTTCTCTTCGGTTTTTATCTTAGGATATTTCCATTTTCACCATAGCCCTCTATGGGCTTCCAAATACCATTTTGTAAATTCCGCAAGAACAGTGTTATCGAAAGTCTTCTGTAGAGGAAAGCTGTATCTCTTTGAGATATGTTAACAGAACACCCGGCAGTTTCTCAGAAAACTTCTTTCAAGTTTTTAACGGAAGGTATTTCCTTTTTCACCATAGCCATCTATGGTGTTGAAAACATTAATATGCAAATTTCACAAGAATAGTCTTAGTGAACGGCTTCTTGAGGGAAAGCTGAAACTCTGTGAGATTAACTAACAGAACACAAAGCAGTTTTTGAGAAAGATTGTTTTCGGTTTTTAATGGAAGATATTTCCTTTTTCTTTTTTTTTTTTTTAAATTTTTTTTTTTTTTTTGAGACGGAGTATCGCTCTGTCGCCCAGGCTGGAGTGCAGTGGCGCAATCTCGGCTCACTGCAAGCTCCGCCTCCCGGGTTCACGCCATTCTCCTACCTCAGCCTCCCGAGTAGCGGGGACTACAGGCGCCCGCCACTGCCCCCGGCTAATTTTTTTCTATTTTTTAGTAGAGACGGGGTTTCACCATGGTCTCGATCTCCTGACCTTGTGATCCGCCCGCCTCGGCCTCCCAAAGTGCTGGGATTACAGGCGTGAGCCACCGCGCCCGGCCTTTTTCACCATAGCGCTCTATGGGCTTCCAAATATCATTTTGCAAATTCCAAAGAACAGTCTAAGCGAAAGGCTTCTTGAGGGAAAGCTGTAACTCTGTGAGATGAATTAACAGAACACAAAGCAGTTTCTCAGAAATCTTCTTTCCAGTTTTTAACGGAAGATATTTCCTTTTTCATCATAGCCTTCTATGGGCTTCTAAATATCACCTTGCAAATTACACAAGAACAGACTTAACGAAAATCTTCTTGATGTTACAGGTGTAACTCGGTGAGATGAATTAACAGAACACAAAGAAGTGTCACGGAAAGCTTCTTTCCAGTTTTCAACTGAGGATATTTCCTTTTCCAGCATAGCCCTCTACGGGCTTCCAAATATCACCTTGCAAATTCCACAAGAACAGTCTTAGCTATTCGCTTCTAGAGGGAAAAGCTGTAACTCTGTGAGATGAATTAGCAGAACACAAAGCAGTTTCTCAGAAAGCTTCTTTTCAGTTTTTATCTTAGAATATTTCCTTTTTCAAGATAGCTTTTTATGGGCTTCCAAATATCAATTTGCAAATTCCACAAGAACAGTCTTAGTGAATGCCTTCTGGAGGTGAAAGCTGTAACTCTGTGAGATGAATTAACAGAATACAAAGCAGTTTCTCAGAAAGCTTCTTTCCAGTTTTTAACTGAAGATATTTCTTTTTTCACCATAGCCTTCTATGGGCTTCCAAATATCACTTTGCAAATTGCACAACAAGAGTCTTAGCGAAGGGCTTCTTGACGGAAAGCTGTAACTCTGTGAGATGAATTAACAGAACACAAAGCAGTTTCTCAGAAAGCTTCTTTCCAGTTTTTACCTGAAGATATTTCCTTTTTCACCACAGCCCTCTATGGGCTTCCAAATATCACTTTCCAAATCCCACAAGAACAGACTTAGCGAAAGTCTTCTTGTGGGAAAAGCTGTAACTCGGTGAGATGCATTAACAGAACACAAGGCAGTATCTCAGAAAGCTTCTTTCCAGTTTTTAACTTAGGATATTTCCTTTTTCACCATAGCCCTCTATGGGCTTCCAAATATCACTTTTGAAATTTCACAAGAACAGTCTTAGTGAACGGCCTCTTGAGCGGAAAGCTGAAACTCTGTGAGATGAACCAACAGAACACAATGCAGTTTCTCAGTAATCTTCTTTTCTGTTTTTAACGGAAGATATTTCCTTTTTCACCATAGCCGTCTAGGGTCTTCCAAATATCACTTTGCGAATTCCACAAGAACAGATTTAGCGAAAGGCTTCTTGAGGGAAAGCTATAACTCTGTGAGATGAATTAACAGAATACAAAGCAGTTTCTCAGAAAGCTTCTTTCCAGTTTTTAACTGAAGATATTTCTTTTTTCACCGTAGACTTCTATGGGCTTCCAAATATCACTTTGCAAATTGCACAAGAAGAGTCTTAGCGAAAGGCTTCTTGACGGAAAGCTGTAACTCTGTGAGATGAATTAACAGAACACAAAGCAGTTTGTCAGAAATCTTCTTTCCAGTTTTTAACGGAAGATATTTCCTTTTTCAGCAAAGCCCTCTATGGGCTTCCAAATATCACTTTGCAAATTCCACAAGAACAGTCTTAGCGAAAGACTTCTTGAGGCGAAAGCTGTAACTCTGTGAGAAGAATTAACAGAACACAAACAATTTCTCAAAAAGCTTCTTTCCCGATTTTAACTGAAGATATTTCCTTTTTCACCATAGCCCTCTATGGGCTTCCGAATATCACTTTGCAAATTTCACAAGAACAGTCTTAGCGAAAGGCTTCTTGAGGGGAAAGGTGTAACTCGTTCTGATGTATTAACAGAACACACGGAAATTTCTCAGAATGCTTCTTTCCAGTTTTTTACAAAAGATATTTGCTTTTTCACTATAGCCCACTATGGGCTTCAGAACATCACTTTTCAAATTTCACAAGAACAGTCTCAGCGAAAGGCTTCTTGAGGGGAAAGGTGTAACTCTGTGAGTTGCTTAACAGGACACAAAGCAGATTCTCCGAAAGCTTCTTTTCAGTTTTTAACTTAGAATATTTCTTTTTTCACCATAGCCCTCTATGGGCTTCCAAATATCACTTTGCAAATTCCACAAGAAAAGTCTTAATGAAAAGCTTCTTGAGGGGAAGCTGTAAGTCTCTGAGATGAATTAATAGAACACAAAGCAGTTTCTCAGAAAGCTTCTTTCCAATTTTTAACCGAAGATATTTCCTTTTTCACCCTAGCCCTCTATGGGCTTCCAAATATGACTTTAAATATCCCACAAGAACATTCTTAGCGAAGGCTTCTCCTGGGTAAAGCTGTTACTCTGTCAGATGTATAATTACAGAACACACGGCAGTTTCTCAGAAAGCTTCTTTTCAGTTTTTAACTGAAGATATTTCCTTTTTCATCATACCCCTCTATGAGCTTTCAAATATCACTTTGCAAATTCTACAGGAACAGTCTTAGCGAAAGTCTTCTGGAAGGGATAGCTGTAACTCTGTGAGATGAATTAACAGAACACAGAGCAGTTTCTATGAAAGCTTCTTTTCAGTTTTTATCTTACGATATTTCCTTTTTCACCATAGCCCTGAATGGGCTTCGAAATATCACTTTGCAAATTCCAAAACAACAGTCTTAGTGAAAGGGTTCTGGAGGGGAAAGCTGTAACTCTCTGAGATGAATTAACAGAACACAAAGCAGTTTCTCAGAAACCTTCTTTCCAGTTTTTAACAGAAGATGTTCCCTTTTTCACCTTAGCCCTCTATGGTCTTCCAAATATCACTTTGCAAATTCCACGAAAACAGTCTTAGCGAAAGTCTACTTGAGGGGAAAGCTGCAACTCTCTGAGATGAATTAGCAGAACACAAAGCAGTTTCTCAGAAAGATTCTTTTCAGTTTTTAACGGAAGATATTTCTTTTTTCACCATAGCCCTCTATGGGCTTCCAAATATCACTTTGAAAATGCCACAAGAACACTCTTAGCAAAAGACTACTTGAGGCGAAACCTGTATCTCTGTGAGATAAATTAAAAGAACACAAAGCAGTTTCTCAGGAAACTTCTTTACAGTTTTTAACGGAAGATATTTCCTTTTTCACCCTAGACCTCAATGGGCTTCCAAATATCAGTTTGCACATCCCAAAAGAACAGTCATAGTGAAAGGCTTCTAGAGGGGAATGCTGCAACTCTGTGAGATGAATTAACAGAACACAAAGCAGTTTCTCAGAAAGCTTCTTTCCAGTTTTTAACGGAAGGTATTTCCTTTTTAACCATAGCCCTGTATGGATTTCCAAATATCACTTTGCAAATTCCAAAACAACAGCCTTAGCGAAAGGATTCTTGAGGGGAAAGCTGTAACTCGGTGAGTTGAATTGACAGAACACAAAGCAGTTTTTCAGAAAGCTTCTTTTCAGTTTTTATCTTAGTCTATTTCCTTTTTAACCATTGCCCTCTAGGGGCTTCCAAATATCACTTTGCAAATTCCACAAGAACAATCTTAGTTAATGGCTTCTTGAGGGGAAAGCTGTAACTCTGTGTGATGAATTAACAGAACACAAAGCAGTTTCTCAGAAAGCTTCTTTTCAGTTTTTATCTTAGGATATTTCCTTTTCCATCATAGCCCTCTATGAGCTTCCAAATATCACTTTGCAAATTCCACAAGAACAGTCTTAGCGAAAGGCTTCTGGATGGGAAAGCTGTAATTCTGTGAGATGAATTAACAGATCACAAAGCAGTTTCTATGAAAGCTTCTTTTCAGTTTTTATCTTAGGATATTTCCTTTTTCACCATAGCCCTGTATGGGCTTCCAAATATCACTGTGCAAATTCCAAAACAACAGTCTTAGCATAAGGTTTCTGGAGGCGAAAGCAGTAACTCTCTGAGATGAATTAACAGAACACAAAGCAGTTTCTCAGAAATCATCTTTCCAGTTTATAACAGAAGATGTTTCCTTTTTCACCTTAGCCCTCTATGGACTTCCAAATATCACTTTGCAACTCCAACAAGAAGTCTTAGCGAAAGGCTTCTTGTGGAGAAATCTGTAACTCGGTCAGATATATTAACAGAACACACGGCAGTTTCTCAAAAGCTTCTTTCCAGTTTTTAACTGAAGATATTTCCTTTTTCACCATAGCCCTCTATGGGCCTCCAAATATCACTTTGCAAATTTCACAAGAGCAGTCTTAGCGAAAGGCTTCTTCAAGGGAAAGCTGTAACTCTGGGAGATGAATTAAGAGAACACAAAGCAGTTTCTCAGAAAGTTTCTTTTCAGTTTTTAACTTAGGATATCTCATTTTCACCATAGTCCTCTATAGGCTTCGAATTATCACTTTGCAAATTCCACAAGAACACTCTTACCGAAAGGCTTCTGGATTGGAAGCTGTAACTCTGTGAGATGTATTAACAGAACACACGGCAGTATCTCAGAAAGCTTCTTTCCAGTTTTTAACGGAAGATATTTCCTTTATCACCTTAGTCGTCTATGGGTTTCCAAATATCATTTTGCAAATGTCACAAGAATAGTCTTAGTGAATGGCTTCTTCAGGGGAAAGCTGAAACTCTGTGAGATGAACTAAAAGAACTCAAAGCAGTTTCTCAGAAAGCTTCTTTCCAGTTTTTAAGGGAGGCGATTTCCTTTTTCACCATAGCCCTTTATGGGCTTCCAAATATCACTTTGCAAATTCCACTTGAAAAGTCTTAGCGGAAGGCTTCTTGAGGGGAAAGCTGTAACTCTTTGAGATGAATTAAGAGAACACAAAGCAGTTTCTCAGAAAGCTTCTTTACAGATTTTAACTGAAGATATTTCCTTTTTCACCATAGCCCTCTATGTGCTTCCAAATATCACTTTGCAAATTCCACAACAACAACCTTAGCGAAAGAGTACTTGAGGAGAAAGCTGTACCTCCGTGAGGTGAATTAACACAACCAAAGGAGTTTCTCAGAAAGCTTCTTTTCAGTTTTTATCTTAAGATATTTCGTTTTTCACCATAGCCCTCTATGGGCTTCCAAATATCACTTTGCAAATTCCACAAGAAGAGTCTTACTGAACGGCTTCTTGAGGTTAAAGCTGAAACACTGTGAGATGAATTAGCAGAAGACATAGCATTTTCTCAGAAAGCTTCTTTCCAGTTTTTAATGGATGATATTTCCTTTTTCACCGTAGCCCTCTAGAGGATTCCAAATATCCCTTTGGAAATTCCACAAGAAGCATCTTAGCGAAAGGCTTCTTGAGGGGAAAGCTGTACCTCTGTGAATTGAATTAACACAACCAAAGGAGTTTCTCAGAAAGCTTCTTTTCAGTTTTTATCTTAAGATATTTCGTTTTTCACCATGGCCCTCTATGGGCTTCCAAATATCACTTTGCAAATTCCACAAGAAGAGTCTTACTGAACGGCTTCTTGAGGTTAAAGCTGAAACTCTGTAAGATGAATTAGCAGAAGACATAGCATTTTCTCAGAAAGCTTCTTTCCAGTTTTTAATGGATGATATTTCCTTTTTCACCGTAGCCCTCTAGAGGATTCCAAATATCACTTTGGAAATTCCACAAGAAGCGTCTTAGCGGAAGGCTTCTTGAGGGGAAAGCTGTAACTCTGTGAGATGAATTAACAGAACACAAAGCAGTTGCTCAGAAGGTTTCTTTCAAGTTTTTAACTGAAGATATTTCCTTTTTTGCCATAGCCCTCTATGGGTTCTCAAATATCACTTTGAAATTTCACAAGAAGGGTCTTAGTGAACGGCTTCTTGAGCCGAAAGCTGTAACTCTGTGAGATGAACTAACAAAACACAAAGCAGTTTCTCAGAAGTCTTCTTTTCAGTTTTTAACGGAAGATATTTCCTTTTTCACTATAGCTCTCTAAGGGCTTCCAAATATCACTTTGTAAATTCCACAAGAACAGTCTTAGTGAAAGGCTTCTTGAGGGGAAAGCTGTAACTCTGTGATATGCATTAAGAGGACAAAAAGAAGTTTCTCAGAAATCTTCTTTCCAGTTTTTAACTGAAGATATTTCCTTTTTCGTATAGCCCTCTAAGACCTTCCAAATATCACTTTTCTAATTACCCAAGAACAGTCTTAGCAAAGGGCTTCTTGAGTTAAAACCTGTAACGCTGTGAGATGAATTAACAGAACACAAAGCAGTTTCTCAGAGAGCATCTTTCCATTTTTTAATTGAAGATATTTCCTTTTTCACCGTAGCCCTCTAAGGGCTTCCAAATATCACTTTGCAAATTCCACAAGAACAGTCTTAGCGAAATACTTCTTGAAGGAAAAGCTGTAAATCTGTGAGATGAATTAACAGAACACAAAACAGTTTCTCAGAAAGCTTCTTTTCAGTTTTTATCTTATTATATTTCCTTTTTCACCATAGCCCTCTATGGGCTTCCAAATATCTCTTTGCAAATTCCACAACAACAGTCTTAGCGAAAGGATTATGGAGGGGAAAGCTGTAACTCTGTGACATGAATTAACAAAACACAAAGCAGTTTTTCAGAAATCTCTCTTCCAGTTTTTAACGGAAGATATTTCCTTTTTCACCATAGGCCTCTATGCGCTTCCAAATATCACTTTGCAAATTCCACAAGAAGAGCCTTACAGAAAGGCTTCTTGAGAGGAAAGCTGTAACTCGGTGAGATGTATTAACAGAAAACACGGCAGTTTCTCAGAAAGTTTCTTTCCAGTTATTAAAGGAAGATATTTTCTTTTTCACCGTAGACTTCTATGGGTTTAAAAATATCACTTTGAAAATTTCACAAGAATAGACCAAGTGAACGGCTTCTTGAGGGGAAAGCTGTAACTCTGTGAGATGAATTAACAGAACACAAAGTAGTTTCTCAGAAAGCTCCTTTCAAGTTTCTAACTGAAGATATTTCGTTTTTCACCATAGCCTTCTACTGGCTTCCAAATATCACTTAGCAAACTAAACAGTAACAGTATTAGAGAAAGGATTCTGGAGAGGAAATCTGTAACTCCGTGAGATGAATTAACAGAACACAAAGCAGTTTCTCTGAATGCTTCTTTTCTGTTTTTATCTTAGGATGTTTCCTTTTTCACCATAGTCCTCTAAGGGCTTTTAAATATCACTTTGCAAATTCCACAAGCACAGTCTTAGTGAACGGCTTCTTGAGGAGAAAGCTGTAACTTTGTGAGATGAATTAACAGAACAAAAAGCAGTTTCTCAGAAAGCTTCTTTACGAAAGATTTTAATTGTTCAACATAGCTCTCTATGGGCTTCAAAATATCACTTTGCAAATTGCCCAAGAACAGTCTTAGCGTAAGGCATCTTGAGGTAAAAGCTGTAACTCTGTGAGATGAATTAACAGAACACAAAACAGTTTCTCAGAAAGTTTCTTTTCTGTTTTTATCTTAGGATATTTCCTTTTTCACCATAGCCTTCTAAGGGCTTCCAAATATCACTTTGCAAATTCCACAAGAAAACTCTTAGCGAAAGGCTTCTCTACGGGACAGCTGTAACTCTGTTAGATGAATTAACAGAACACAAAGCTGATTCTCAGAAATCTTCTTTCCAGTTTTTAAGGGAGAATATTTTCTTTTTCACCCTAGCCCTCTAGAGTCTTCCAAATATCAGTTTGCAAATTACACAAGAACAGTCTTAGCGAAAGGCTTCTTTCAGGGAAAGCTGTAACTCTGTGTGATGAATTAACAGAACACGAAGCAGTTTCTCAGAAAGCTTCTTTCCAGTTTTTAACGGAAGATATTTCTGTTTTCCCCATATCTCTCTGGGATTCCAAATATCACTTTGCAAATTCCACAAGAACAGTCTTAGCGAAAGGATTCTGGAGGGGAAATCTGTAACTCTGTGAGATGAATTAACAGAACACAAAGCAGTTTCTCAGAAATCTTCTTTCCAGTTTTTAACGGAAGATATTTCCTTTTTCACCAGAGCCCCCTATAGGCTTCCAAATATCACTTTGCAAATTCCACAAGAACAGTCTTAGCGAAAGACTTCTTGAGGGGAAAGCTGTATCTCTGTGAGATGAATTAACAGAACACAAAGCAGTTTCTCAGAAGTCTTCTTTCCAGTTTTTAACGGATGATATTTCCTTTTTCACAGTAGACTTCAATGGGCTTCCAAATATCACTTTGCAAATTTCACAAGAACAGTCTTTGAGAAAAGCTTCTTGTGGGAAAATCAGTAACTCTGTGAGATGAATTAACGGAACACAAAGCAGTTTCTCAGAAACCTTCTTTCCAGTTTTCCACTGAAGATATTTCCTTTTTCACCATAGCCCACTACTGGCTTCCAAATATGACTTTGCAAATTCCACAAGAACAGTCCTAGCGAAAAATTTCTTGAGGGGAAAGCTGTAACTCGGTGTGATGTATTAACAGAACACATGGCAGTTTCTCAGAATGCTTCTTTCCAGTTTTAAACGGAAGATATTTACTTATCAATATAGCCCTCTATGGTCTTCCAAATATCTCTTTGCAAATTACTCAAGAACAGCCTCCGTGAACGGCTTCTTGAGGGGAAAGCTGTAACTCTGTGAGACGAAATAACAGAACACAAAGCAGATTCTCAGAATGCTTCTTTTCGGTTTTTATCTTAGGATATGTCCACTTTCACCATAACCATGGATGGGCTTCCAAATATCACTTTGCTAATTCCACAAGAACAGTCTTAGCGAAAGGCTTCTTGAGGGGAAAGCTCTAACTCTTTGAGATGAATTAAGAGAACACAAAGCAGTTTCTCAGAAAGCTTCTTTTCAGTTTTTTTCTTATGATATTTCCTTTTTCAGAATAGCACCTATGTTCTTCCAAATATCACATTGCAAATTCCACAAGAACAGTCTTAGCGAAAGGCTTCTTTCAGGGAAAGCTGTAACTCTGTGAGATGAATTAACAGAACACGAAGCAGTTTCTCAGAAAGCTTCTTTCCAGTTTTTAACGGAAGATATTTCTGTTTTCCCCATATCTCTCTGGGATTCCAAATATCACTTTGCAAATTCCACAAGAACAGTCTTAGCGAAAGGATTCTGGAGGGGAAATCTGTAACTCTGTGAGATGAATTAACAGAACACAAAGCAGTTTCTCAGAAATCTTCTTTCCAGTTTTTAACGGAAGATATTTCCTTTTTCACCAGAGCCCCCTATAGGCTTCCAAATATCACTTTGCAAATTCCACAAGAACAGTCTTAGCGAAAGACTTCTTGAGGGGAAAGCTGTATCTCTGTGAGATGAATTAACAGAACACAAAGCAGTTTCTCAGAAGTCTTCTTTCCAGTTTTTAACGGATGATATTTCCTTTTTCACAGTAGACTTCAATGGGCTTCCAAATATCACTTTGCAAATTTCACAAGAACAGTCTTTGAGAAAAGCTTCTTGTGGGAAAATCAGTAACTCTGTGAGATGAATTAACGGAACACAAAGCAGTTTCTCAGAAACCTTCTTTCCAGTTTTCCACTGAAGATATTTCCTTTTTCACCATAGCCCACTAATGGCTTCCAAATATGACTTTGCAAATTCCACAAGAACAGTCCTAGCGAAAAATTTCTTGAGGGGAAAGCTGTAACTCGGTGTGATGTATTAACAGAACACATGGCAGTTTCTCAGAATGCTTCTTTCCAGTTTTAAACGGAAGATATTTACTTATCAATATAGCCCTCTATGGTCTTCCAAATATCTCTTTGCAAATTACTCAAGAACAGCCTCCGTGAACGGCTTCTTGAGGGGAAAGCTGTAACTCTGTGAGACGAAATAACAGAACACAAAGCAGATTCTCAGAATGCTTCTTTTCGGTTTTTATCTTAGGATATGTCCACTTTCACCATAACCATGGATGGGCTTCCAAATATCACTTTGCTAATTCCACAAGAACAGTCTTAGCGAAAGGCTTCTTGAGGGGAAAGCTCTAACTCTTTGAGATGAATTAACAGAACACAAAGCAGTTTCTCAGAAAGCTTCTTTTCAGTTTTTTTCTTATGATATTTCCTTTTTCAGAATAGCACCTATGTTCTTCCAAATATCACATTGCAAATTCCACAAGAACAGTCTTAGCGAAAGGCTTCTTGAGGGGAAACTCTAACTCTTCGATATTAATTAACAGAACACAAAGCAGTTTCTCAGAAAGCTTCTTTTCAGTTTTTAACTGAAGATATTTCCTTTTTCACCATAGGCCTCTAAGGGCTTCCAAATATCACTTTGCAAATTCCAAAAGAACAGTCTTAGCGAAAGGTTTCTTGAGGGGAATGCTGTAACTCTGTGAGTTGAATTAACAGAACACAAAGCAGTTTCTCAGAAAGCTTCTTTTCAGTTTTTATCATAGGATATTTCCTTTTTCACCATAGCCCTCTATGGGTTTCAAAATATCACTTTGCAAATTCCACAGGAACAGTCTTAGCAAAAGGCTTCTTTAGGGAAAATCTGTAACTCTGTGAGATGAATTAACAGAACACAAATCAGTTTATCAGAAAGCTTCTTTTCAGTTTTTTTCTTACGACATTTCCCTTTTCGCCGTAGCCCACTATGGGCTTCCAAATATCACTATGTAAATTCCACAAGAACAGTCTGAGCGAAAGGCTTCTTGAGGGGAACGCTGTAACTCTGTGAAATCAATTAACAGAACACAAAGATGTTTCTCAGAAAGCTTCTTTCCAGTTTTTAACGGAAGATATTTCCTTTTTCTCCATAGCCCTGTAGGGGCTTCTAAATATCACTTTCCAAATTACACAAGAACAGTCTTACCATAAGTCTTCTGGAGGGGAAAGATGTAACTCTGTGGGATGAATTAACAGAACACAAAGCAGTTTCTCAGAAAGCTTCTTTTCTGTTTTTATCTTAGGATATTTCCTTTTTCACCGTAGCCCTCTATGGGCTTCCAACTATCTCTTTGCAAATTTCACAAAAACAATCTTAGTGAACGCCTTCTTGAGGGGAAAGCTGTAACTCTGTGAGATGAACTAACAGAACACAAAGCAGATTTTCAGAAAGATTCTTTTCGGTTTTTATCTGAGGATATTTCCATTTTCACTGTAGACCTCTATGGGCTTCCAAATATCATTTTGAAAATTACACAAGAGGAGCCTTAGCTGAAGGCTTCTTGAGGGGAAAGTTGTAACTCTTTGAGATAAAATAACAGAACACATCGCAGTTTCTCAGAAAGCTTCTTTTCAGTTTTTAACGAAAGATATTTCCTTTCTCACCATAGCCCTCTATGGGTTTCGAAATATCACTTTGCAAATTCCACAAGAACAGTCTTAGCGAAAGGCTTCTTGAGAGGTAAGCTGTAACTCTGTGAGATGAATTAACAGAACACAAAGCAGTTTCTCAGAAAGCTTCTTTCCAGTTTTTAACTGAAGATATTTATTTTTTCACCATAGCCCTCTATAGACTTCCAAATAGCACTTTGCAAATCCCACAATAAGAGTCTTAGTGAAAGGCTTCTCGAGGAGAAAGCTGTAACTCGGTGAAATATATTAACAGAACACACGGCAGTTTCTCAGAAAGCTTCTTTCCAGTTTTTAACGGAAGATATTTCCTTTTTCAACATAGCCCTCTGTGGGCTTCCAAATATCACTTTGCAAATCACTCAAGAACAGTCTTATCGAAGGTCTTCTTGAGAGCAAAGATGTAACTGTGTGAGATGTATCAATAGAACACACGGCAGTTTCTCAGAAATCTTCTTTCCAGTTTTTAACGGAAGATATTTTGTTTTTCACCATAGCCCTCTATGGGCTTTCAAATATCACTTTGTAAATTTCACAAAAAGACCCTTAGCAAAAGGCTTCTTGAGGGGAAAGCTGTAACTCTGTGAGTTGAATTAACAGACCACACAGCAGTTTCTCAGAAAACTTCTTTTCAGTTATTATCTTAAGATATTTCATTTTTCTCCAAAGCCCTCTATGGGCTTCGAAATATCACTTTGCAAATCCCACAAGAACAGTCTTATCGAAAGGCTTCTTGAAGGGAAAGCTGTAATTCTGTGAGATGAATTATCAGAACACAAAGCAGTTTCTCAGAAAGCTTCTTTCCAGTTTTTAACTGAAGATATTCCCTTTTTCACCGAAGCCCTCTTGGGGCTTCCAAATATCACTTTGCAAATTCCACAAAAACACTCTTAGCGAATGAGTTCTGTAGGGGAATGCTGTAACTCTGTTAGATAAATTAACAGAACAGAAAGCAGTGTCTCAGAAATCTTCTTCCTAGTTTTTAACGGAAGATATTTCCTTTTTCTCCATATCCCACTATGGGCTTCCAAATATCACTTTGCAAATTCCACAAAACAGACCTACCGAAAAGCTTCTTGAGAAGAAAGCTGTAACTCTGTGAGATGAATTACTACAACACAAAGCAGTTTCTCAGTAAGTTTCTTTCCAGGTTTTAACTGAAGATATTTCCTTTTTCATCATGGCCCTGTATGGGCTTCCAAATATCACTTTGCAAATTGCACAAGAACAGTCTTAGCGAATGGCTTCTTGAGGGAAAATTTGTAACTCTGTGATACGAATTAAGAGAACACAAAGCAGTTCCTCAGAAAGCTTCTTTTCAGTTTTTATCTTAGGATATTTCCTTTTTCACCATAGCTCTCTTTGGGCTTCCAAATATCATTTTGCAAATTTCACAAGAACAGTCTAAGCGAAAGGCTTCTGGAGGGGAAAGTTTTAACTCTGTGAGATGAATTAAGAGAACACAAAGCAGTTTCTCAGATATCTTCTTTCCAGTTTTAAATGGAAGATATGTCCTTTTTCACCATAGCCCTCTATGGGCTACCAAATATCTCTTTGTAAATTCCAAAAGAACTGTCTTAGCGAAAGGCTACTTGAGAAGAAAGCTGTAACTCTGTGAGATGAATTAACAGAACACAAAGCGGTTTCTCAGAAAATTTCCTTCCAGTTTTTAATGGAAGATATGTCCTTTTTCACCATAGCCCTCTATGGGCTTCCAAATATCATTTTGCAAATTCCACAAAAACTGTCTTAGCAAAAGGCTTCTGGAGGGGAATCCTGTAACTCTGTGAGATGAATTAACAGAACACAAAGCAGTTTCTCAGAAAGCGACTTACCAGTTTTTAACTGAAGATATTCCCTTTTTCCCCATAGCCCTCTATGGGCTTCCAAATATCACTTAGAAAATCCCACAAGAACAGTCTTTGCGAAAGGCTTCTTGAGGGGAAAGCTGTAACTCGGTGAGATGTATTTACAGAACACACGGCAGTTTATCTGAAAGCTTCTTTCCAGTTTTTAACTGAAAATAGTTCCCTTTTCACCATAGCCCAATATGGGCTTCCAATTATCACTTTGCAAATCCCACAAAGACACTCTTAATGAAAGGCTTCTTGAGGGAATATCTGTAAGTCTGTGAGATGAATTAAGAGAACACAAAGCAGTTTCTCAGAAAGCTTCTTTCCAGTTTTTACCTGAAGATATTTCCTTTTTCACCGTGGCCCTCTATGGGCTTCCAAATATCACTTTGGAAATCCCACAAAAACAGTCTTAGTGAAAGGCATCTTGTTGGGAAAGCTGTAACTCTGTGAGATGTATTAACAGAACACATGGCAATTTCACAGAAAGCTTCTTTAGAGTTTTAACGGAAGACATTTCCTTTTTCACCTTAGCCTTCTATGGGCTTCCCAATATCACTTTGCAAATTCCACAAGAACAGTCTTAACGAAAGGCTTCTTGACGGGAAAGCTGTAATTATGTGAGATGAATTAACAGAACACAAAGCAGTTTCTCAGAAAGCTTCTTTCCAGTTTTTAACTGAAGACATTTCCTTTTTCACCATAGCCCTCTAAGGGCTTCCATATATCACTTTGAAAATTCCAAAAGATAATCTTATCGAAAGGCTTTTTGAGGGGAAAGCTGTAACTCTGTGAGAAAAATTAAGAGAACACAACGCAGTTTCTCAGAAAGCTTCTTTCCCGTTTTTAAGTGAAGATATTTCTTTTTCACCGTAACCCTCTATAGGCTTCCAAATATCACTTTGCAAATTCAACAAGAACAGTCGTAACGTAAGTCTTCTTGACGGGAAAGCTGTAGCTCTGTGAGATGAATGATCAGAACACAACGCAGTTTTTCAGAAAGCTTCTTTCCAGTTTTTAACTGAAGATAATTCCTTCTTCACCGTAGACCTCTATGGGCTTCCAAATATCACTTTGAATATTCCACAAGAACAGTCTTAGTGAAAGGCTTCTTGAGAGGAAAGCTGTAACTCTGTGAGATGAATTAACAGAACACAAAGCAGTTTCTCAGAATGCATCTTTCCAGTTTTTCACGGAAGTTATTCCCTTTTTCACCATAGCCCTCTATGGGCTTCCAAATATCCCTTTGCAAATTCCACAAGAACAGTCTTATCGAAAGGCTTCTTGAAGGGAAATATGTAACTCTGTGAGTTGAATTAGCAGAACACAATGCAGTTTCTCAGAAAGCTTCTTTCCAGTTTTAAACGGAAGATATTTCTTTTTTCACCATAGCCCTCTATGGGCTTCAAATATCACTTTGCAACCTCCACAAGAACAGTCGTAGCGACAGGCTTCTTGATGGGAAAGCTGTAATTCTGTGAGATGAATTAACGGAACACAAAGCAGTTTCTCAGATAGCTTCTTTCCCGTTTTTACCAGAAGATATTTCCTTCTCGCCGTAGCCCTCTATGGGCTTCCCAATATTACTTTGCAAATTACACAGGAACAGTCTTAGCGAAAGGCTTCTGAAGGGGAACGCTGTAACTCTGCGAGGTGAATTAACAGATCACAAAGCAGTTTCTCAAAAGGCTTCTTTTTAGTTTTTATCTTAGGATATTTCCTTTTTCACCATAGCCCTCCATGGGCTTCAAAATATCACTTTGCAAATTCCACAAGAGCAGTCTTAGCGAAAGGCTTCTTCAGGGGAAAGCTGTAATTCTGTGAGGTGAATTAACAGAACACAAAGCACTTTCTCAAAAGGTTTCTTTCCAGTTTTTAACTGAAGATATTTCGTTTTTCACCATAGCCCTCTACGGGCTTCCAAATATCACCTTGCAAATTCCACAAGAATAGTCTTAGCAAAAGGCTGTTTGAGGGGAAAGCTGTAAGTCTGTGAGATGTATTAACAGAACACAAAGCCGTTTCTCAGAATGCTTCTTTCCAGTTTTTAAAGAAGAGACTTCCTTTTTCATCATAGACCTCTAAGGTCTTCCAAATATCACTTTGAAAATTCCTCAAGAGCAGTCTTAGCAAAGGGCTTCTTGAGGGGATAGCTATAACTCTGTAAGATGATTTAACAGAACATAAAGCCGTTTCTCTGAAAGCTTCTTTCCAGTTTTTAACGGAAGATATTTCCTTTCTCACCGTAGCCCTCTATGGGCTTCCAAATATCACTTTGCAAATTCCACAAGAACATTCTTAGCGAAAGGCTTCTTGAGATGAAAGCTGTAACTCTGTGAGATGAATTAACAGAACACAATGCTGTTTCTCAAAAATCTTCTTTGCAGTTTTTAACTGAAGATATTTCCTTTTTCACCATTGCCCTCTAAGGGCTTCCAAATATCACTTTGCAAATTCCACAGGAACCGTCTTAGCGTAAGGATTCTTGAGGGGAAAGCTGTAATTCTGTGAGATGAATTAACAGAACAAAAAGGAGTTTCTCAAAAAGCTTCTATACAGTTTTTATCTTAGGATATTTCCTTTTTCACTACAGCTCTCTAAGGGCTTCCAAATATCAGTTTTTAAATTCCACAAGAGCACTCTTAGCAAAAGGCTTCCACAGGGGAAAGCAGTAAATCTGTGAGAGGAATTAACTGAACACAAAGCAGTTTCTCAGAAAGCTTCTTTCCAGTTTTTAACTGAAGATACTTTCTTTTTCACCATAGCCCTGTATGGGCTTTCAAATATCACTTTGCAAATTCCACACCAACAGTCTTAGCGAAAGTCTTCTTCAGGGGAAAGCTGTAACACTTTGAGATGAATTAATAGAACACAAAGCCGTTTCTCAGAAAGCTTCTTTCCAGTTTTTAATTGAAGAGATTTCCTTTTAAATCATGGCCCTCCAGGGGCTTCCAAATATCACCTTGCAAATTACACAAGAACAGTCTTAGAGAAAGGATTCTTGATGGGAAAGCTGTAACTATGTGAGATGAATTAACAGAACACAAAGCAGTTTCTCAGGAAGCTTCTTTCCAGTTTTTACCCGAAGATATTTCCTTTTTCATCATAGCCCTCTGTGGGCTTCAAATATCACTTTGTAAATACCATAAAAAGAGTCTTAGCGAAAGGCTTCTTGAGGGGATAGCTGCAACTCTGTGAGATGAATTAACGGAACACATAGCCGTTTCTGAGAAAGCTTCTTTCCAGTTTTCAACGGAAGAGATTTCCTTTTTCACCATAGCCCTCTATGGGCTTCAAAATATCACTTTGCAAATTCCACAAGAACAGTCTTAACGACAGGCTTCTTGAGGGGAAATATAAAATTCTGTGAGATGAATTAACAGAACACAAAGCAGTTTCTCATAATGTTTCCTTCCACTTTTTAACTAAACATAATTACTTTTTCAACATAGGCCTCTATGGGCATCCAAATATCACTTTGCTAATTCCACAAGAACAGTCCTAGCGAAAGTCTTCTTCAGGGGAAAGCTGTAATTCTGTGAGATGAATTAACAGAACACAAAGCAGTTTCTCAAAAAGCTTATTTCCAGTTTTTAACTGAAGATATTTCCTTTTTCACGGTAGCCCTCTTTGGGTTTCCAAATATCACCTTGCAAACTCCACAAGAATAGACTTAGCGAAAGGCTTCTTGAGGAGAAAGCTGTAACTCTGTGAGATGAATTAACAGAACACAAAGCCATTTCTCAGAAACCTTCTTTCAAGTTTTTAATGAAGAGACTTCATTTTTCACCATAGACCTCTATGGGCTTCCAAATATCACTTTGAAAATTCCACAAGAACAGTGTTAGCGAAAGGCTTCTTGAGGGGAAAGCTGTAACTCTTTGAGATGAATTAACAGAACACAAAGCCATTTCTCAGAAAGCTACAATCTTAGCGAAAGGTTTCTTGAGGTGAAAGCAGTGACTCTGTGAGATGAATTAACAGAACACAAAGCAATTTCTCAGAAAGCTTCTTTCCAGTTTTTAATGGAAGATATTTCCTTTTTCAACATAGCCCAATATGGGCTTCCAAATATCACTTTGCAAACTCCACAAGAACAGACTTAGCGAAAGGATTCTTGAAGGGAAAGCTGTAAGTCTGTGAGATGAATTAACAGAACACAAAGCATTTTTTCAGAAAGCTTCTTTCCAGTTTTTAACGGGAGATATTTTCTTTTTCACCACAGCCCTCTATGCGCTTCCAAATATCACTTTGCCAATTCCACAAGAACAATCTTAGCGAAAGGCTTCTTGAGGGGAAAGCTATAACTCTGTGAGATGAATTAACAGAACACAAAGGAGTTTCTCTGAATCCTTCTTTACAGTTTTTAACGGAAGATATTTCCTTTTTCACCATATCCCTCTATGGGCTTCCAAATATAACTTTGTAAATTCCACAAGAACAGACTTAGCGAAAGGCTTCTTGAAGGGAAAGCTGTAACTCTGCGAGATGAATTAACAGAACACAGAGCAGTGTATCATAAAGCTTCTTTCCAGTTTTTAACGAAAGACATTTCCTTCTTCACCATAGCCCTGTATGGGATTCCAAATATCACTTTGCAAAATCCACAAGAACAGTCTTTGCGACAGGCTTATTGAATGGAAAGCTGTAACTGTTTGAAACGAATTAACAGAACACAAAGAAGTTTCTAAGAAAGCTTCTTTCCAGATTTTAACTGAAGATATTCCTTTTTCACCATAGCCCTCTATGGGCTTCCAAATATCACTTTGCAAATTCCACAAGAACAATCTTAGCAAAAGGCTTCTTGAGGGGAAAGCTGTAACTCTGTGAGATGAATTAACACAACACAAAGCAGATTCTCAGACAGCTTCTTTCCAGTTTTTATCTGAAGATATTTTCTTTTTCACCATTGTAATCTATGGGCTTCCAAATATCACTTTCCAAATTTCACAAGAACAGCCTTAGCGAAAGGCTTCTTGAAGGGAAAGCTGTAACTCTGTGAGATGAATTAACGGAACACAAAGCAGTTTCTCAGAATTCTTCTTTTCAGTTTTTTCCTTAGATTATTTCCTTTTTCACCATAATCCTCTATGGCCTTCCAAATATAACTTTCCAAATTCCGCAAGAACAGCTTTAGTGAAAGGCTTCTTTAAGGGAAAGCTGTAACTCTGTGAGATGAAATTACAGAACACAAAGCAGATTCTCAGAAAGCTTCTTTCCAGTTTTAACGGAAGATATTTCCTTTTTACCATACCCCTCTATGTGCTTGCAAATATCACTTTCCAAATTCCACAAGAACAGATTTAGCGAAAGGATTCTTGAGGGGAAAGCTGTAACTCTCTGAGATGAATTAACAGAACACAGAGCAGTATCTCAGACAGCTTCTTTCCAGTTTTTAGATGAAGATATTCCCTTTTTCACAGTAACCCTCTATGGGATTCCAAATATTACTTTGCAAATTCCACAGGAACAGCCTTAGCGAAAGGCTTCTTGAAGGGAAAGCTGTAACTCTGCGAGATTAATTAACAGAGCACAAAGCAGTTTCTCAGAAAGCTTCTTTCCAGTTCTTACTTAAGGTATTTCCTTTTTCACCATAGCCCTCTACGGGCTTCTAAGATCACTTTGCAAATTCCACAAGAACAGTCTTAGCGAAAGGCTTCTGGGAGCAAAGCTGTAATTCTGTGAGATGAACTAACAAAACACGAAGCAGTTTCTCAGAAATCTTCTTTTCGGTTTTTAATGGAAGAAATGTCCTTTTTCATCATAGCCCTCAATGGGCTTCCAAATTTCACTCTGCAAATTCCACAAGAACAGTCTTAGCGAAAGGCTTCCTGAGGGGAAAGTTGTAACTCTGTGAGATGAATTAAAAGAACACAAAGCAGTTTCTCAAAAAGCTTCTTTTCAGTTTTTAACGGAAGATATTTCCTTTTTCAACATAACCCTGTATGGGCTTCCAAATATCACTTTGCAAATTCCACAAGAACAGTCTTAGCGAAAGGCTTTTAGAGGGAAATGTTGTAACTATGTGAGATGAATTAACAGAACACAAAGCAATTTCTCAGAAAGCTTCTTTTCAGTTTTTATCTTACGATATTTCCTTTTTCACCATAGACCTCTATGGGCTTCCAAATCTCACTTTGCAAATTCCACAAGAACAGTCTTAGCGAAAGAATTATTGAGTGGAAAGCTGTAACTCTTTGAGGTGAATTAACAGAACAAAAAGGAGTTTCTCAGAAAGCTTCTTTCCGCTTTTTAACAGAAGATATTTCCTTTTTCACCATAGCGCTCTATGGGCTTCCAAATATCATTTTGCAAATCCCACAACAACAGTCTTAGCGAAAGGCTTCTTGAAGGGAAAGCTGTAACTGGGTGAGGTCTATTATCAGAACACATGGCAGTTTCTCAGAAAGCTTCTTTCCAGTTTTTAACTGAAGATATTTCCTTTTTCACCATAGCCCTCTATGGGCTTCCAAATATCACTTTGCAAATTCGACAACAGCCTTAGCGAAAGGCTTTTAGAGGGAAATGTAACTCTGTGAGATGAATTAACAGAACACAAAGCAGTTTCTCAGAAAGCTTCTTTCCAGTTTTTAACGGAAAATAATTGGTTTTTCACCATAGCCCTCTATGGGATTCTAAATATCACTTTCCAAATTTCAGAAGAACAGTCTTAGTGAACGGCCTCTTGAGGGGAAATCTGTAACTCTCTGAGATGAATTAACAGAACACAAAGCAGTTTCTCAGAAATCTTCTTTCCAGTTTTTAACGGAAGATATGTCCTTTTTCACCATAGCCCTCTATGGGCTTGCAAATATCACTTTGCAAATTCCTCAAGAACAGTCTTACCGAAAGGCTTCTTGAGAAGAAAGCTGTAACTCTGTGAGATGAATTAACAGAAAGCGAATCAGTTTCTCAGAAAATTTCTTTCCAGTTTTTAATGGAAGATATGTCCTTTTTCACCATAGCCCTCTATGGGCTTCCAAATATCACTTTGCAAATTCCACAAGAACAGTCTTCGGGAAAGGCTTCTGGAGGGGAAACCTGTAACTCTGTGAGATGAACTAACAGAACACAAAGCAGTTTATCAGAAAGCTTCTTTCCTGTTTTTAACTGAAGATATTTCCTTTTTCACCATAGCCCTCTAAGGGCTTCCAAATATCACTTTGCAAATTCCAAAAGAGCAGTCTTAGCGAAAGACTTCTGGAGCGGAAAGCTGTAACTCTCTGAAATGAATTAACAGAACACAGAGCTGTTTCTCAGAAAGCTTCTTTCCAGTTTTCAAACGAAGGTATTTTCTTTTTCCCATAGCCCTCTATGGGCTTCCAAATATCACTTAGAAAATTCCACAAGAACAGTCTTAGCGAAAGGCTTCTTGAGGTGAAAGCTGTAACACGGTGAGATGTTTTAACAGAACACTCATCAGTTTCTCAGAAAGCTTCTTTCCAATTTTTAACGTAAGTTATTTCCTTTTACACCATAGCCCTCTACAGGCTTCTAAGATCACTTTGGAAATTCCACAAGAACAGTCTTAGCGAAAGGCTTCTGGGAGCAAAGCTGTAATTCTGTGAGATGAACTAACAAATCACGAAGCAGTTTCTCAGAAATCTTCTTTTCGGTTTTTAATGGAAGAAATGTCCTTTTTCATCATAGCCCTCAATGGGCTTCCAAATTTCACTTTGCAAATTCCACAAGAACAGTCTTAGCGAAAGGCTTTTTGAGGGGAAAGCTGTAACTCTGGTGACGAATTAACAGAACACAAAGCAGTTTCTCAGAAAGCTTCTTTTCAGTTTTTGTCTTAGGATATTTCCTTTTTCACCGTAGCCCTCTATGGGCTTCCAAATATCACTTTGCATATTCCAAAAGAACAACCTTAGTGATCAACTTCATGATAGGAAAGCTGTAACTCTGTGAGATTAATTAACGGAACACAAAGCAGTTTCTCAGAAAGGTTCTTTCCAGTTTTTAGCAAAAGATATTTCCTTTTTCACCATAGTCCACTATGGGCTTCAAAATATAACTTTGAAAATTCCACAAGAACAGTCTTAGTAAACGGCCTCTTGAGGGGAAATCTGTAACTCTCTGAGATGAATTAACAGAACACAAAGCAGTTTCTCAGAAATCTTCTTTCCAGTTTTTAACGAAAGATATTTCCTTTTTCACCAAAGTCCTCTATGGGATTACAAATATCAGTTTGCAAATTACACAAGAACAGTCTTAGTGAAGGGCTTCTTGAGGGGAAAGCTGTAACACTTTGAGATGAACTAACACAACACAAAGCAGTTTCTCAGACAGCTTCTTTTCGGTTTTTATCTTAGGATATTTCCATTTTCAAAATAGCCCTCTATGGGCTTCCAAGTATCACTTTGCAAATTCCACAAGAACAGTCTTATAGAAAGGCTTCTTGAGGGGAAAGCTGTAACTCGGTGAGATGTATTAACAGAACACAAAGCAGTCTCTCAGAAAGCTTCTTTCCAGTATTTAACTGAAGATATTTCCTTTTTCACTATAGCCCTCTATGGGCTTCCAAATATCACTTTGGAAATCCCACAAGAACAGTCTTAGCGAAAGGCTTCTTGAGAGAAAATCTGTACCTCGGTGATATGTACTAACAGAACACACCGCACTTTCTCAGAATGGTTCTTTCCAGTTTTTAACGGAAGATATTTCCTTTTTCACCTTAGCCCTCTATGGGCTTCCAAATATCGCTTTGCAAATTTCACAAAACAGTCTTAGTTAACGGCTTCTTGAGGGGAAAGCTGTAAATCTGTGAGTGAACTAACAAAACACAAAGCAGCTTTCCATACAGCTTCTTTTCGGTTTTTATCTTAGGATATTTCCATTTTCACCATAGCCTACTATGGGCATCGAAATATCACTTTGCAAATTCCACAAAAACAGTCTTAGCAGAAGGATTCTTGAGGCAAAAGCAGTAACTCTTTGAGATGAATTAACAGAACACAAAGCAGTTTCTCAGAAAGCTTCTTTTCAGTTTTTAACTGAAGGTATTTCCTTTTTCACCATAGCCCTCTATGGGCTTCAAAATATCCCTTTGTAAATTCCACAAGAACAGCCTTAGCGAAAGGCTTCCTGAGGTAAAAGAGTAACTGTGAGTTGAATTAACAGAACAAAAAGCAGTTTCTCAGAAAGCTTCTTTTCGGATTTTATCTTACTATATTTCCTTTTTCAACATACCCCTCTATGGTCTTCCAAATATCACTTTGCAAATTACACAAGAACAGTCTTTGTGAAAGACTTCTTGAGGGGAAAGCTGTAACTCTCTGAGATGAATTAACAGATCACAAAGCAGTTTCTCAGAAAGCTTCTTTTCAGTTTTTATCTTAGGATATTTCCTTTATTAGCGTAGCCCTCTATGGGCTTCCAAAAACATTTTGCAAATTCCACAAGAACAGTCTTAGCGAAAGGATTCTGGAGATAAAAGCTGTAAATCAGTAAGATGAATTAAGAGAATTCAAAGCAGTTTCTCAGAAACCTTCTTTTCGTTTTTTATCTTAGGATATTTCCATTTTAACCATAGGGCTATAGGGTTTCAAAATATCACTTTGCAAATTCCAGAAGAAAAGGCTTAGCGAAAGGCTTCTTGAGGGTAAAGCTGTAACTCTGTAAGATGAATTAACAGAACACAAAACATTTTCTCAGAAACCTACTTTTCAGTTTTTACCTTAGGATAATTCCTTTTTCACCATAGCCCTCTATGGGATTCCAATTATCACTTTGAAAATTCCACATGAACAGTCTTAATGAAAGTCTTCTTGAGGGGAAAGCTGTAACTCTGTGAGAGGAACTAACTGAACACAAAGCAGTTTCTCAGAAAGCTTCTTTCCCGTTTTTAACTGAGGATATTTCCTTTTTCACCATAGCCCTTTTGGGCTTCCACATATCACTTTGCAAATTTCACAAGAGCAGTCTTAGTGAAAGGCTTCTTGAAGGGAAAGCTCTAACTCTGTGAGATGAATTACCAGAACACAAAGCATTTTCTCACAAATTTTCGTTCCAGTTTTTAACGGAGGATATTTTCTTTCTCACCGTAGTTCTCTATGGTCTTCGAAATATCACATTGCAAATCCCACAAGAACAGTCTTAGCGAAAGGCTTCTTGAGAGGAAAGCTGTAACTCAGTGAGACGTATTAACAGAAGACACGGCATTTTCTCAGAATGCTTCTTTCCAGTTTTTAACGGAAGATATTTCCTTTTTCACCATAGTCCCCTATGGGTTTCCAAATATCACTTTCCAAATTTCAAAAAACTGTCTTAATGAACGGCTTTTTGAGGGAAAAGCTCTAGTTCTGTGAGATGAAATAACAGAACACAAATCAGTTTTTCAGACAGCTTCTCTTCGGTAAGTATCTTAGGATATTTCCATTTTCACCATAGCCCTCTATGGGCTTCCACATATCACTTTGGAAATTCCTCAAAAACAGTCTTAGCGGAAGGCTTCTTGAGGGGAAAGCTGTAATTCTTTGAGATGAATTAACAGAACAGAAAGCAGTTTCTCGGAAAGCTTCTTTTCATTTTTTAATTGAAGGTATTTCCATTTTCACCATAGCCCTCTATGGGATTCCAAATATCACTATGCAAATTCCACAAGAACAGTGGAAGCGAAAGACTTCGGGAGGGGAAAAATGTAATGCTGTGAGATGAATTAACAGAACACAAAGCAGTTTCTCAGATATCTTCTTTCCAGTTTTTAACGAAAGATATTTCCTTTTTCACCATAGTCCTCTATGGGCTTCCAAATATCACTTTACAAATCCCACAAGAACAGTCTTAGCGAAAGCCTTCTTGAGGGGAATGCTGTAACTCGGTGAGATGCTTTAACAGAACACACGGCAGTTTCTCAAAAAGCTTCTTTCCAGTTTTTAACGGAAGATATTTCCTTTTTCACCATAGCCCTCTAGGAGTTTTCTAATATCACTTTGCAAATGTCACAAGAATAGTCTCAGTGAACTGCTTCTTGAAGGGAAACCTGTAACTCTGTGAGATGAACTAACAGAACACAAAGCAGTTTATCAGAAAGCTTCTTTACAGTTTTTATCGGAAAATATTTCCTTTTTCACCATTGCCCTCTATGAGATTCTAAATATCACTTTCCAAATTTCAGAAGAACACTCTTAGTGAACGGCCTCATGAGGGGAAATCTGTGACACTTTGAGATGAATTAACAGAACACAAAGCAGTTTCTCAGAAAGCTTCTTTTCGGATTTTATCTTACTATATTTCCTTTTTCAACATAGCCCTCTATGGTCTTCCAAATATCACTTTGCAAATTACACAAGAACAGTCTTTGTGAAAGACTTCTTGAGGGGAATGCTGTAACTCTCTGAGATTAATTAACAGAACACAAAGCAGTTTCTCAGAAAGCTTCTTTTCAGTTTTTATCTTAGGATATTTCCTTTTTCAGCATAGCCCTCTATGGGCTTCCAAAAACATTTTGCAAATTCCACAAGAACAGTCTTAGCGAAAGGATTCTGGAGATAAAAGCTGTAAATCTGTAAGATGAATTAAAAGAATTCAAAGCAGTTTCTCAGAAACCTTCTTTTCGTTTTTTATCTTAGGATATTTCCATTTTAACCATAGGGCTATAGGGTTTCCAAATATCACTTTGCAAATTCCAGAAGAAAAGTCTTAGCGAAAGGCTTCTTGAGGGTAAAGCTGTAACTCTGTAAGATGAATTAACAGAACACAAAACATTTTCTCAGAAACCTACTTTTCAGTTTTTACCTTAGGATATTTCCTTTTTCACCATAGCCCTCTATGGGATTCCAATTATCACTTTGAAAATTCCACATGAACAGTCTTAGCAAAATTCTTCTTGAGGGGAAAGCTGTAACTCTGTGAGAGGAACTAACTGAACACAAAGCAGTTTCTCAGAAAGCTTCTTCCCAGTTTTTAACTGAGGATATTTCCTTTTTCACCATAGCCCTTTTGGGCTTCCAAATATCACTTTGCGAATTCCACAACAACAGCCTTAGCGAAAGGCTTCCTGAGGTAAAAGAGTAACTCTGTGACTTGAATTAACAGAACACAAAGCCGTTTCCCAGAAAGCTTCTTTTCAGTTTTTATCTTGGGATGTTTCCTTTTTCACCATTGCCCTCTATGTGCCTCCAAATATCACTTTGCAATTCCACAAGAACAGTCTTAGTGAACGGCTTCCTGAGGGGAAAGCTGTAGCTCGGTGATATGTACTAACAGAACACACCGCATTTTCTCAGAATGGTTCTTTCCAGTTTTTAACGGAAGATATTTCCTTTTTCACCTTAGCCCTCTATGGGCTTCCAAATATCACTTTGCAAATTTCACAAAACAGTCTTAGTGAACGGCTTCTTGAGGGAAAAGATGTAGCTCTGTGAGATGAACTAACAGAACACAAAGCAGTTTTTCAGACAGCTTCTTTTCGGTAAGTATCTTAGGATATTTCCATTTTCACCATAGCCCTCTATGGGCTTCCACATATCACTTTGGAAATTCCTCAAAAACAGTCTTAGCGGAAGGCTTCTTGAGGGGAAAGCTGTAACTCTTTGAGATGAATTAACAGAACACAAAGCAGTTTCTCGGAAAGCTTCTTTTCATTTTTTAACTGAAGTTATTTCCATTTTCACCATAGCCCTCTATGGGATTCCAAATATCACTATGCAAATTCCACAAGAACAGTGGAAGCGAAAGACTTCTGGAGGGGAAAACTGTAACGCTGTGAGATGAATTAACAGAACACAAAGCAGTTTCTCAGATATCTTCTTTCCAGTTTTTAACGAAAGATATTTCCTTTTTCACCATAGTCCTCTATGGGCTTCCAAATATCACTTTGCAAATTCCACAAGAACAGTTTTACCGAAAGGCTTCTTGAGAAGAAAGCTGTAACTCTGTGAGATGAATTAACAGAACACAAAGCAGTTTCACAGAAAGCTTCATTTCAGTTTTTATCTTTGGATGTTTTCTTTTTCATCATAGCCCTCTATGTGCCTTCAAATATCACTTTGAAAATTCCACAAGGAAAGTCTTAGTGAACGGCTTCTTGAGGGGAAAACTGTAACTCTGTGAGATGAATTAACAGAACACAAAGCAGTTTCTCAGATAGCTTCTTTCCAGTTTCTAACGGAGGATATTTCCTTTTAAGCCAGCCCTCTATGGGCTTCCAAATATCACTTTGCAAGTTTCACAAGAACAGTCTTAGCGAAAGGCTTCCTGAGGGGAAAGTTGTAACTCTGTGAGATGAATTAACAGAACACAAAGCAGTTTCTCAAAAAGCTTCTTTTCAGTTTTTAACGTAAGATATTTCCTTTTTCAACATAACCCTGTATGGGCTTCCAAATATCACTTTGCAAATTCCACAAGAACAGTCTTAGCGAAAGGCTTTTAGAGGGAAATGTTGTAACTATGTGAGATGAATTAACAGAACACAAAGCAATTTCTCAGAAAGCTTCTTTTCAGTTTTTATCTTACGATATTTCCTTTTTCACCATAGACCTCTATGGGCTTCCAAATCTCACTTTGCAAATTCCACAAGAACAGTCTTAGCGAAAGAATTATTGAGTGGAAAGCTGTAACTCTTTGAGGTGAATTAACAGAACAAAAAGGAGTTTCTCAGAAAGCTTCTTTCCGCTTTTTAACAGAAGATATTTCCTTTTTCACCATAGCGCTCTATGGGCTTCCAAATATCATTTTGCAAATCCCACAACAACAGTCTTAGCGAAAGGCTTCTTGAAGGGAAAGCTGTAACTGGGTGAGGTCTATTATCAGAACACATGGCAGTTTCTCAGAAAGCTTCTTTCCAGTTTTTAACTGAAGATATTTCCTTTTTCACCATAGCCCTCTATGGGCTTCCAAATATCACTTTGGATATTCGACAGCAGCCTTAGCGAAAGGCTTTTAGAGGGAAATGTAACTCTGTGAGATGAATTAACACAACACAAAGGAGTTTCTCAGAAAGCTTCTTTCCAGTTTTTAACGGAAAATAATTCCTTTTTCACCATAGCCCTCTATGGGATTCTAAATATCACTTTCCAAATTTCAGAAGAACAGTCTTAGTGAACGGCCTCTTGAGGGGAAATCTGTAACTCTCTGAGATGAATTAACAGAACACAAAGCAGTTTCTCAGAAATCTTCTTTCCAGTTTTTAACGGAAGATATGTCCTTTTTCACCATAGCCCTCTATGGTCTTGCAAATATCACTTTGCAAATTCCACAAGAACAGTCTTACCGAAAGGCTTCTTGAGAAGAAAGCTGTAACTCTGTGAGATGAATTAACAGAAAGCAAAGCAGTTTCTCAGAAAATTTCTTTCCAGTTTTTAATGGAAGATATGTCCTTTTTCACCATAGCCCTCTAGGAGTTTTCTAATATCACTTTGCAAATTTCACAAGAATAGTCTCAGTGAACTGCTTCTTGAAGGGAAAGCTGTAACTCTGTGAGATGAACTAACAGAACACAAAGCAGTTTCTCAGAAAGCTTCTTTACAGTTTTTAACTGAAGATATTTCCTTTTTCACCATAGCCCTCTAAGGGCTTCCAAATATCACATTGCAAATGCCACAAGAACAGTCTTAGCGAAAGGCTGCTAGAGGGGAAAGCTGTAACTCGGTTAGATGTATTCACAGAACACACGGCAGTATCTCAGAATGCTTCTTTCCAGTTTTTAACGGAAGATATTCCCTTTTTCACCATAGCCCTCTAAGGGCTTCCAAATATCACTTTGCAAATTCCAAAAGAGCAGTCTTAGCGAAAGACTTCTGGAGCGGAAAGCTGTAACTCTCTGAAATGAATTAACAGAACACAGAGCTGTTCCTCAGAAAGCTTCTTTCCAGTTTTCAACCAAGATATTTTCTTTTTCCCATAGCCCTCTATGGGCTTCCAAATATTACTTAGAAAATTCCACAAGAACAGTCTTAGCGAAAGGCTTCTTGAGGTGAAAGCTGTAACACGGTGAGATGTTTTAACAGAACACTCATCAGTTTCTCAAAAGCTTCTTTCCAATTTTTAACGTAAGTTATTTCCTTTTTCACCATAGCCCTCTACGGGCTTCTAAGATCACTTTGCAAATTCCACAAGAACAGTCTTAGCGAAAGGCTTCTGGGAGCAAAGCTGTAATTCTGTGAGATGATCTAACAAAACACGAAGCAGTTTCTCAGAAATCTTCTTTTCGGTTTTTAATGGAAGAAATGTCCTTTTTCATCATAGCCCTCAATGGGCTTCCAAATTTCACTTTGCAAATTCCACAAGAACAGTCTTAGCGAAAGGCTTTTTGAGGGGAAAGCTGTAACTCTGGTGACGAATTAACAGAACACAAAGCAGTTTCTCAGAAAGCTTCTTTTCAGTTTTCGTCTTAGGATATTTCCTTTTTCACCGTAGCCCTCTATGGGCTTCCAAATATCACTTTGCATATTCCAAAAGAACAACCTTAGTGATCGGCTTCATGATAGGAAAGCTGTAACTCTGTGAGATTAATTAACGGAACACAAAGCAGTTTCTCAGAAAGGTTCTTTCCAGTTTTTAGCGGAAGATATTTCCTTTTTCACCATAGTCCACTGTGGGCTTCAAAATATCACTTTGAAAATTCCACAAGAACAGTCTTAGTGAACGGCCTCTTCGGGGGAAATCTGTAACTCTCTGAGATGAATTAACAGAACACAAAGCAGTTTCTCAGAAATCTTCTTTCCAGGTTTTAACGAAAGATATTTCCTTTTTCACCAAAGTCCTCTATGGGATTACAAATATCAGTTTGCAAAATACACAAGAACAGTCTTAGTGAAGGGCTTCTTGAGGGGAAAGCTGTAACACTTTGAGATGAACTAACACAACACAAAGCAGTTTCTCAGACAGCTTCTTTTCGGTTTTTATCTTAGGATATTTCCATTTTCAAAATAGCCCTCTATGGGCTTCCAAGTATCACTTTGCAAATTCCACAAGAACAGTCTTATAGAAAGGCTTCTTGAGGGGAAAGCTGTAACTCGGTGAGATGTATTAACAGAACACACGGCAGTTTCTCAGAAAGCTTCTTTCCAGTTTTTAACGGAAGTTATTTCCCTTTTCACCATAGTCCTCCATGGGCTTCCAAATATCACTTTGCAAATTCCAGAAGAACAGTCTTAGCGAAAGGCTTCTGAAGGGGAAATCTGTAACTCTGTGAGTTGAATTAACAGAACACAAAGCAATTTCTCACAAATCTTCTTTCCAGTTTTTAACGGAAGTTAGTTCCTTTTTCACCACAGTCCTCTATGGGCTTCCAAATATGACTTTGCAAATTCCACAAGAACAGTCTTAGCGAAAGGCTTCTTGAGGGGGGAAGCTGTAACTCTGTGAGATGAATTAACAGAACACAAAGCAGTCTCTCAGAAAGCTTCTTTCCAGTATTTAACTGAAGATATTTCCTTTTTCACTATAGCCCTTTATGGGCTTCCAAATATCACTTTGGAAATCCCACAAGAACAGTCTTAGCGAAAGGCTTCTTGAGAGAAAAGCTGTACCTCGGTGATATGTACTAACAGAACACACCGCACTTTCTCAGAATGGTTCTTTCCAGTTTTTAACGGAAGATATTTCCTTTTTCACCTTAGCCCTCTATGGGCTTCCAAATATCACTTTGCAAATTTCACAAAACAGTCTTAGTTAACGGCTTCTTGAGGGGAAAGCTGTAACTCTGTGAGTGAACTAACAAAACAAAGAGCAGCTTTCCATACAGCTTCTTTTCGGTTTTTATCTTAGGATATTTCCATTTTCACCATAGCCTACTATGGGCATCGAAATATCACTTTGGAAATTCCACAAAAACAGT
Organism: Chlorocebus sabaeus; assembly: GCF_047675955.1. Taxonomy (NCBI): domain Eukaryota; kingdom Metazoa; phylum Chordata; class Mammalia; order Primates; family Cercopithecidae; genus Chlorocebus; species Chlorocebus sabaeus. The sequence goes on along the minus strand of NW_027327914.1, from coordinate 555,610 downwards.
CTTAGCGGAAGGATTCTTGAGGCAAAAGCAGTAACTCTTTGAGATGAATTAACAGAACACAAAGCAGTTTCTCAGAAAGCTTCTTTTCAGTTTTTAACTGAAGGTATTTCCTTTTTCACCATAGCCCTCTATGGGCTTCAAAATATCACTTTGTAAATTCCACAAGAACAGCCTTAGCGAAAGGCTTCCTGAGGTAAAAGAGTAACTGTGAGTTGAATTAACAGAACACAAAGCAGTTTCTCAGAAAGCTTCTTTTCGGATTTTATCTTACTATATTTCCTTTTTCAACATAGCCCTCTATGGTCTTCCAAATATCACTTTGCAAATTACACAATAACAGTCTTTGTGAAAGATTTCTTGAGGGGAAAGCTGTAACTCTCTGAGATGAATTAACAGATCACAAAGCAGTTTCTCAGAAAGCTTCTTTTCAGTTTTTATCTTAGGATATTTCCTTTATCAGCATAGCCCTCTATGGGCTTCCAAAAACATTTTGCAAATTCCACAAGAACAGTCTTAGCGAAAGGATTCTGGAGATAAAAGCTGTAAATCAGTAAGATGAATTAAGAGAATTCAAAGCAGTTTCTCAGAAACCTTCTTTTCGTTTTTTATCTTAGGATATTTCCATTTTAACCATAGGGCTATAGGGTTTCCAAATATCACTTTGCAAATTCCAGAAGAAAAGTCTTAGCGAAAGGCTTCTTGAGGGTAAAGCTGTAACTCTGTAAGATGAATTAACAGAACACAAAACATTTTCTCAGAAACCTACTTTTCAGTTTTTACCTTAGGATATTTCCTTTTTCACCATAGCCCTCTATGGGATTCCAATTATCACTTTGAAAATTCCACATGAACAGTCTTAGTGAAAGTCTTCTTGAGGGGAAAGCTGTAACTCTGTGAGAGGAACTAACTGAACACAAAGCAGTTTCTCAGAAAGCTTCTTTCCAGTTTTTAACTGAGGATATTTCCTTTTTCACCATAGCCCTTTTGGGCTTCCACATATCACTTTGCAAATTTCACAAGAGCAGTCTTAGCGAAAGGCTTCTTGAGGGGAAAGCTCTAACTCTGAGATGAATTACCAGAACACAAAGCATTTTCTCACAAATCTTCGTTCCAGTTTTTAACGGAGGATATTTTCTTTCTCACCATAGTTCTCTATGGGCTTCCAAATATCACATTGCAAATCCCACAAGAACAGTCTTAGCGAAAGGCTTCTTGAGAGGAAAGCTGTAACTCAGTGAGACGTATTAACAGAAGACACGGCATTTTCTCAGAATGCTTCTTTCCAGTTTTTAACGGAAGATATTTCCGTTTTCACCATAGTCCCCTATGGGTATCCAAATATCACTTTCCAAATTTCACAAAACTGTCTTAATGAACGGCTTCTTGAGGGAAAAGCTGTAGCTCTTTGAGTTGAACTAACAGAACACAAATCAGTTTTTCAGACAGCTTCTCTTCGGTAAGTATCTTAGGATATTTCCATTTTCACCATAGCCCTCTATGGGCTTCCACATATCACTTTGGAAATTCCTCAAAAGCAGTCTTAGCGGAAGGCTTCTTGAGGGGAAAGCTGTAATTCTTTGAGATGAATTAACAGAACACAAAGCAGTTTCTCGGAAAGCTTCTTTTCATTTTTTAATTGAAGGTATTTCCATTTTCACCATAGCCCTCTATGGGATTCCAAATATCACTATGCAAATTCCACAAGAACAGTGGAAGCGAAAGACTTCGGGAAGGGAAAAATGTAACGCTGTGAGATGAATTAACAGAACACAAAGCAGTTTCTCAGATATCTTCTTTCCAGTTTTTAACGAAAGATATTTCCTTTTTCACCATAGTCCTCTATGGGCTTCCAAATATCACTTTACAAATCCCACAAGAACAGTCTTAGCGAAAGCCTTCTTGAGGGGAAAGCTGTAACTCGGTGAGATGCTTTAACAGAACACACGGCAGTTTCTCAAAAAGCTTCTTTCCAGTTTTTAACGGAAGATATTTCCTTTTTCACCATAGCCCTCTAGGAGTTTTCTAATATCACTTTGCAAATTTCACAAGAATAGTCTCAGTGAACTGCTTCTTGAAGGGAAACCTGTAACTCTGTGAGATGAACTAAGAGAACACAAAGCAGTTTATCAGAAAGCTTCTTTACAGTTTTTATCGGAAAATATTTCCTTTTTCACCATTGCCCTCTATGAGATTCTAAATATCACTTTCCAAATTTCAGAAGAACAGTCTTAGTGAACGGCCTCATGAGGGGAAATCTGTGACACTTTGAGATGAATTAACAGAACACAAAGCAGTTTCTCAGAAAGCTTCTTTTCGGATTTTATCTTACTATATTTCCTTTTTCAACATAGCCCTCTATGGTCTTCCAAATATCACTTTGCAAATTACACAAGAACAGTCTTTGTGAAAGACTTCTTGAGGGGAAAGCTGTAACTCTCTGAGATGAATTAACAGAACACAAAGCAGTTTCTCAGAAAGCTTCTTTTCAGTTTTTATCTTAGGATATTTCCTTTTTCAGCATAGCCCTCTATGGGCTTCCAAAAACATTTTGCAAATTCCACAAGAACAGTCTTAGCGAAAGGATTCTGGAGATAAAAGCTGTAAATCTGTAAGATGAATTAAAAGAATTCAAAGCAGTTTCTCAGAAACCTTCTTTTCGTTTTTTATCTTAGGATATTTCCATTTTAACCATAGGGCTATAGGGTTTCCAAATATCACTTTGCAAATTCCAGAAGAAAATTCTTAGCGAAAGGCTTCTTGAGGGTAAAGCTGTAACTCTGTAAGATGAATTAACAGAACACAAAACATTTTCTCAGAAACCTACTTTTCAGTTTTTACCTTAGGATATTTCCTTTTTCACCATAGCCCTCTATGGGATTCCAATTATCACTTTGAAAATTCCACATGAACAGTCTTAGCGAAAGTCTTCTTGAGGGGAAAGCTGTAACTCTGTGAGAGGAACTAACTGAACACAAAGCAGTTTCTCAGAAAGCTTCTTCCCAGTTTTTAACTGAGGATATTTCCTTTTTCACCATAGCCCTTTTGGGCTTCCATATATCACTTTGCGAATTCCACAACAACAGCCTTAGCGAAAGGCTTCCTGAGGTAAAAGAGTAACTCTGTGACTTGAATTAACAGAACACAAAGCCGTTTCCCAGAAAGCTTCTTTTCAGTTTTTATCTAGGGATGTTTCCTTTTTCACCATTGCCCTCTATGTGCCTCCAAATATCACTTTGCAATTCCACAAGCACAGTCTTAGTGAACGGCTTCCTGGGGGGAAAGCTGTAGCTCGGTGATATGTACTAACAGAACACACCGCATTTTCTCAGAATGGTTCTTTCCAGTTTTTAACGGAAGATATTTCCTTTTTCACCTTAGCCCTCTATGGGCTTCCAAATATCACTTTGCAAATTTCACAAAACAGTCTTAGTGAACGGCTTCTTGAGGAAAAAGCTGTAGCTCTGTGAGATGAACTAACAGAACACAAAGCAGATTTTCAGACAGCTTCTTTTCGGTAAGTATCTTACGATATTTCCATTTTCACCATAGCCCTCTATGTGCTTCCACATATCACTTTGGAAATTCCTCAAAAACAGTCTTAGCGGAAGGCTTCTTGAGGGGAAAGCTGTAACTCTTTGAGATGAATTAACAGAACACAAAGCAGTTTCTCGGAAAGCTTCTTTTCATTTTTTAACTGAAGTTATTTCCATTTTCACCATAGCCCTCTATGGGATTCCAAATATCACTATGCAAATTCCACAAGAACAGTGGAAGCGAAAGACTTTAGGAAGGGAAAAATGTACCGCTGTGAGATGAATTAACAGAACACAAAGCAGTTTCTCATATATCTTCTTTCCAGTTTTTAACGAAAGATATTTCCTTTTTCACCATAGTCCTCTATGGGCTTCCAAATCTCACTTTGCAAATTCCACAAGAACAGTCTTAGCGAAAGAATTATTGAGTGGAAAGCTGTAACTCTTTGAGGTGAATTAACAGAACAAAAAGGAGTTTCTCAGAAAGCTTCTTTCCGCTTTTTAACAGAAGATATTTCCTTTTTCACCATAGCGCTCTATGGGCTTCCAAATATCATTTTGCAAATCCCACAACAACAGTCTTAGCGAAAGGCTTCTTGAAGGGAAAGCTGTAACTGGGTGAGGTCTATTATCAGAACACATGGCAGTTTCTCAGAAAGCTTCTTTCCAGTTTTTAACTGAAGATATTTCCTTTTTCACCATAGCCCTCTATGGGCTTCCAAATATCACTTTGCAAATTCGACAACAGCCTTAGCGAAAGGCTTTTAGAGGGAAATGTAACTCTGTGAGATGAATTAACAGAACACAAAGCAGTTTCTCAGAAAGCTTCTTTCCAGTTTTTAACGGAAAATAATTCGTTTTTCACCATAGCCCTCTATGGGATTCTAAATATCACTTTCCAAATTTCAGAAGAACAGTCTTAGTGAACGGCCTCTTGAGGGGAAATCTGTAACTCTCTGAGATGAATTAACAGAACACAAAGCAGTTTCTCAGAAATCTTCTTTCCAGTTTTTAACGGAAGATATGTCCTTTTTCACCATAGCCCTCTATGGGCTTGCAAATATCACTTTGCAAATTCCTCAAGAACAGTCTTACCGAAAGGCTTCTTGAGAAGAAAGCTGTAACTCTGTGAGATGAATTAACAGAAAGCGAATCAGTTTCTCAGAAAATTTCTTTCCAGTTTTTAATGGAAGATATGTCCTTTTTCACCATAGCCCTCTATGGGCTTCCAAATATCACTTTGCAAATTCCACAAGAACAGTCTTCGGGAAAGGCTTCTGGAGGGGAAACCTGTAACTCTGTGAGATGAACTAACAGAACACAAAGCAGTTTATCAGAAAGCTTCTTTCCTGTTTTTAACTGAAGATATTTCCTTTTTCACCATAGCCCTCTAAGGGCTTCCAAATATCACTTTGCAAATTCCAAAAGAGCAGTCTTAGCGAAAGACTTCTGGAGCGGAAAGCTGTAACTCTCTGAAATGAATTAACAGAACACAGAGCTGTTTCTCAGAAAGCTTCTTTCCAGTTTTCAAACGAAGGTATTTTCTTTTTCCCATAGCCCTCTATGGGCTTCCAAATATCACTTAGAAAATTCCACAAGAACAGTCTTAGCGAAAGGCTTCTTGAGGTGAAAGCTGTAACACGGTGAGATGTTTTAACAGAACACTCATCAGTTTCTCAGAAAGCTTCTTTCCAATTTTTAACGTAAGTTATTTCCTTTTACACCATAGCCCTCTACAGGCTTCTAAGATCACTTTGGAAATTCCACAAGAACAGTCTTAGCGAAAGGCTTCTGGGAGCAAAGCTGTAATTCTGTGAGATGAACTAACAAATCACGAAGCAGTTTCTCAGAAATCTTCTTTTCGGTTTTTAATGGAAGAAATGTCCTTTTTCATCATAGCCCTCAATGGGCTTCCAAATTTCACTTTGCAAATTCCACAAGAACAGTCTTAGCGAAAGGCTTTTTGAGGGGAAAGCTGTAACTCTGGTGACGAATTAACAGAACACAAAGCAGTTTCTCAGAAAGCTTCTTTTCAGTTTTTGTCTTAGGATATTTCCTTTTTCACCGTAGCCCTCTATGGGCTTCCAAATATCACTTTGCATATTCCAAAAGAACAACCTTAGTGATCAACTTCATGATAGGAAAGCTGTAACTCTGTGAGATTAATTAACGGAACACAAAGCAGTTTCTCAGAAAGGTTCTTTCCAGTTTTTAGCAAAAGATATTTCCTTTTTCACCATAGTCCACTATGGGCTTCAAAATATAACTTTGAAAATTCCACAAGAACAGTCTTAGTAAACGGCCTCTTGAGGGGAAATCTGTAACTCTCTGAGATGAATTAACAGAACACAAAGCAGTTTCTCAGAAATCTTCTTTCCAGTTTTTAACGAAAGATATTTCCTTTTTCACCAAAGTCCTCTATGGGATTACAAATATCAGTTTGCAAATTACGCAAGAACAGTCTTAGTGAAGAGCTTCTTGAGGGGAAAGCTGTAACACTTTGAGATGAACTAACACAACACAAAGCAGTTTCTCAGACAGCTTCTTTTCGGTTTTTATCTTAGGATATTTCCATTTCCAAAATAGCCCTCTATGGGCTTCCAAGTATCACTTTGCAAATTCCACAAGAACAGTCTTATAGAAAGGCTTCTTGAGGGGAAAGCTGTAACTCGGTGAGATGTATTAACAGAACACAAAGCAGTCTCTCAGAAAGCTTCTTTCCAGTATTTAACTGAAGATATTTCCTTTTTCACTATAGCCCTCTATGGGCTTCCAAATATCACTTTGGAAATCCCACAAGAACAGTCTTAGCGAAAGGCTTCTTGAGAGAAAATCTGTACCTCGGTGATATGTACTAACAGAACACACCGCACTTTCTCAGAATGGTTCTTTCCAGTTTTTAACGGAAGATATTTCCTTTTTCACCTTAGCCCTCTATGGGCTTCCAAATATCGCTTTGCAAATTTCACAAAACAGTCTTAGTTAACGGCTTCTTGAGGGGAAAGCTGTAAATCTGTGAGTGAACTAACAAAACACAAAGCAGCTTTCCATACAGCTTCTTTTCGGTTTTTATCTTAGGATATTTCCATTTTCACCATAGCCTACTATGGGCATCGAAATATCACTTTGCAAATTCCACAAAAACAGTCTTAGCAGAAGGATTCTTGAGGCAAAAGCAGTAACTCTTTGAGATGAATTAACAGAACACAAAGCAGTTTCTCAGAAAGCTTCTTTTCAGTTTTTAACTGAAGGTATTTCCTTTTTCACCATAGCCCTCTATGGGCTTCAAAATATCCCTTTGTAAATTCCACAAGAACAGCCTTAGCGAAAGGCTTCCTGAGGTAAAAGAGTAACTGTGAGTTGAATTAACAGAACAAAAAGCAGTTTCTCAGAAAGCTTCTTTTCGGATTTTATCTTACTATATTTCCTTTTTCAACATACCCCTCTATGGTCTTCCAAATATCACTTTGCAAATTACACAAGAACAGTCTTTGTGAAAGACTTCTTGAGGGGAAAGCTGTAACTCTCTGAGATGAATTAACAGATCACAAAGCAGTTTCTCAGAAAGCTTCTTTTCAGTTTTTATCTTAGGATATTTCCTTTATTAGCGTAGCCCTCTATGGGCTTCCAAAAACATTTTGCAAATTCCACAAGAACAGTCTTAGCGAAAGGATTCTGGAGATAAAAGCTGTAAATCAGTAAGATGAATTAAGAGAATTCAAAGCAGTTTCTCAGAAACCTTCTTTTCGTTTTTTATCTTAGGATATTTCCATTTTAACCATAGGGCTATAGGGTTTCAAAATATCACTTTGCAAATTCCAGAAGAAAAGGCTTAGCGAAAGGCTTCTTGAGGGTAAAGCTGTAACTCTGTAAGATGAATTAACAGAACACAAAACATTTTCTCAGAAACCTACTTTTCAGTTTTTACCTTAGGATAATTCCTTTTTCACCATAGCCCTCTATGGGATTCCAATTATCACTTTGAAAATTCCACATGAACAGTCTTAATGAAAGTCTTCTTGAGGGGAAAGCTGTAACTCTGTGAGAGGAACTAACTGAACACAAAGCAGTTTCTCAGAAAGCTTCTTTCCCGTTTTTAACTGAGGATATTTCCTTTTTCACCATAGCCCTTTTGGGCTTCCACATATCACTTTTCAAATTTCACAAGAGCAGTCTTAGCGAAAGGCTTCTTGAAGGGAAAGCTCTAACTCTGTGAGATGAATTACCAGAACACAAAGCATTTTCTCACAAATTTTCGTTCCAGTTTTTAACGGAGGATATTTTCTTTCTCACCGTAGTTCTCTATGGTCTTCGAAATATCACATTGCAAATCCCACAAGAACAGTCTTAGCGAAAGGCTTCTTGAGAGGAAAGCTGTAACTCAGTGAGACGTATTAACAGAAGACACGGCATTTTCTCAGAATGCTTCTTTCCAGTTTTTAACGGAAGATATTTCCTTTTTCACCATAGTCCCCTATGGGTTTCCAAATATCACTTTCCAAATTTCAAAAAACTGTCTTAATGAACGGCTTTTTGAGGGAAAAGCTCTAGTTCTGTGAGATGAAATAACAGAACACAAATCAGTTTTTCAGACAGCTTCTCTTCGGTAAGTATCTTAGGATATTTCCATTTTCACCATAGCCCTCTATGGGCTTCCACATATCACTTTGGAAATTCCTCAAAAACAGTCTTAGCGGAAGGCTTCTTGAGGGGAAAGCTGTAATTCTTTGAGATGAATTAACAGAACACAAAGCAGTTTCTCGGAAAGCTTCTTTTCATTTTTTAATTGAAGGTATTTCCATTTTCACCATAGCCCTCTATGGGATTCCAAATATCACTATGCAAATTCCACAAGAACAGTGGAAGCGAAAGACTTCGGGAGGGGAAAAATGTAACGCTGTGAGATGAATTAACAGAACACAAAGCAGTTTCTCAGATATCTTCTTTCCAGTTTTTAACGAAAGATATTTCCTTTTTCACCATAGTCCTCTATGGGCTTCCAAATATCACTTTACAAATCCCACAAGAACAGTCTTAGCGAAAGCCTTCTTGAGGGGAATGCTGTAACTCGCTGAGATGCTTTAACAGAACACACGGCAGTTTCTCAAAAAGCTTCTTTCCAGTTTTTAACGGAAGATATTTCCTTTTTCACCATAGCCCTCTAGGAGTTTTCTAATATCACTTTGCAAATGTCACAAGAATAGTCTCAGTGAACTGCTTCTTGAAGGGAAACCTGTAACTCTGTGAGATGAACTAACAGAACACAAAGCAGTTTATCAGAAAGCTTCTTTACAGTTTTTATCGGAAAATATTTCCTTTTTCACCATTGCCCTCTATGAGATTCTAAATATCACTTTCCAAATTTCAGAAGAACACTCTTAGTGAACGGCCTCATGAGGGGAAATCTGTGACACTTTGAGATGAATTAACAGAACACAAAGCAGTTTCTCAGAAAGCTTCTTTTCGGATTTTATCTTACTATATTTCCTTTTTCAACATAGCCCTCTATGGTCTTCCAAATATCACTTTGCAAATTACACAAGAACAGTCTTTGTGAAAGACTTCTTGAGGGGAATGCTGTAACTCTCTGAGATTAATTAACAGAACACAAAGCAGTTTCTCAGAAAGCTTCTTTTCAGTTTTTATCTTAGGATATTTCCTTTTTCAGCATAGCCCTCTATGGCCTTCCAAAAACATTTTGCAAATTCCACAAGAACAGTCTTAGCGAAAGGATTCTGGAGATAAAAGCTGTAAATCTGTAAGATGAATTAAAAGAATTCAAAGCAGTTTCTCAGAAACCTTCTTTTCGTTTTTTATCTTAGGATATTTCCATTTTAACCATAGGGCTATAGGGTTTCCAAATATCACTTTGCAAATTCCAGAAGAAAAGTCTTAGCGAAAGGCTTCTTGAGGGTAAAGCTGTAACTCTGTAAGATGAATTAACAGAACACAAAACATTTTCTCAGAAACCTACTTTTCAGTTTTTACCTTAGGATATTTCCTTTTTCACCATAGCCCTCTATGGGATTCCAATTATCACTTTGAAAATTCCACATGAACAGTCTTAGCAAAATTCTTCTTGAGGGGAAAGCTGTAACTCTGTGAGAGGAACTAACTGAACACAAAGCAGTTTCTCAGAAAGCTTCTTCCCAGTTTTTAACTGAGGATATTTCCTTTTTCACCATAGCCCTTTTGGGCTTCCAAATATCACTTTGCAAATTCCACAACAACAGCCTTAGCGAAAGGCTTCCTGAGGTAAAAGAGTAACTCTGTGACTTGAATTAACAGAACACAAAGCCGTTTCCCAGAAAGCTTCTTTTCAGTTTTTATCTTGGGATGTTTCCTTTTTCACCATTGCCCTCTATGTGCCTCCAAATATCACTTTGCAATTCCACAAGAACAGTCTTAGTGAACGGCTTCCTGAGGGGAAAGCTGTAGCTCGGTGATATGTACTAACAGAACACACCGCATTTTCTCAGAATGGTTCTTTCCAGTTTTTAACGGAAGATATTTCCTTTTTCACCTTAGCCCTCTATGGGCTTCCAAATATCACTTTGCAAATTTCACAAAACAGTCTTAGTGAACGGCTTCTTGAGGGAAAAGCTGTAGCTCTGTGAGATGAACTAACAGAACACAAAGCAGTTTTTCAGACAGCTTCTTTTCGGTAAGTATCTTACGATATTTCCATTTTCACCATAGCCCTCTATGGGCTTCCACATATCACTTTGGAAATTCCTCAAAAACAGTCTTAGCGGAAGGCTTCTTGAGGGGAAAGCTGTAACTCTTTGAGATGAATTAACAGAACACAAAGCAGTTTCTCGGAAAGCTTCTTTTCATTTTTTAACTGAAGTTATTTCCATTTTCACCATAGCCCTCTATGGGATTCCAAATATCACTATGCAAATTCCACAAGAACAGTGGAAGCGAAAGACTTCTGGAGGGGAAAACTGTAACGCTGTGAGATGAATTAACAGAACACAAAGCAGTTTCTCAGATATCTTCTTTCCAGTTTTTAACGAAAGATATTTCCTTTTTCACCATAGTCCTCTATGGGCTTCCAAATATCACTTTGCAAATTCCACAAGAACAGTTTTACCGAAAGGCTTCTTGAGAAGAAAGCTGTAACTCTGTGAGATGAATTAACAGAACACAAAGCAGTTTCACAGAAAGCTTCATTTCAGTTTTTATCTTTGGATGTTTTCTTTTTCATCATAGCCCTCTATGTGCCTTCAAATATCACTTTGAAAATTCCACAAGGAAAGTCTTAGTGAACGGCTTCTTGAGGGGAAAACTGTAACTCTGTGAGATGAATTAACAGAACACAAAGCAGTTTCTCAGATAGCTTCTTTCCAGTTTCTAACGGAGGATATTTCCTTTTAAGCCAGCCCTCTATGGGCTTCCAAATATCACTTTGCAAGTTTCACAAGAACAGTCTTAGCGAAAGGCTTCCTGAGGGGAAAGTTGTAACTCTGTGAGATGAATTAACAGAACACAAAGCAGTTTCTCAAAAAGCTTCTTTTCAGTTTTTAACGTAAGATATTTCCTTTTTCAACATAACCCTGTATGGGCTTCCAAATATCACTTTGCAAATTCCACAAGAACAGTCTTAGCGAAAGGCTTTTAGAGGGAAATGTTGTAACTATGTGAGATGAATTAACAGAACACAAAGCAATTTCTCAGAAAGCTTCTTTTCAGTTTTTATCTTACGATATTTCCTTTTTCACCATAGACCTCTATGGGCTTCCAAATCTCACTTTGCAAATTCCACAAGAACAGTCTTAGCGAAAGAATTATTGAGTGGAAAGCTGTAACTCTTTGAGGTGAATTAACAGAACAAAAAGGAGTTTCTCAGAAAGCTTCTTTCCGCTTTTTAACAGAAGATATTTCCTTTTTCACCATAGCGCTCTATGGGCTTCCAAATATCATTTTGCAAATCCCACAACAACAGTCTTAGCGAAAGGCTTCTTGAAGGGAAAGCTGTAACTGGGTGAGGTCTATTATCAGAACACATGGCAGTTTCTCAGAAAGCTTCTTTCCAGTTTTTAACTGAAGATATTTCCTTTTTCACCATAGCCCTCTATGGGCTTCCAAATATCACTTTGGATATTCGACAGCAGCCTTAGCGAAAGGCTTTTAGAGGGAAATGTAACTCTGTGAGATGAATTAACAGAACACAAAGGAGTTTCTCAGAAAGCTTCTTTCCAGTTTTTAACGGAAAATAATTCCTTTTTCACCATAGCCCTCTATGGGATTCTAAATATCACTTTCCAAATTTCAGAAGAACAGTCTTAGTGAACGGCCTCTTGAGGGGAAATCTGTAACTCTCTGAGATGAATTAACAGAACACAAAGCAGTTTCTCAGAAATCTTCTTTCCAGTTTTTAACGGAAGATATGTCCTTTTTCACCATAGCCCTCTATGGTCTTGCAAATATCACTTTGCAAATTCCACAAGAACAGTCTTACCGAAAGGCTTCTTGAGAAGAAAGCTGTAACTCTGTGAGATGAATTAACAGAAAGCAAAGCAGTTTCTCAGAAAATTTCTTTCCAGTTTTTAATGGAAGATATGTCCTTTTTCACCATAGCCCTCTAGGAGTTTTCTAATATCACTTTGCAAATTTCACAAGAATAGTCTCAGTGAACTGCTTCTTGAAGGGAAAGCTGTAACTCTGTGAGATGAACTAACAGAACACAAAGCAGTTTATCAGAAAGCTTCTTTACAGTTTTTAACTGAAGATATTTCCTTTTTCACCATAGCCCTCTAAGGGCTTCCAAATATCACATTGCAAATGCCACAAGAACAGTCTTAGCGAAAGGCTGCTAGAGGGGAAAGCTGTAACTCGGTTAGATGTATTCACAGAACACACGGCAGTATCTCAGAATGCTTCTTTCCAGTTTTTAACGGAAGATATTCCCTTTTTCACCATAGCCCTCTAAGGGCTTCCAAATATCACTTTGCAAATTCCAAAAGAGCAGTCTTAGCGAAAGACTTCTGGAGCGGAAAGCTGTAACTCTCTGAAATGAATTAACAGAACACAGAGCTGTTCCTCAGAAAGCTTCTTTCCAGTTTTCAACCGAAGATATTTTCTTTTTCCCATAGCCCTCTATGGGCTTCCAAATATCACTTAGAAAATTCCACAAGAACAGTCTTAGCGAAAGGCTTCTTGAGGTGAAAGCTGTAACACGGTGAGATGTTTTAACAGAACACTCATCAGTTTCTCAGAAAGCTTCTTTCCAATTTTTAACGTAAGTTATTTCCTTTTTCACCATAGCCCTCTACGGGCTTCTAAGATCACTTTGCAAATTCCACAAGAACAGTCTTAGCGAAAGGCTTCTGGGAGCAAAGCTGTAATTCTGTGAGATGATCTAACAAAACACGAAGCAGTTTCTCAGAAATCTTCTTTTCGGTTTTTAATGGAAGAAATGTCCTTTTTCATCATAGCCCTCAATGGGCTTCCAAATTTCACTTTGCAAATTCCACAAGAACAGTCTTAGCGAAAGGCTTTTTGAGGGGAAAGCTGTAACTCTGGTGACGAATTAACAGAACACAAAGCAGTTTCTCAGAAAGCTTCTTTTCAGTTTTCGTCTTAGGATATTTCCTTTTTCACCGTAGCCCTCTATGGGCTTCCAAATATCACTTTGCATATTCCAAAAGAACAACCTTAGTGATCGGCTTCATGATAGGAAAGCTGTAACTCTGTGAGATTAATTAACGGAACACAAAGCAGTTTCTCAGAAAGGTTCTTTCCAGTTTTTAGCGGAAGATATTTCCTTTTTCACCATAGTCCACTGTGGGCTTCAAAATATCACTTTGAAAATTCCACAAGAACAGTCTTAGTGAACGGCCTCTTCGGGGGAAATCTGTAACTCTCTGAGATGAATTAACAGAACACAAAGCAGTTTCTCAGAAATCTTCTTTCCAGGTTTTAACGAAAGATATTTCCTTTTTCACCAAAGTCCTCTATGGGATTACAAATATCAGTTTGCAAAATACACAAGAACAGTCTTAGTGAAGGGCTTCTTGAGGGGAAAGCTGTAACACTTTGAGATGAACTAACACAACACAAAGCAGTTTCTCAGACAGCTTCTTTTCGGTTTTTATCTTAGGATATTTCCATTTTCAAAATAGCCCTCTATGGGCTTCCAAGTATCACTTTGCAAATTCCACAAGAACAGTCTTATAGAAAGGCTTCTTGAGGGGAAAGCTGTAACTCGGTGAGATGTATTAACAGAACACACGGCAGTTTCTCAGAAAGCTTCTTTCCAGTTTTTAACGGAAGTTATTTCCCTTTTCACCATAGTCCTCCATGGGCTTCCAAATATCACTTTGCAAATTCCAGAAGAACAGTCTTAGCGAAAGGCTTCTGAAGGGGAAATCTGTAACTCTGTGAGTTGAATTAACAGAACACAAAGCAATTTCTCACAAATCTTCTTTCCAGTTTTTAACGGAAGTTAGTTCCTTTTTCACCACAGTCCTCTATGGGCTTCCAAATATGACTTTGCAAATTCCACAAGAACAGTCTTAGCGAAAGGCTTCTTGAGGGGGGAAGCTGTAACTCTGTGAGATGAATTAACAGAACACAAAGCAGTCTCTCAGAAAGCTTCTTTCCAGTATTTAACTGAAGATATTTCCTTTTTCACTATAGCCCTTTATGGGCTTCCAAATATCACTTTGGAAATCCCACAAGAACAGTCTTAGCGAAAGGCTTCTTGAGAGAAAAGCTGTACCTCGGTGATATGTACTAACAGAACACACCGCACTTTCTCAGAATGGTTCTTTCCAGTTTTTAACGGAAGATATTTCCTTTTTCACCTTAGCCCTCTATGGGCTTCCAAATATCACTTTGCAAATTTCACAAAACAGTCTTAGTTAACGGCTTCTTGAGGGGAAAGCTGTAACTCTGTGAGTGAACTAACAAAACAAAGAGCAGCTTTCCATACAGCTTCTTTTCGGTTTTTAGCTTAGGATATTTCCATTTTCACCATAGCCTACTATGGGCATCGAAATATCACTTTGGAAATTCCACAAAAACAGTCTTAGCGGAAGGATTCTTGAGGCAAAAGCAGTAACTCTTTGAGATGAATTAACAGAACACAAAGCAGTTTCTCAGAAAGCTTCTTTTCAGTTTTTAACTGAAGGTATTTCCTTTTTCACCATAGCCCTCTATGGGCTTCAAAATATCACTTTGTAAATTCCACAAGAACAGCCTTAGCGAAAGGCTTCCTGAGGTAAAAGAGTAACTGTGAGTTGAATTAACAGAACACAAAGCAGTTTCTCAGAAAGCTTCTTTTCGGATTTTATCTTACTATATTTCCTTTTTCAACATAGCCCTCTATGGTCTTCCAAATATCACTTTGCAAATTACACAATAACAGTCTTTGTGAAAGATTTCTTGAGGGGAAAGCTGTAACTCTCTGAGATGAATTAACAGATCACAAAGCAGTTTCTCAGAAAGCTTCTTTTCAGTTTTTATCTTAGGATATTTCCTTTATCAGCATAGCCCTCTATGGGCTTCCAAAAACATTTTGCAAATTCCACAAGAACAGTCTTAGCGAAAGGATTCTGGAGATAAAAGCTGTAAATCAGTAAGATAAATTAAGAGAATTCAAAGCAGTTTCTCAGAAACCTTCTTTTCGTTTTTTATCTTAGGATATTTCCATTTTAACCATAGGGCTATAGGGTTTCCAAATATCACTTTGCAAATTCCAGAAGAAAAGTCTTAGCGAAAGGCTTCTTGAGGGTAAAGCTGTAACTCTGTAAGATGAATTAACAGAACACAAAACATTTTCTCAGAAACCTACTTTTCAGTTTTTACCTTAGGATATTTCCTTTTTCACCATAGCCCTCTATGGGATTCCAATTATCACTTTGAAAATTCCACATGAACAGTCTTAGTGAAAGTCTTCTTGAGGGGAAAGCTGTAACTCTGTGAGAGGAACTAACTGAACACAAAGCAGTTTCTCAGAAAGCTTCTTTCCAGTTTTTAACTGAGGATATTTCCTTTTTCACCATAGCCCTTTTGGGCTTCCACATATCACTTTGCAAATTTCACAAGAGCAGTCTTAGCGAAAGGCTTCTTGAGGGGAAAGCTCTAACTCTGTGAGATGAATTACCAGAACACAAAGCATTTTCTCACAAATCTTCGTTCCAGTTTTTAACGGAGGATATTTTCTTTCTCACCATAGTTCTCTATGGGCTTCCAAATATCACATTGCAAATCCCACAAGAACAGTCTTAGCGAAAGGCTTCTTGAGAGGAAAGCTGTAACTCAGTGAGACGTATTAACAGAAGACACGGCATTTTCTCAGAATGCTTCTTTCCAGTTTTTAACGGAAGATATTTCCTTTTTCACCATAGTCCCCTATGGGTATCCAAATATCACTTTCCAAATTTCACAAAACTGTCTTAATGAACGGCTTCTTGAGGGAAAAGCTGTAGCTCTTTGAGTTGAACTAACAGAACACAAATCAGTTTTTCAGACAGCTTCTCTTCGGTAAGTATCTTAGGATATTTCCATTTTCACCATAGCCCTCTATGGGCTTCCACATATCACTTTGGAAATTCCTCAAAAGCAGTCTTAGCGGAAGGCTTCTTGAGGGGAAAGCTGTAATTCTTTGAGATGAATTAACAGAACACAAAGCAGTTTCTCGGAAAGCTTCTTTTCATTTTTTAATTGAAGGTATTTCCATTTTCACCATAGCCCTCTATGGGATTCCAAATATCACTATGCAAATTCCACAAGAACAGTGGAAGCGAAAGACTTCGGGAAGGGAAAAATGTAACGCTGTGAGATGAATTAACAGAACACAAAGCAGTTTCTCAGATATCTTCTTTCCAGTTTTTAACGAAAGATATTTCCTTTTTCACCATAGTCCTCTATGGGCTTCCAAATATCACTTTACAAATCCCACAAGAACAGTCTTAGCGAAAGCCTTCTTGAGGGGAAAGCTGTAACTCGGTGAGATGCTTTAACAGAACACACGGCAGTTTCTCAAAAAGCTTCTTTCCAGTTTTTAACGGAAGATATTTCCTTTTTCACCATAGCCCTCTAGGAGTTTTCTAATATCACTTTGCAAATTTCACAAGAATAGTCTCAGTGAACTGCTTCTTGAAGGGAAACCTGTAACTCTGTGAGATGAACTAAGAGAACACAAAGCAGTTTATCAGAAAGCTTCTTTACAGTTTTTATCGGAAAATATTTCCTTTTTCACCATTGCCCTCTATGAGATTCTAAATATCACTTTCCAAATTTCAGAAGAACAGTCTTAGTGAACGGCCTCATGAGGGGAAATCTGTGACACTTTGAGATGAATTAACAGAACACAAAGCAGTTTCTCAGAAAGCTTCTTTTCGGATTTTATCTTACTATATTTCCTTTTTCAACATAGCCCTCTATGGTCTTCCAAATATCACTTTGCAAATTACACAAGAACAGTCTTTGTGAAAGACTTCTTGAGGGGAAAGCTGTAACTCTCTGAGATGAATTAACAGAACACAAAGCAGTTTCTCAGAAAGCTTCTTTTCAGTTTTTATCTTAGGATATTTCCTTTTTCAGCATAGCCCTCTATGGGCTTCCAAAAACATTTTGCAAATTCCACAAGAACAGTCTTAGCGAAAGGATTCTGGAGATAAAAGCTGTAAATCTGTAAGATGAATTAAAAGAATTCAAAGCAGTTTCTCAGAAACCTTCTTTTCGTTTTTTATCTTAGGATATTTCCATTTTAACCATAGGGCTATAGGGTTTCCAAATATCACTTTGCAAATTCCAGAAGAAAATTCTTAGCGAAAGGCTTCTTGAGGGTAAAGCTGTAACTCTGTAAGATGAATTAACAGAACACAAAACATTTTCTCAGAAACCTACTTTTCAGTTTTTACCTTAGGATATTTCCTTTTTCACCATAGCCCTCTATGGGATTCCAATTATCACTTTGAAAATTCCACATGAACAGTCTTAGCGAAAGTCTTCTTGAGGGGAAAGCTGTAACTCTGTGAGAGGAACTAACTGAACACAAAGCAGTTTCTCAGAAAGCTTCTTCCCAGTTTTTAACTGAGGATATTTCCTTTTTCACCATAGCCCTTTTGGGCTTCCATATATCACTTTGCGAATTCCACAACAACAGCCTTAGCGAAAGGCTTCCTGAGGTAAAAGAGTAACTCTGTGACTTGAATTAACAGAACACAAAGCCGTTTCCCAGAAAGCTTCTTTTCAGTTTTTATCTAGGGATGTTTCCTTTTTCACCATTGCCCTCTATGTGCCTCCAAATATCACTTTGCAATTCCACAAGCACAGTCTTAGTGAACGGCTTCCTGAAGGGAAAGCTGTAGCTCGGTGATATGTACTAACAGAACACACCGCATTTTCTCAGAATGGTTCTTTCCAGTTTTTAACGGAAGATATTTCCTTTTTCACCTTAGCCCTCTATGGGCTTCCAAATATCACTTTGCAAATTTCACAAAACAGTCTTAGTGAACGGCTTCTTGAGGAAAAAGCTGTAGCTCTGTGAGATGAACTAACAGAACACAAAGCAGATTTTCAGACAGCTTCTTTTCGGTAAGTATCTTACGATATTTCCATTTTCACCATAGCCCTCTATGTGCTTCCACATATCACTTTGGAAATTCCTCAAAAACAGTCTTAGCGGAAGGCTTCTTGAGGGGAAAGCTGTAACTCTTTGAGATGAATTAACAGAACACAAAGCAGTTTCTCGGAAAGCTTCTTTTCATTTTTTAACTGAAGTTATTTCCATTTTCACCATAGCCCTCTATGGGATTCCAAATATCACTATGCAAATTCCACAAGAACAGTGGAAGCGAAAGACTTTAGGAAGGGAAAAATGTACCGCTGTGAGATGAATTAACAGAACACAAAGCAGTTTCTCATATATCTTCTTTCCAGTTTTTAACGAAAGATATTTCCTTTTTCACCATAGTCCTCTATGGGCTTCCAAATATCACTTTGCAAATCCCACAAGAACAGTCTTAGCGAAAGCCTTCTTGACGGGAAAGCTGTAACTCGGTGAGATGATTTAACAGAACACACGGCAGTTTCTCAAAAAGCTTCTTTCCAGTTTTTAACGGAAGATATGTCCTTTTTCACCATAGCCCTCTATGGGCTTCCAAATATCACTTTGCAAATTCCACAAGAACAGTTTTACTGAAAGGCTTCTTGAGAAGAAAGCTGTAACTCTGTGAGATGAATTAACAGAACACAAAGCAGTTTCACAGAAAGCTTCATTTCAGTTTTTATCTTTGGATGTTTTCTTTTTCATCATAGCCCTCTATGTGCCTTCAAATATCACTTTGAAAATTCCACAAGGAAAGTCTTAGTGAACGGCTTCTTGAGGGGAAAACTGTAACTCTGTGAGATGAATTAACAGAACACAAAGCAGTTTCTCAGATAGCTCCTTTCCAGTTTCTAACGGAGGATATTTCCTTTTAAGCCAGCCCTCTATGGGCTTCCAAATATCACTTTGCAAGTTTCACAAGAACAGTCTTAGCGAAAGGCTTCCTGAGGGGAAAGTTGTAACTCTGTGAGATGAATTAACAGAACACAAAGCAGTTTCTCAAAAAGCTTCTTTTCAGTTTTTAACGGAAGATATTTCCTTTTTCAACATAACACTGTATGGGCTTCCAAATATCACTTTGCAAATTCCACAAGAACAGTCTTAGCGAAAGGCTTTTAGAGGGAAATGTTGTAACTATGTGAGATGAATTAACAGAACACAAAGCAATTTCTCAGAAAGCTTCTTTTCAGTTTTTATCTTACGATATTTCCTTTTTCACCATAGACCTCTATGGGCTTCCAAATCTCACTTTGCAAATTCCACAAGAACAGTCTTAGCGAAAGAATTATTGAGTGGAAAGCTGTAACTCTTTGAGGTGAATTAACAGAACAAAAAGGAGTTTCTCAGAAAGCTTCTTTCCGCTTTTTAACAGAAGATATTTCCTTTTTCACCATAGCCCTCTAGGAGTTTTCTAATATCACTTTGCAAATTTCACAAGAATAGTCTCAGTGAACTGCTTCTTGAAGGGAAACCTGTAACTCTGTGAGATGAACTAACAGAACACAAAGCAGTTTATCAGAAAGCTTCTTTACAGTTTTTATCGGAAAATATTTCCTTTTTCACCATTGCCCTCTATGAGATTCTAAATATCACTTTCCAAATTTCAGAAGAACAGTCTTAGTGAACGGCCTCATGAGGGGAAATCTGTGACACTTTGAGATGAATTAACAGAACACAAAGCAGTTTCTCAGAAAGCTTCTTTTTGGATTTTATCTTACTATATTTCCTTTTTCAACATAGCCCTCTATGGTCTTCCAAATATCACTTTGCAAATTACACAAGAACAGTCTTTGTGAAAGACTTCTTGAGGGGAAAGCTGTAACTCTCTGAGATGAATTAACAGAACACAAAGCAGTTTCTCAGAAAGCTTCTTTTCAGTTTTTATCTTAGGATATTTCCTTTTTCAGCATAGCCCTCTATGGGCTTCCAAAAACATTTTGCAAATTCCACCAGAACAGTCTTAGCGAAAGGATTCTGGAGATAAAAGCTGTAAATCTGTAAGATGAATTAAAAGAATTCAAAGCAGTTTCTCAGAAACATTCTTTTCGTTTTTTATCTTACGATATTTCCATTTTAACCATAGGGCTATAGGGTTTCCAAATATCACTTTGCAAATTCCAGAAGAAAAGTCTTAGCGAAAGGCTTCTTGAGGGTAAAGCTGTAACTCTGTAAGATGAATTAACAGAACACAAAACATTTTCTCAGAAACATACTTTTCAGTTTTTACCTTAAGATATTTCCTTTTTCACCATAGCCCTCTATGGGATTCCAATTATCACTTTGAAAATTCCACATGAACAGTCTTAGCGAAAGTCTTCTTGAGGGGAAAGCTGTAACTCTGTGAGAGGAACTAACTGAACACAAAGCAGTTTCTCAGAAAGCTTCTTTCCAGTTTTTAACTGAGGATATTTCCTTTTTCACCATAGCCCTTTTGGGCTTCCATATATCACTTTGCGAATTCCACAACAACAGCCTTAGCGAAAGGCTTCCTGAGGTAAAAGAGTAACTCTGTGACTTGAATTAACAGAACACAAAGCCGTTTCCCAGAAAGCTTCTTTTCAGTTTTTATCTTGGGATGTTTCCTTTTTCACCATTGCCCTCTATGTGCCTCCAAATATCACTTTGCAATTCCACAAGCACAGTCCTGGTGAACGGCTTCCTGAGGGGAAAGCTGTAGCTCGGTGATATGTACTAACAGAACACACCGCATTTTCTCAGAATGGTTCTTTCCAGTTTTTAACGGAAGATATTTCCTTTTTCACCTTAGCCCTCTATGGGCTTCCAAATATCACTTTGCAAATTTCACAAAACAGTCTTAGTGAACGGCTTCTTGAGGGAAAAGCTGTAGCTCTGTGAGATGAACTAACAGAACACAAAGCAGTTTTTCAGACAGCTTCTTTTCGGTAAGTATCTTACGATATTTCCATTTTCACCATAGCCCTCTATGGGCTTCCACATATCACTTTGGAAATTCCTCAAAAACAGTCTTAGCGGAAGGCTTCTTGAGGGGAAAGCTGTAACTCTTTGAGATGAATTAACAGAACACAAAGCAGTTTCTCGGAAAGCTTCTTTTCATTTTTTAACTGAAGTTATTTCCATTTTCACCATAGCCCTCTATGGGATTCCAAATATCACTATGCAAATTCCACAAGAACAGTGGAAGCGAAAGACTTCTGGAGGGGAAAACTGTAACGCTGTGAGATGAATTAACAGAACACAAAGCAGTTTCTCAGATATCTTCTTTCCAGTTTTTAACGAAAGATATTTCCTTTTTCACCATAGTCCTCTATGGGCTTCCAAATATCACTTTGCAAATCCCACAAGAACAGTCTTAGCGAAAGCCTTCTTGACGGGAAAGCTGTAACTCGGTGAGATGATTTAACAGAACACACGGCAGTTTCTCAAAAAGCTTCTTTCCAGTTTTTAACGGAAGATATGTCCTTTTTCACCATAGCCCTCTATGGGCTTCCAAATATCACTTTGCAAATTCCACAAGAACAGTTTTACCGAAAGGCTTCTTGAGAAGAAAGCTGTAACTCTGTGAGATGAATTAACAGAACACAAAGCAGTTTCACAGAAAGCTTCATTTCAGTTTTTATCTTTGGATGTTTTCTTTTTCATCATAGCCCTCTATGTGCCTTCAAATATCACTTTGAAAATTCCACAAGGAAAGTCTTAGTGAACGGCTTCTTGAGGGGAAAACTGTAACTCTGTGAGATGAATTAACAGAACACAAAGCAGTTTCTCAGATAGCTTCTTTCCAGTTTCTAACGGAGGATATTTCCTTTTAAGCCAGCCCTCTATGGGCTTCCAAATATCACTTTGCAAGTTTCACAAGAACAGTCTTAGCGAAAGGCTTCCTGAGGGGAAAGTTGTAACTCTGTGAGATGAATTAACAGAACACAAAGCAGTTTCTCAAAAAGCTTCTTTTCAGTTTTTAACGGAAGATATTTCCTTTTTCAACATAACACTGTATGGGCTTCCAAATATCACTTTGAAAATTCCACAAGAACAGTCTTAGCGAAAGGCTTTTAGAGGGAAATGTTGTAACTATGTGAGATGAATTAACAGAACACAAAGCAATTTCTCAGAAAGCTTCTTTTCAGTTTTTATCTTACGATATTTCCTTTTTCACCATAGACCTCTATGGGCTTCCAAATCTCACTTTGCAAATTCCACAAGAACAGTCTTAGCGAAAGAATTATTGAGTGGAAAGCTGTAACTCTTTGAGGTGAATTAACAGAACAAAAAGGAGTTTCTCAGAAAGCTTCTTTCCGCTTTTTAACAGAAGATATTTCCTTTTTCACCATAGCGCTCTATGGGCTTCCAAATATCATTTTGCAAATCCCACAACACAGTCTTAGCGAAAGGCTTCTTGAAGGGAAAGCTGTAACTGGGTGAGGTCTATTATCAGAACACATGGCAGTTTCTCAGAAAGCTTCTTTCCAGGTTTTAACTGAAGATATTTCCTTTTTCACCATAGCCCTCTATGGGCTTCCAAATATCACTTTGGAAATTCGACAGCAGCCTTAGCGAAAGGCTTTTAGAGGGAAATGTAACTCTGTGAGATGAATTAACAGAACACAAAGCAGTTTCTCAGAAAGCTTCTTTCCAGTTTTTAACGGAAAATAATTCCTTTTTCACCATAGCCATCTATGGGATTCTAAATATCACTTTCCAAATTTCAGAAGAACAGTCTTAGTGAACGGCCTCTTGAGGGGAAATCTGTAACTCTCTGAGATGAATTAACAGAACACAAAGCAGTTTCTCAGAAATCTTCTTTCCAGTTTTTAACGGAAGATATGTCCTTTTTCACCATAGCCCTCTATGGTCTTGCAAATATCACTTTGCAAATTCCACAAGAACAGTCTTACCGAAAGGCTTCTTGAGAAGAAAGCTGTAACTCTGTGAGATGAATTAACAGAAAGCAAAGCAGTTTCTCAGAAAATTTCTTTCCAGTTTTTAATGGAAGATATGTCCTTTTTCACCATAGCCCTCTAGGAGTTTTCTAATATCACTTTGCAAATTTCACAAGAATAGTCTCAGTGAACTGCTTCTTGAAGGGAAAGCTGTAATTCTGTGAGATGAACTAACAGAACACAAAGCAGTTTCTCAGAAAGCTTCTTTACAGTTTTTAACTGAAGATATTTCCTTTTTCACCATAGCCCTCTAAGGGCTTCCAAATATCACATTGCAAATGCCACAAGAACAGTCTTAGCGAAAGGCTGCTAGAGGGGAAAGCTGTAACTCGGTTAGATGTATTCACAGAACACACGGCAGTATCTCAGAATGCTTCTTTCCAGTTTTTAACGGAAGATATTCCCTTTTTCACCATAGCCCTCTAAGGGCTTCCAAATATCACTTTGCAAATTCCAAAAGAGCAGTCTTAGCGAAAGACTTCTGGAGCGGAAAGCTGTAACTCTCTGAAATGAATTAACAGAACACAGAGCTGTTCCTCAGAAAGCTTCTTTCCAGTTTTCAACCGAAGATATTTTCTTTTTCCCATAGCCCTCTATGGGCTTCCAAATATCACTTAGAAAATTCCACAAGAACAGTCTTAGCGAAAGGCTTCTTGAGGTGAAAGCTGTAACACGGTGAGATGTTTTAACAGAACACTCATCAGTTTCTCAGAAAGCTTCTTTCCAATTTTTAACGTAAGTTATTTCCTTTTTCACCATAGCCCTCTACGGGCTTCTAAGATCACTTTGCAAATTCCACAAGAACAGTCTTAGCGAAAGGCTTCTGGGAGCAAAGCTGTAATTCTGTGAGATGATCTAACAAAACACGAAGCAGTTTCTCAGAAATCTTCTTTTCGGTTTTTAATGGAAGAAATGTCCTTTTTCATCATAGCCCTCAATGGGCTTCCAAATTTCACTTTGCAAATTCCACAAGAACAGTCTTAGCGAAAGGCTTTTTGAGGGGAAAGCTGTAACTCTGGTGACGAATTAACAGAACACAAAGCAGTTTCTCAGAAAGCTTCTTTTCAGTTTTCGTCTTAGGATATTTCCTTTTTCACCGTAGCCCTCTATGGGCTTCCAAATATCACTTTGCATATTCCAAAAGAACAACCTTAGTGATCGGCTTCATGATAGGAAAGCTGTAACTCTGTGAGATTAATTAACGGAACACAAAGCAGTTTCTCAGAAAGGTTCTTTCCAGTTTTTAGCGGAAGATATTTCCTTTTTCACCATAGTCCACTATGGGCTTCAAAATATCACTTTGAAAATTCCACAAGAACAGTCTTAGTGAACGGCCTCTTCGGGGGAAATCTGTAACTCTCTGAGATGAATTAACAGAACACAAAGCAGTTTCTCAGAAATCTTCTTTCCAGTTTTTAACGAAAGATATTTCCTTTTTCACCAAAGTCCTCTATGGGATTACAAATATCAGTTTGCAAATTACACAAGAACAGTCTTAGTGAAGGGCTTCTTGAGGGGAAAGCTGTAACACTTTGAGATGAACTAACACAACACAAAGCAGTTTCTCAGACAGCTTCTTTTCGGTTTTTATCTTAGGATATTTCCATTTTCAAAATAGCCCTCTATGGGCTTCCAAGTATCACTTTGCAAATTCCACAAGAACAGTCTTATAGAAAGGCTTCTTGAGGGGAAAGCTGTAACTCGGTGAGATGTATTAACAGAACACACGGCAGTTTCTCAGAAAGCTTCTTTCCAGTTTTTAACGGAAGTTATTTCCCTTTTCACCATAGTCCTCCATGGGCTTCCAAATATCACTTTGCAAATTCCAGAAGAACAGTCTTAGCGAAAGGCTTCTGAAGGGGAAATCTGTAACTCTGTGAGTTGAATTAACAGAACACAAAGCAGTTTCTCACAAATCTTCTTTCCAGTTTTTAACGGAAGTTAGTTCCTTTTTCACCATAGTCCTCTATGGGCTTCCAAATATGACTTTGCAAATTCCACAAGAACAGTCTTAGCGAAAGGCTTCTTGAGGGGGGAAGCTGTAACTCTGTGAGATGAATTAACAGAACACAAAGCAGTCTCTCAGAAAGCTTCTTTCCAGTATTTAACTGAAGATATTTCCTTTTTCACTATAGCCCTGTATGGGCTTCCAAATATCACTTTGGAAATCCCACAAGAACAGTCTTAGCGAAAGGCTTCTTGAGAGAAAAGCTGTACCTCGGTGATATGTACTAACAGAACACACCGCACTTTCTCAGAATGGTTCTTTCCAGTTTTTAACGGAAGATATTTCCTTTTTCACCTTAGCCCTCTATGGGCTTCCAAATATCACTTTGCAAATTTCACAAAACAGTCTTAGTTAACGGCTTCTTGAGGGGAAAGCTGTAACTCTGTGAGTGAACTAACAAAACACAAAGCAGCTTTCCATACAGCTTCTTTTCGGTTTTTATCTTAGGATATTTCCATTTTCACCATAGCCTACTATGGGCATCGAAATATCACTTTGGAAATTCCACAAAAACAGTCTTAGCGGAAGGATTCTTGAGGCAAAAGCAGTAACTCTTTGAGATGAATTAACAGAACACAAAGCAGTTTCTCAGAAAGCTTCTTTTCAGTTTTTAACTGAAGGTATTTCCTTTTTCACCATAGCCCTCTATGGGCTTCAAAATATCACTTTGTAAATTCCACAAGAACAGCCTTAGCGAAAGGCTTCCTGAGGTAAAAGAGTAACTGTGAGTTGAATTAACAGAACACAAAGCAGTTTCTCAGAAAGCTTCTTTTCGTATTTTATCTTACTATATTTCCTTTTTCAACATAGCCCTCTATGGTCTTCCAAATATCACTTTGCAAATTACACAAGAACAGTCTTTGTGAAAGACTTCTTGAGGGGAAAGCTGTAACTCTCTGAGATGAATTAACAGAACACAAAGCAGTTTCTCAGAAAGCTTCTTTTCAGTTTTCATCTTAGGATATTTCCTTTATCAGCGTAGCCCTCTGTGGGCTTCCAAAAACATTTTGCAAATTCCACAAGAACAGTCTTAGCGAAAGGATTCTGGAGATAAAAGCTGTAAATCAGTAAGATGAATTAAGAGAATTCAAAGCAGTTTCTCAGAAACCTTCTTTTCGTTTTTTATCTTAGGATATTTCCATTTTAACCATAGGGCTATAGGGTTTCCAAATATCACTTTGCAAATTCCAGAAGAAAAGTCTTAGCGAAAGGCTTCTTGAGGGTAAAGCTGTAACTCTGTAAGATGAATTAACAGAACACAAAACATTTTCTCAGAAACCTACTTTTCAGTTTTTACCTTAGGATATTTCCTTTTTCACCATAGCCCTCTATGGGATTCCAATTATCACTTTGAAAATTCCACATGAACAGTCTTAGTGAAAGTCTTCTTGAGGGGAAAGCTGTAACTCTGTGAGAGGAACTAACTGAACACAAAGCAGTTTCTCAGAAAGCTTCTTTCCAGTTTTTAACTGAGGATATTTCCTTTTTCACCATAGCCCTTTTGGGCTTCCACATATCACTTTGCAAATTTCACAAGAGCAGTCTTAGCGAAAGGCTTCTTGAGGGGAAAGCTCTAACTCTGTGAGATGAATTACCAGAACACAAAGCATTTTCTCACAAATCTTCGTTCCAGTTTTTAACGGAGGATATTTTCTTTCTCACCATAGTTCTCTATGGGCTTCCAAATATCACATTGCAAATCCCACAAGAACAGTCTTAGCGAAAGGCTTCTTGAGAGGAAAGCTGTAACTCAGTGAGACGTATTAACAGAAGACACGGCATTTTCTCAGAATGCTTCTTTCCAGTTTTTAACGGAAGATATTTCCTTTTTCACCATAGTCCCCTATGGGTATCCAAATATCACTTTCCAAATTTCACAAAACTGTCTTAATGAACGGCTTCTTGAGGGAAAAGCTGTAGCTCTTTGAGTTGAACTAACAGAACACAAATCAGTTTTTCAGACAGCTTCTCTTCGGTAAGTATCTTAGGATATTTCCATTTTCACCATAGCCCTCTATGGGCTTCCACATATCACTTTGGAAATTCCTCAAAAACAGTCTTAGCGGAAGGCTTCTTGAGGGGAAAGCTGTAATTCTTTGAGATGAATTAACAGAACAGAAAGCAGTTTCTCGGAAAGCTTCTTTTCATTTTTTAATTGAAGGTATTTCCATTTTCACCATAGCCCTCTATGGGATTCCAAATATCACTATGCAAATTCCACAAGAACAGTGGAAGCGAAAGACTTCGGGAAGGGAAAAATGTAACGCTGTGAGATGAATTAACAGAACACAAAGCAGTTTCTCAGATATCTTCTTTCCAGTTTTTAACGAAAGATATTTCCTTTTTCACCATAGTCCTCTATGGGCTTCCAAATATCACTTTACAAATCCCACAAGAACAGTCTTAGCGAAAGCCTTCTTGAGGGGAAAGCTGTAACTCGGTGAGATGCTTTAACAGAACACACGGCAGTTTCTCAAAAAGCTTCTTTCCAGTTTTTAACGGAAGATATTTCCGTTTTCACCATAGCCCTCTAGGAGTTTTCTAATATCACTTTGCAAATTTCACAAGAATAGTCTCAGTGAACTGCTTCTTGAAGGGAAACCTGTAACTCTGTGAGATGAACTAACAGAACACAAAGCAGTTTATCAGAAAGCTTCTTTACAGTTTTTATCGGAAAATATTTCCTTTTTCACCATTGCCCTCTATGAGATTCTAAATATCACTTTCCAAATTTCAGAAGAACAGTCTTAGTGTACGGCCTCATGAGGGGAAATCTGTGACACTTTGAGATGAATTAACAGAACACAAAGCAGTTTCTCAGAAAGCTTCTTTTCGGATTTTATCTTACTATATTTCCGTTTTCAACATAGCCCTCTATGGTCTTCCAAATATCACCTTGCAAATTCCACAAGAACAGTGGAAGCGAAAGACTTCTGGAGGGGAAAACTGTAACGCTGTGAGATGAATTAACAGAACACAAAGCAGTTTCTCAGATATCTTCTTTCCAGTTTTTAACGAAACATATTTCCTTTTTCACCATAGTCCTCTATGGGCTTCCAAATATCACTTTGCAAATCCCACAAGAACAGTCTTAGCGAAAGCCTTCTTGACGGGAAAGCTGTAACTCCGTGAGATGATTTAACAGAACACACGGCAGTTTCTCAAAAAGCTTCTTTCCAGTTTTTAAAGGAAGATATGTCCTTTTTCACCTTAGCCCTCTATGGGCTTCCAAATATCACTTTGCAAATTCCACAAGAACAGTTTTACCGAAAGGCTTCTTGAGAAGAAAGCTGTAACTCTGTGAGATGAATTAACAGAACACAAAGCAGTTTCACAGAAAGCTTCATTTCAGTTTTTATCTTTGGATGTTTTCTTTTTCATCATAGCCCTCTATGTGCCTTCAAATATCACTTTGAAAATTCCACAAGGAAAGTCTTAGTGAACGGCTTCTTGAGGGGAAAATTGTAACTCTGTGAGATGAATTAACAGAACACAAAGCAGTTTCTCAGATAGCTTCTTTCCAGTTTCTAACGGAGGATATTTCCTTTTAAGCCAGCCCTCTATGGGCTTCCAAATATCACTTTGCAAGTTTCACAAGAACAGTCTTAGCGAAAGGCTTCCTGAGGGGAAAGTTGTAACTCTGTGAGATGAATTAACAGAACACAAAGCAGTTTCTCAAAAAGCTTCTTTTCAGTTTTTAACGGAAGATATTTCCTTTTTCAACATAACACTGTATGGGCTTCCAAATATCACTTTGCAAATTCCACAAGAACAGTCTTAGCGAAAGGCTTTTAGAGGGAAATGTTGTAACTATGTGAGATGAATTAACAGAACACAAAGCAATTTCTCAGAAAGCTTCTTTTCAGTTTTTATCTTACGATATTTCCTTTGTCACCATAGACCTCTATGGGCTTCCAAATCTCACTTTGCAAATTCCACAAGAACAGTCTTAGCGAAAGAATTATTGAGTGGAAAGCTGTAACTCTTTGAGGTGAATTAACAGAACAAAAAGGAGTTTCTCAGAAAGCTTCTTTCCGCTTTTTAACAGAAGATATTTCCTTTTTCACCATAGCGCTCTATGGGCTTCCAAATATCATTTTGCAAATCCCACAACACAGTCTTAGCGAAAGGCTTCTTGAAGGGAAAGCTGTAACTGGGTGAGGTCTATTATCAGAACACATGGCAGTTTCTCAGAAAGCTTCTTTCCAGTTTTTAACTGAAGATATTTCCTTTTTCACCATAGCCCTCTATGGGCTTCCAAATATCACTTTGGAAATTCGACAGCAGCCTTAGCGAAAGGCTTTTAGAGGGAAATGTAACTCTGTGAGATGAATTAACAGAACACAAAGCAGTTTCTCAGAAAGCTTCTTTCCAGTTTTTAACGGAAAATAATTCCTTTTTCACCATAGCCATCTATGGGATTCTAAATATCACTTTCCAAATTTCAGAAGAACAGTCTTAGTGAACGGCCTCTTGAGGGGAAATCTGTAACTCTCTGAGATGAATTAACAGAACACAAAGCAGTTTCTCAGAAATCTTCTTTCCAGTTTTTAACGGAAGATATGTCCTTTTTCACCATAGCCCTCTATGGTCTTGCAAATATCACTTTGCAAATTCCACAAGAACAGTCTTAGCGAAAGGCTTCTTGAGAAGAAAGCTGTAACTCTGTGAGATGAATTAACAGAAAGCAAAGCAGTTTCTCAGAAAATTTCTTTCCAGTTTTTAATGGAAGATATGTCCTTTTTCACCATAGCCCTCTAGGAGTTTTCTAATATCACTTTGCAAATTTCACAAGAATAGTCTCAGTGAACTGCTTCTTGAAGGGAAAGCTGTAACTCTGTGAGATGAACTAACAGAACACAAAGCAGTTTCTCAGAAAGCTTCTTTACAGTTTTTAACTGAAGATATTTCCTTTTTCACCATAGCCCTCTAAGGGCTTCCAAATATCACATTGCAAATGCCACAAGAACAGTCTTAGCGAAAGGCTGCTAGAGGGGAAAGCTGTAACTCGGTTAGATGTATTCACAGAACACACGGCAGTATCTCAGAATGCTTCTTTCCAGTTTTTAACGGAAGATATTCCCTTTTTCACCATAGCCCTCTAAGGGCTTCCAAATATCACTTTGCAAATTCCAAAAGAGCAGTCTTAGCGAAAGACTTCTGGAGCGGAAAGCTGTAACTCTCTGAAATGAATTAACAGAACACAGAGCTGTTCCTCAGAAAGCTTCTTTCCAGTTTTCAACCGAAGATATTTTCTTTTTCCCATAGCCCTCTATGGGCTTCCATATATTACTTAGAAAATTCCACAAGAACAGTCTTAGCGAAAGGCTTCTTGAGGTGAAAGCTGTAACACGGTGAGATGTTTTAACAGAACACTCATCAGTTTCTCAGAAAGCTTCTTTCCAATTTTTAACGTAAGTTATTTCCTTTTTCACCATAGCCCTCTACGGGCTTCTAAGATCACTTTGCAAATTCCACAAGAACAGTCTTAGCGAAAGGCTTCTGGGAGCAAAGCTGTAATTCTGTGAGATGATCTAACAAAACACGAAGCAGTTTCTCAGAAATCTTCTTTTCGGTTTTTAATGGAAGAAATGTCCTTTTTCATCATAGCCCTCAATGGGCTTCCAAATTTCACTTTGCAAATTCCACAAGAACAGTCTTAGCGAAAGGCTTTTTGAGGGGAAAGCTGTAACTCTGGTGACGAATTAACAGAACACAAAGCAGTTTCTCAGAAAGCTTCTTTTCAGTTTTCGTCTTAGGATATTTCCTTTTTCACCGTAGCCCTCTATGGGCTTCCAAATATCACTTTGCATATTCCAAAAGAACAACCTTAGTGATCGGCTTCATGATAGGAAAGCTGTAACTCTGTGAGACTAATTAACGGAACACAAAGCAGTTTCTCAGAAAGGTTCTTTCCAGTTTTTAGCGGAAGATATTTCCTTTTTCACCATAGTCCACTATGGGCTTCAAAATATCACTTTGAAAATTCCACAAGAACAGTCTTAGTGAACGGCCTCTTCGGGGGAAATCTGTAACTCTCTGAGATGAATTAACAGAACACAAAGCAGTTTCTCAGAAATCTTCTTTCCAGTTTTTAACGAAAGATATTTCCTTTTTCACCAAAGTCCTCTATGGGATTACAAATATCAGTTTGCAAATTACACAAGAACAGTCTTAGTGAAGGGCTTCTTGAGGGGAAAGCTGTAATACTTTGAGATGAACTAACACAACACAAAGCAGTTTCTCAGACAGCTTCTTTTCGGTTTTTATCTTAGGATATTTCCATTTTCAAAATAGCCCTCTATGGGCTTCCAAGTATCACTTTGCAAATTCCACAAGAACAGTCTTATAGAAAGGCTTCTTGAGGGGAAAGCTGTAACTCGGTGAGATGTATTAACAGAACACACGGCAGTTTCTCAGAAAGCTTCTTTCCAGTTTTTAACGGAAGTTATTTCCCTTTTCACCATAGTCCTCCATGGGCTTCCAAATATCACTTTGCAAATTCCAGAAGAACAGTCTTAGCGAAAGGCTTCTGAAGGGGAAATCTGTAACTCTGTGAGTTGAATTAACAGAACACAAAGCAGTTTCTCACAAATCTTCTTTCCAGTTTTTAACGGAAGTTAGTTCCTTTTTCACCATAGTCCTCTATGGGCTTCCAAATATGACTTTGCAAATTCCACAAGAACAGTCTTAGCGAAAGGCTTCTTGAGGGGGGAAGCTGTAACTCTGTGAGATGAATTAACAGAACACAAAGCAGTCTCTCAGAAAGCTTCTTTCCAGTATTTAACTGAAGATATTTCCTTTTTCACTATAGCCCTGTATGGGCTTCCAAATATCACTTTGGAAATCCCACAAGAACAGTCTTAGCGAAAGGCTTCTTGAGAGAAAAGCTGTACCTCGGTGATATGTACTAACAGAACACACCGCACTTTCTCAGAATGGTTCTTTCCAGTTTTTAACGGAAGATATTTCCTTTTTCACCTTAGCCCTCTATGGGCTTCCAAATATCACTTTGCAAATTTCACAAAACAGTCTTAGTTAACGGCTTCTTGAGGGGAAAGCTGTAACTCTGTGAGTGAACTAACAAAACACAAAGCAGCTTTCCATACAGCTTCTTTTCGGTTTTTATCTTAGGATATTTCCATTTTCACCATAGCCTACTATGGGCATCGAAATATCACTTTGGAAATTCCACAAAAACAGTCTTAGCGGAAGGATTCTTGAGGCAAAAGCAGTAACTCTTTGAGATGAATTAACAGAACACAAAGCAGTTTCTCAGAAAGCTTCTTTTCAGTTTTTAACTGAAGGTATTTCCTTTTTCACCATAGCCCTCTATGGGCTTCAAAATATCACTTTGTAAATTCCACAAGAACAGCCTTAGCGAAAGGCTTCCTGAGGTAAAAGAGTAACTGTGAGTTGAATTAACAGAACACAAAGCAGTTTCTCAGAAAGCTTCTTTTCGGATTTTATCTTACTATATTTCCTTTTTCAACATAGCCCTCTATGGTCTTCCAAATATCACTTTGCAAATTACACAAGAACAGTCTTTGTGAAAGACTTCTTGAGGGGAAAGCTGTAACTCTCTGAGATGAATTAACAGAACACAAAGCAGTTTCTCAGAAAGCTTCTTTTCAGTTTTCATCTTAGGATATTTCCTTTATCAGCGTAGCCCTCTGTGGGCTTCCAAAAACATTTTGCAAATTCCACAAGAACAGTCTTAGCGAAAGGATTCTGGAGATAAAAGCTGTAAATCAGTAAGATGAATTAAGAGAATTCAAAGCAGTTTCTCAGAAACCTTCTTTTCGTTTTTTATCTTAGGATATTTCCATTTTAACCATAGGGCTATAGGGTTTCCAAATATCACTTTGCAAATTCCAGAAGAAAAGTCTTAGCGAAAGGCTTCTTGAGGGTAAAGCTGTAACTCTGTAAGATGAATTAACAGAACACAAAACATTTTCTCAGAAACCTACTTTTCAGTTTTTACCTTAGGATATTTCCTTTTTCACCATAGCCCTCTATGGGATTCCAATTATCACTTTGAAAATTCCACATGAACAGTCTTAGTGAAAGTCTTCTTGAGGGGAAAGCTGTAACTCTGTGAGAGGAACTAACTGAACACAAAGCAGTTTCTCAGAAAGCTTCTTTCCAGTTTTTAACTGAGGATATTTCCTTTTTCACCATAGCCCTTTTGGGCTTCCACATATCACTTTGCAAATTTCACAAGAGCAGTCTTAGCGAAAGGCTTCTTGAGGGGAAAGCTCTAACTCTGTGAGATGAATTACCAGAACACAAAGCATTTTCTCACAAATCTTCGTTCCAGTTTTTAACGGAGGATATTTTCTTTCTCACCATAGTTCTCTATGGGCTTCCAAATATCACATTGCAAATCCCACAAGAACAGTCTTAGCGAAAGGCTTCTTGAGAGGAAAGCTGTAACTCAGTGAGACGTATTAACAGAAGACACGGCATTTTCTCAGAATGCTTCTTTCCAGTTTTTAACGGAAGATATTTCCTTTTTCACCATAGTCCCCTATGGGTATCCAAATATCACTTTCCAAATTTCACAAAACTGTCTTAATGAACGGCTTCTTGAGGGAAAAGCTGTAGCTCTTTGAGTTGAACTAACAGAACACAAATCAGTTTTTCAGACAGCTTCTCTTCGGTAAGTATCTTAGGATATTTCCATTTTCACCATAGCCCTCTATGGGCTTCCACATATCACTTTGGAAATTCCTCAAAAACAGTCTTAGCGGAAGGCTTCTTGAGGGGAAAGCTGTAATTCTTTGAGATGAATTAACAGAACAGAAAACAGTTTCTCGGAAAGCTTCTTTTCATTTTTTAATTGAAGGTATTTCCATTTTCACCATAGCCCTCTATGGGATTCCAAATATCACTATGCAAATTCCACAAGAACAGTGGAAGCGAAAGACTTCGGGAAGGGAAAAATGTAACACTGTGAGAAGAATTAACAGAACACAAAGCAGTTTCTCAGATATCTTCTTTCCAGTTTTTAACGAAAGATATTTCCTTTTTCACCATAGTCCTCTATGGGCTTCCAAATATCACTTTGCAAATCCCACAAGAACAGTCTTAGCGAAAGCCTTCTTGAGGGGAAAGCTGTAACTCGGTGAGATGCTTTAACAGAACACACGGCAGTTTCTCAAAAAGCTTCTTTCCAGTTTTTAACGTAAGATATTTCCTTTTTCACCATAGCCCTCTAGGAGTTTTCTAATATCACTTTGCAAATTTCACAAGAATAGTCTCAGTGAACTGCTTCTTGAAGGGAAACCTGTAACTCTGTGAGATGAACTAACAGAACACAAAGCAGTTTATCAGAAAGCTTCTTTACAGTTTTTATCTTTGGATGTTTTCTTTTTCATCATAGCCCTCTATGTGCCTTCAAATATCACTTTGAAAATTCCACAAGGAAAGTCTTAGTGAACGGCTTCTTGAGGGGAAAACTGTAACTCTGTGAGATGAATTAACAGAACACAAAGCAGTTTCTCAGATAGCTTCTTTCCAGTTTCTAACGGAGGATATTTCCTTTTAAGCCAGCCCTCTATGGGCTTCCAAATATCACTTTGCAAGTTTCACAAGAACAGTCTTAGCGAAAGGCTTCCTGAGGGGAAAGTTGTAACTCTGTGAGATGAATTAACAGAACACAAAGCAGTTTCTCAAAAAGCTTCTTTTCAGTTTTTAACGGAAGATATTTCCTTTTTCAACATAACACTGTATGGGCTTCCAAATATCACTTTGCAAATTCCACAAGAACAGTCTTAGCGAAAGGCTTTTAGAGGGAAATGTTGTAACTATGTGAGATGAATTAACAGAACACAAAGCAATTTCTCAGAAAGCTTCTTTTCAGTTTTTATCTTACGATATTTCCTTTGTCACCATAGACCTCTATGGGCTTCCAAATCTCACTTTGCAAATTCCACAAGAACAGTCTTAGCGAAAGAATTATTGAGTGGAAAGCTGTAACTCTTTGAGGTGAATTAACAGAACAAAAAGGAGTTTCTCAGAAAGCTTCTTTCCGCTTTTTAACAGAAGATATTTCCTTTTTCACCATAGCGCTCTATGGGCTTCCAAATATCATTTTGCAAATCCCACAACACAGTCTTAGCGAAAGGCTTCTTGAAGGGAAAGCTGTAACTGGGTGAGGTCTATTATCAGAACACATGGCAGTTTCTCAGAAAGCTTCTTTCCAGGTTTTAACTGAAGATATTTCCTTTTTCACCATAGCCCTCTATGGGCTTCCAAATATCACTTTGGAAATTCGACAGCAGCCTTAGCGAAAGGCTTTTAGAGGGAAATGTAACTCTGTCAGATGAATTAACAGAACACAAAGCAGTTTCTCAGAAAGCTTCTTTCCAGTTTTTAACGGAAAATAATTCCTTTTTCACCATAGCCATCTATGGGATTCTAAATATCACTTTCCAAATTTCAGAAGAACAGTCTTAGTGAACGGCCTCTTGAGGGGAAATCTGTAACTCTCTGAGATGAATTAACAGAACACAAAGCAGTTTCTCAGAAATCTTCTTTCCAGTTTTTAACGGAAGATATGTCCTTTTTCACCATAGCCCTCTATGGTCTTGCAAATATCACTTTGCAAATTCCACAAGAACAGTCTTACCGAAAGGCTTCTTGAGAAGAAAGCTGTAACTCTGTGAGATGAATTAACAGAAAGCAAAGCAGTTTCTCAGAAAATTTCTTTCCAGTTTTTAATGGAAGATATGTCCTTTTTCACCATAGCCCTCTAGGAGTTTTCTAATATCACTTTGCAAATTTCACAAGAATAGTCTCAGTGAACTGCTTCTTGAAGGGAAAGCTGTAACTCTGTGAGATGAACTAACAGAACACAAAGCAGTTTCTCAGAAAGCTTCTTTACAGTTTTTAACTGAAGATATTTCCTTTTTCACCATAGCCCTCTAAGGGCTTCCAAATATCACATTGCAAATGCCACAAGAACAGTCTTAGCGAAAGGCTGCTAGAGGGGAAAGCTGTAACTCGGTTAGATGTATTCACAGAACACACGGCAGTATCTCAGAATGCTTCTTTCCAGTTTTTAACGGAAGATATTCCCTTTTTCACCATAGCCCTCTAAGGGCTTCCAAATATCACTTTGCAAATTCCAAAAGAGCAGTCTTAGCGAAAGACTTCTGGAGCGGAAAGCTGTAACTCTCTGAAATGAATTAACAGAACACAGAGCTGTTCCTCAGAAAGCTTCTTTCCAGTTTTCAACCGAAGATATTTTCTTTTTCCCATAGCCCTCTATGGGCTTCCAAATATCACTTAGAAAATTCCACAAGAACAGTCTTAGCGAAAGGCTTCTTGAGGTGAAAGCTGTAACACGGTGAGATGTTTTAACAGAACACTCATCAGTTTCTCAGAAAGCTTCTTTCCAATTTTTAACGTAAGTTATTTCCTTTTTCACCATAGCCCTCTACGGGCTTCTAAGATCACTTTGCAAATTCCACAAGAACAGTCTTAGCGAAAGGCTTCTGGGAGCAAAGCTGTAATTCTGTGAGATGATCTAACAAAACACGAAGCAGTTTCTCAGAAATCTTCTTTTCGGTTTTTAATGGAAGAAATGTCCTTTTTCATCATAGCCCTCAATGGGCTTCCAAATTTCACTTTGCAAATTCCACAAGAACAGTCTTAGCGAAAGGCTTTTTGAGGGGAAAGCTGTAACTCTGGTGACGAATTAACAGAACACAAAGCAGTTTCTCAGAAAGCTTCTTTTCAGTTTTCGTCTTAGGATATTTCCTTTTTCACCGTAGCCCTCTATGGGCTTCCAAATATCACTTTGCATATTCCAAAAGAACAACCTTAGTGATCGGCTTCATGATAGGAAAGCTGTAACTCTGTGAGATTAATTAACGGAACACAAAGCAGTTTCTCAGAAAGGTTCTTTCCAGTTTTTAGCGGAAGATATTTCCTTTTTCACCATAGTCCACTGTGGGCTTCAAAATATCACTTTGAAAATTCCACAAGAACAGTCTTAGTGAACGGCCTCTTCGGGGGAAATCTGTAACTCTCTGAGATGAATTAACAGAACACAAAGCAGTTTCTCAGAAATCTTCTTTCCAGTTTTTAACGAAAGATATTTCCTTTTTCACCAAAGTCCTCTATGGGATTACAAATATCAGTTTGCAAATTACACAAGAACAGTCTTAGTGAAGGGCTTCTTGAGGGGAAAGCTGTAACACTTTGAGATGAACTAACACAACACAAAGCAGTTTCTCAGACAGCTTCTTTTCGGTTTTTATCTTAGGATATTTCCATTTTCAAAATAGCCCTCTATGGGCTTCCAA
Source organism: Chlorocebus sabaeus (assembly GCF_047675955.1). Taxonomy (NCBI): domain Eukaryota; kingdom Metazoa; phylum Chordata; class Mammalia; order Primates; family Cercopithecidae; genus Chlorocebus; species Chlorocebus sabaeus. Next base: position 518,273 of record NW_027327914.1, on the reverse strand, counting down.
GTATCACTTTGCAAATTCCACAAGAACAGTCTTATAGAAAGGCTTCTTGAGGGGAAAGCTGTAACTCGGTGAGATGTATTAACAGAACACACGGCAGTTTCTCAGAAAGCTTCTTTCCAGTTTTTAACGGAAGTTATTTCCCTTTTCACCATAGTCCTCCATGGGCTTCCAAATATCACTTTGCAAATTCCAGAAGAACAGTCTTAGCGAAAGGCTTCTGAAGGGGAAATCTGTAACTTTGTGAGTTGAATTAACAGAACACAAAGCAGTTTCTCACAAATCTTCTTTCCAGTTTTTAACGGAAGTTAGTTCCTTTTTCACCATAGTCCTCTATGGGCTTCCAAATATGACTTTGCAAATTCCACAAGAACAGTCTTAGCGAAAGGCTTCTTGAGGGGGGAAGCTGTAACTCTGTGAGATGAATTAACAGAACACAAAGCAGTCTCTCAGAAAGCTTCTTTCCAGTATTTAACTGAAGATATTTCCTTTTTCACTATAGCCCTGTATGGGCTTCCAAATATCACTTTGGAAATCCCACAAGAACAGTCTTAGCGAAAGGCTTCTTGAGAGAAAAGCTGTACCTCGGTGATATGTACTAACAGAACACACCGCACTTTCTCAGAATGGTTCTTTCCAGTTTTTAACGGAAGATATTTCCTTTTTCACCTTAGCCCTCTATGGGCTTCCAAATATCACTTTGCAAATTTCACAAAACAGTCTTAGTTAACGGCTTCTTGAGGGGAAAGCTGTAACTCTGTGAGCGAACTAACAAAACACAAAGCAGCTTTCCATACAGCTTCTTTTCGGTTTTTATCTTAGGATATTTCCATTTTCACCATAGCCTACTATGGGCATCGAAATATCACTTTGGAAATTCCACAAAAACAGTCTTAGAGGAAGGATTCTTGAGGCAAAAGCAGTAACTCTTTGAGATGAATTAACAGAACACAAAGCAGTTTCTCAGAAAGCTTCTTTTCAGTTTTTAACTGAAGGTATTTCCTTTTTCACCATAGCCCTCTATGGGCTTCAAAATATCACTTTGTAAATTCCACAAGAACAGCCTTAGCGAAAGGCTTCCTGAGGTAAAAGAGTAACTGTGAGTTGAATTAACAGAACACAAAGCAGTTTCTCAGAAAGCTTCTTTTCGGATTTTATCTTACTATATTTCCTTTTTCAACATAGCCCTCTATGGTCTTCCAAATATCACTTTGCAAATTACACAAGAACAGTCTTTGTGAAAGACTTCTTGAGGGGAAAGCTGTAACTCTCTGAGATGAATTAACAGAACACAAAGCAGTTTCTCAGAAAGCTTCTTTTCAGTTTTCATCTTAGGATATTTCCTTTATCAGCGTAGCCCTCTGTGGGCTTCCAAAAACATTTTGCAAATTCCACAAGAACAGTCTTAGCGAAAGGATTCTGGAGATAAAAGCTGTAAATCAGTAAGATGAATTAAGAGAATTCAAAGCAGTTTCTCAGAAACCTTCTTTTCGTTTTTTATCTTAGGATATTTCCATTTTAACCATAGGGCTATAGGGTTTCCAAATATCACTTTGCAAATTCCAGAAGAAAAGTCTTAGCGAAAGGCTTCTTGAGGGTAAAGCTGTAACTCTGTAAGATGAATTAACAGAACACAAAACATTTTCTCAGAAACCTACTTTTCAGTTTTTACCTTAGGATATTTCCTTTTTCACCATAGCCCTCTATGGGATTCCAATTATCACTTTGAAAATTCCACATGAACAGTCTTAGTGAAAGTCTTCTTGAGGGGAAAGCTGTAACTCTGTGAGAGGAACTAACTGAACACAAAGCAGTTTCTCAGAAAGCTTCTTTCCAGTTTTTAACTGAGGATATTTCCTTTTTCACCATAGCCCTTTTGGGCTTCCACATATCACTTTGCAAATTTCACAAGAGCAGTCTTAGCGAAAGGCTTCTTGAGGGGAAAGCTCTAACTCTGTGAGATGAATTACCAGAACACAAAGCATTTTCTCACAAATCTTCGTTCCAGTTTTTAACGGAGGATATTTTCTTTCTCACCATAGTTCTCTATGGGCTTCCAAATATCACATTGCAAATCCCACAAGAACAGTCTTAGCGAAAGGCTTCTTGAGAGGAAAGCTGTAACTCAGTGAGACGTATTAACAGAAGACACGGCATTTTCTCAGAATGCTTCTTTCCAGTTTTTAACGGAAGATATTTCCTTTTTCACCATAGTCCCCTATGGGTATCCAAATATCACTTTCCAAATTTCACAAAACTGTCTTAATGAACGGCTTCTTGAGGGAAAAGCTGTAGCTCTTTGAGTTGAACTAACAGAACACAAATCAGTTTTTCAGACAGCTTCTCTTCGGTAAGTATCTTAGGATATTTCCATTTTCACCATAGCCCTCTATGGGCTTCCACATATCACTTTGGAAATTCCTCAAAAACAGTCTTAGCGGAAGGCTTCTTGAGGGGAAAGCTGTAATTCTTTGAGATGAATTAACAGAACAGAAAGCAGTTTCTCGGAAAGCTTCTTTTCATTTTTTAATTGAAGGTATTTCCATTTTCACCATAGCCCTCTATGGGATTCCAAATATCACTATGCAAATTCCACAAGAACAGTGGAAGCGAAAGACTTCGGGAAGGGAAAAATGTAACGCTGTGAGATGAATTAACAGAACACAAAGCAGTTTCTCAGATATCTTCTTTCCAGTTTTTAACGAAAGATATTTCCTTTTTCACCATAGTCCTCTATGGGCTTCCAAATATCACTTTACAAATCCCACAAGAACAGTCTTAGCGAAAGCCTTCTTGAGGGGAAAGCTGTAACTCGGTGAGATGCTTTAACAGAACACACGGCAGTTTCTCAAAAAGCTTCTTTCCAGTTTTTAACGGAAGATATTTCCGTTTTCACCATAGCCCTCTAGGAGTTTTCTAATATCACTTTGCAAATTTCACAAGAATAGTCTCAGTGAACTGCTTCTTGAAGGGAAACCTGTAACTCTGTGAGATGAACTAACAGAACACAAAGCAGTTTATCAGAAAGCTTCTTTACAGTTTTTATCGGAAAATATTTCCTTTTTCACCATTGCCCTCTATGAGATTCTAAATATCACTTTCCAAATTTCAGAAGAACAGTCTTAGTGTACGGCCTCATGAGGGGAAATCTGTGACACTTTGAGATGAATTAACAGAACACAAAGCAGTTTCTCAGAAAGCTTCTTTTCGGATTTTATCTTACTATATTTCCGTTTTCAACATAGCCCTCTATGGTCTTCCAAATATCACCTTGCAAATTCCACAAGAACAGTGGAAGCGAAAGACTTCTGGAGGGGAAAACTGTAACGCTGTGAGATGAATTAACAGAACACAAAGCAGTTTCTCAGATATCTTCTTTCCAGTTTTTAACGAAACATATTTCCTTTTTCACCATAGTCCTCTATGGGCTTCCAAATATCACTTTGCAAATCCCACAAGAACAGTCTTAGCGATAGCCTTCTTGACGGGAAAGCTGTAACTCCGTGAGATGATTTAACAGAACACACGGCAGTTTCTCAAAAAGCTTCTTTCCAGTTTTTAAAGGAAGATATGTCCTTTTTCACCTTAGCCCTCTATGGGCTTCCAAATATCACTTTGCAAATTCCACAAGAACAGTTTTACCGAAAGGCTTCTTGAGAAGAAAGCTGTAACTCTGTGAGATGAATTAACAGAACACAAAGCAGTTTCACAGAAAGCTTCATTTCAGTTTTTATCTTTGGATGTTTTCTTTTTCATCATAGCCCTCTATGTGCCTTCAAATATCACTTTGCAAATTTCACAAGAGCAGTCTTAGCGAAAGGCTTCTTGAGGGGAAAGCTCTAACTCTGTGAGATGAATTACCAGAACACAAAGCATTTTCTCACAAATCTTCGTTCCAGTTTTTAACGGAGGATATTTTCTTTCTCACCATAGTTCTCTATGGGCTTCCAAATATCACATTGCAAATCCCACAAGAACAGTCTTAGCGAAAGTCTTCTTGAGAGGAAAGCTGTAACTCAGTGAGACGTATTAACAGAAGACACGGCATTTTCTCAGAATGCTTCTTTCCAGTTTTTAACGGAAGATATTTCCTTTTTCACCATAGTCCCCTATGGGTATCCAAATATCACTTTCCAAATTTCACAAAACTGTCTTAATGAACGGCTTCTTGAGGGAAAAGCTGTAGCTCTTTGAGTTGAACTAACAGAACACAAATCAGTTTTTCAGACAGCTTCTCTTCGGTAAGTATCTTAGGATATTTCCATTTTCACCATAGCCCTCTATGGGCTTCCACATATCACTTTGGAAATTCCTCAAAAACAGTCTTAGCGGAAGGCTTCTTGAGGGGAAAGCTGTAATTCTTTGAGATGAATTAACAGAACAGAAAGCAGTTTCTCGGAAAGCTTCTTTTCATTTTTTAATTGAAGGTATTTCCATTTTCACCATAGCCCTCTATGGGATTCCAAATATCACTATGCAAATTCCACAAGAACAGTGGAAGCGAAAGACTTCGGGAAGGGAAAAATGTAACGCTGTGAGATGAATTAACAGAACACAAAGCAGTTTCTCAGATATCTTCTTTCCAGTTTTTAACGAAAGATATTTCCTTTTTCACCATAGTCCTCTATGGGCTTCCAAATATCACTTTACAAATCCCACAAGAACAGTCTTAGCGAAAGCCTTCTTGAGGGGAAAGCTGTAACTCGGTGAGATGCTTTAACAGAACACACGGCAGTTTCTCAAAAAGCTTCTTTCCAGTTTTTAACGGAAGATATTTCCTTTTTCACCATAGCCCTCTAGGAGTTTTCTAATATCACTTTGCAAATTTCACAAGAATAGTCTCAGTGAACTGCTTCTTGAAGGGAAACCTGTAACTCTGTGAGATGAACTAACAGAACACAAAGCAGTTTATCAGAAAGCTTCTTTACAGTTTTTATCGGAAAATATTTCCTTTTTCACCATTGCCCTCTATGAGATTCTAAATATCACTTTCCAAATTTCAGAAGAACAGTCTTAGTGTACGGCCTCATGAGGGGAAATCTGTGACACTTTGAGATGAATTAACAGAACACAAAGCAGTTTCTCAGAAAGCTTCTTTTCGGATTTTATCTTACTATATTTCCTTTTTCAACATAGCCCTCTATGGTCTTCCAAATATCACTTTGCAAATTACACAAGAACAGTCTTTGTGAAAGACTTCTTGAGGGGAAAGCTGTAACTCTCTGAGATGAATTAACAGCACACAAAGCAGTTTCTCAGAAAGCTTCTTTTCAGTTTTTATCTTAGGATATTTCCTTTTTCAGCATAGCCCTCTATGGGCTTCCAAAAACATTTTGCAAATTCCACAAGAACAGTCTTAGCGAAAGGATTCTGGAGATAAAAGCTGTAAATCTGTAAGATGAATTAAAAGAATTCAAAGCAGTTTGTCAGAAACCTTCTTTTCGTTTTTTATCTTACGATATTTCCATTTTAACCATAGGGCTATAGGGTTTCCAAATATCACTTTGCAAATTCCAGAAGAAAAGTCTTAGCGAAAGGCTTCTTGAGGGTAAAGCTGTAACTCTGTAAGATGAATTAACAGAACACAAAACATTTTCTCAGAAGCCTACTTTTCAGTTTTTACCTTAAGATATTTCCTTTTTCACCATAGCCCTCTATGGGATTCCAATTATCACTTTGAAAATTCCACATGAACAGTCTTAGCGAAAGTCTTCTTGAGGGGAAAGCTGTAACTCTGTGAGAGGAACTAACTGAACACAAAGCAGTTTCTCAGAAAGCTTCTTTCCAGTTTTTAACTGAGGATATTTCCTTTTTCACCATAGCCCTTTTGGGCTTCCATATATCACTTTGCGAATTCCACAACAACAGCCTTAGCGAAAGGCTTCCTGAGGTAAAAGAGTAACTCTGTGACTTGAATTAACAGAACACAAAGCCGTTTCCCAGAAAGCTTCTTTTCAGTTTTTATCTTGGGATGTTTCCTTTTTCACCATTGCCCTCTATGTGCCTCCAAATATCACTTTGCAATTCCACAAGCACAGTCTTAGTGAACGGCTTCCTGAGGGGAAAGCTGTAGCTCGGTGATATGTACTAACAGAACACACCGCATTTTCTCAGAATGGTTCTTTCCAGTTTTTAACGGAAGATATTTCCTTTTTCACCTGAGCCCTCTATGGGCTTCCAAATATCACTTTGCAAATTTCACAAAACAGTCTTAGTGAACGGCTTCTTGAGGGAAAAGCTGTAGCTCTGTGAGATGAACTAACAGAACACAAAGCAGTTTTTCAGACAGCTTCTTTTTGGTAAGTAACTTACGATATTTCCATTTTCACCATAGCCCTCTATGTGCTTCCACATATCACTTTGGAAATTCCTCAAAAACAGTCTTAGCGGAAGGCTTCTTCAGGGGAAAGCTGTAACTCTTTGAGATGAATTAACAGAACACAAAGCAGTTTCTCGGAAAGCTTCTTTTCATTTTTTAACTGAAGTTATTTCCATTTTCACCATAGCCCTCTATGGGATTCCAAATATCACTATGCAAATTCCACAAGAACAGTGGAAGCGAAAGACCTCTGGAGGGGAAAACTGTAACGCTGTGAGATGAATTAACAGAACACAAAGCAGTTTCTCAGATATCTTCTTTCCAGTTTTTAACGAAAGATATTTCCTTTTTCACCATAGTCCTCTATGGGCTTCCAAATATCACTTTGCAAATCCCACAAGAACAGTCTTAGCGAAAGCCTTCTTGACGGGAAAGCTGTAACTCGGTGAGATGATTTAACAGAACACACGGCAGTTTCTCAAAAAGCTTCTTTCCAGTTTTTAACGGAAGATATGTCCTTTTTCACCATAGCCCTCTATGGGCTTCCAAATATCACTTTGCAAATTCCACAAGAACAGTTTTACCGAAAGGCTTCTTGAGAAGAAAGCTGTAAATCTGTGAGATGAATTAACAGAACACAAAGCAGTTTCACAGAAAGCTTCATTTCAGTTTTTATCTTTGGATGTTTTCTTTTTCATCATAGCCCTCTATGTGCCTTCAAATATCACTTTGAAAATTCCACAAGGAAAATCTTAGTGAACGGCTTCTTGAGGGGAAAACTGTAACTCTGTGAGATGAATTAACAGAACACAAAGCAGTTTCTCAGATAGCTTCTTTCCAGTTTCTAACGGAGGATATTTCCTTTTAAGCCAGCCCTCTATGGGCTTCCAAATATCACTTTGCAAGTTTCACAAGAACAGTCTTAGCGAAAGGCTTCCTGAGGGGAAAGTTGTAACTCTGTGAGATGAATTAACAGAACACAAAGCAGTTTCTCAAAAAGCTTCTTTTCAGTTTTTAACGGAAGATATTTCCTTTTTCAACATAACACTGTATGGGCTTCCAAATATCACTTTGCAAATTCCACAAGAACAGTCTTAGCGAAAGGCTTTTAGAGGGAAATGTTGTAACTATGTGAGATGAATTAACAGAACACAAAGCAATTTCTCAGAAAGCTTCTTTTCAGTTTTTATCTTACGATATTTCCTTTGTCACCATAGACCTCTATGGGCTTCCAAATCTCACTTTGCAAATTCCACAAGAACAGTCTTAGCGAAAGAATTATTGAGTGGAAAGCTGTAACTCTTTGAGGTGAATTAACAGAACAAAAAGGAGTTTCTCAGAAAGCTTCTTTCCGCTTTTTAACAGAAGATATTTCCTTTTTCACCATAGCGCTCTATGGGCTTCCAAATATCATTTTGCAAATCCCACAACACAGTCTTAGTGAAAGGCTTCTTGAAGGGAAAGCTGTAACTGGGTGAGGTCTATTATCAGAACACATGGCAGTTTCTCAGAAAGCTTCTTTCCAGGTTTTAACTGAAGATATTTCCTTTTTCACCATAGCCCTCTATGGGCTTCCAAATATCACTTTGGAAATTCGACAGCAGCCTTAGCGAAAGGCTTTTAGAGGGAAATGTAACTCTGTCAGATGAATTAACAGAACACAAAGCAGTTTCTCAGAAAGCTTCTTTCCAGTTTTTAACGGAAAATAATTACTTTTTCACCATAGCCATCTATGGGATTCTAAATATCACTTTCCAAATTTCAGAAGAACAGTCTTAGTGAACGGCCTCTTGAGGGGAAATCTGTAACTCTCTGAGATGAATTAACAGAACACAAAGCAGTTTCTCAGAAATCTTCTTTCCAGTTTTTAACGGAAGATATGTCCTTTTTCACCATAGCCCTCTATGGTCTTGCAAATATCACTTTGCAAATTCCACAAGAACAGTCTTACCGAAAGGCTTCTTGAGAAGAAAGCTGTAACTCTGTGAGATGAATTAACAGAAAGCAAAGCAGTTTCTCAGAAAATTTCTTTCCAGTTTTTAATGGAAGATATGTCCTTTTTCACCATAGCCCTCTAGGAGTTTTCTAATATCACTTTGCAAATTTCACAAGAATAGTCTCAGTGAACTGCTTCTTGAAGGGAAAGCTGTAACTCTGTGAGATGAACTAACAGAACACAAAGCAGTTTCTCAGAAAGCTTCTTTACAGTTTTTAACTGAAGATATTTCCTTTTTCACCATAGCCCTCTAAGGGCTTCCAAATATCACATTGCAAATGCCACAAGAACAGTCTTAGCGAAAGGCTGCTAGAGGGGAAAGCTGTAACTCGGTTAGATGTATTCACAGAACACACGGCAGTATCTCAGAATGCTTCTTTCCAGTTTTTAACGGAAGATATTCCCTTTTTCACCATAGCCCTCTAAGGGCTTCCAAATATCACTTTGCAAATTCCAAAAGAGCAGTCTTAGCGAAAGACTTCTGGAGCGGAAAGCTGTAACTCTCTGAAATGAATTAACAGAACACAGAGCTGTTCCTCAGAAAGCTTCTTTCCAGTTTTCAACCGAAGATATTTTCTTTTTCCCATAGCCCTCTATGGGCTTCCAAATATCACTTAGAAAATTCCACAAGAACAGTCTTAGCGAAAGGCTTCTTGAGGTGAAAGCTGTAACACGGTGAGATGTTTTAACAGAACACTCATCAGTTTCTCAGAAAGCTTCTTTCCAATTTTTAACGTAAGTTATTTCCTTTTTCACCATAGCCCTCTACGGGCTTCTAAGATCACTTTGCAAATTCCACAAGAACAGTCTTAGCGAAAGGCTTCTGGGAGCAAAGCTGTAATTCTGTGAGATGATCTAACAAAACACGAAGCAGTTTCTCAGAAATCTTCTTTTCGGTTTTTAATGGAAGAAATGTCCTTTTTCATCATAGCCCTCAATGGGCTTCCAAATTTCACTTTGCAAATTCCACAAGAACAGTCTTAGCGAAAGGCTTTTTGAGGGGAAAGCTGTAACTCTGGTGACGAATTAACAGAACACAAAGCAGTTTCTCAGAAAGCTTCTTTTCAGTTTTCGTCTTAGGATATTTCCTTTTTCACCGTAGCCCTCTATGGGCTTCCAAATATCACTTTGCATATTCCAAAAGAACAACCTTAGTGATCGGCTTCATGATAGGAAAGCTGTAACTCTGTGAGATTAATTAACGGAACACAAAGCAGTTTCTCAGAAAGGTTCTTTCCAGTTTTTAGCGGAAGATATTTCCTTTTTCACCATAGTCCACTGTGGGCTTCAAAATATCACTTTGAAAATTCCACAAGAACAGTCTTAGTGAACGGCCTCTTCGGGGGAAATCTGTAACTCTCTGAGATGAATTAACAGAACACAAAGCAGTTTCTCAGAAATCTTCTTTCCAGTTTTTAACGAAAGATATTTCCTTTTTCACCAAAGTCCTCTATGGGATTACAAATATCAGTTTGCAAATTACACAAGAACAGTCTTAGTGAAGGGCTTCTTGAGGGGAAAGCTGTAACACTTTGAGATGAACTAACACAACACAAAGCAGTTTCTCAGACAGCTTCTTTTCGGTTTTTATCTTAGGATATTTCCATTTTCAAAATAGCCCTCTATGGGCTTCCAAGTATCACTTTGCAAATTCCACAAGAACAGTCTTATAGAAAGGCTTCTTGAGGGGAAAGCTGTAACTCGGTGAGATGTATTAACAGAACACACGGCAGTTTCTCAGAAAGCTTCTTTCCAGTTTTTAACGGAAGTTATTTCCCTTTTCACCATAGTCCTCCATGGGCTTCCAAATATCACTTTGCAAATTCCAGAAGAACAGTCTTAGCGAAAGGCTTCTGAAGGGGAAATCTGTAACTCTGTGAGTTGAATTAACAGAACACAAAGCAGTTTCTCACAAATCTTCTTTCCAGTTTTTAACGGAAGTTAGTTCCTTTTTCACCATAGTCCTCTATGGGCTTCCAAATATGACTTTGCAAATTCCACAAGAACAGTCTTAGCGAAAGGCTTCTTGAGGGGGGAAGCTGTAACTCTGTGAGATGAATTAACAGAACACAAAGCAGTCTCTCAGAAAGCTTCTTTCCAGTATTTAACTGAAGATATTTCCTTTTTCACTATAGCCCTGTATGGGCTTCCAAATATCACTTTGGAAATCCCACAAGAACAGTCTTAGCGAAAGGCTTCTTGAGAGAAAAGCTGTACCTCGGTGATATGTACTAACAGAACACACCGCACTTTCTCAGAATGGTTCTTTCCAGTTTTTAACGGAAGATATTTCCTTTTTCACCTTAGCCCTCTATGGGCTTCCAAATATCACTTTGCAAATTTCACAAAACAGTCTTAGTTAACGGCTTCTTGAGGGGAAAGCTGTAACTCTGTGAGTGAACTAACAAAACACAAAGCAGCTTTCCATACAGCTTCTTTTCGGTTTTTATCTTAGGATATTTCCATTTTCACCATAGCCTACTATGGGCATCGAAATATCACTTTGGAAATTCCACAAAAACAGTCTTAGCGGAAGGATTCTTGAGGCAAAAGCAGTAACTCTTTGAGATGAATTAACAGAACACAAAGCAGTTTCTCAGAAGGCTTCTTTTCAGTTTTTAACTGAAGGTATTTCCTTTTTCACCATAGCCCTCTATGGGCTTCAAAATATCACTTTGTAAATTCCACAAGAACAGCCTTAGCGAAAGGCTTCCTGAGGTAAAAGAGTAACTGTGAGTTGAATTAACAGAACACAAAGCAGTTTCTCAGAAAGCTTCTTTTCGGATTTTATCTTACTATATTTCCTTTTTCAACATAGCCCTCTATGGTCTTCCAAATATCACTTTGCAAATTACACAAGAACAGTCTTTGTGAAAGACTTCTTGAGGGGAAAGCTGTAACTCTCTGAGATGAATTAACAGAACACAAAGCAGTTTCTCAGAAAGCTTCTTTTCAGTTTTCATCTTAGGATATTTCCTTTATCAGCGTAGCCCTCTGTGGGCTTCCAAAAACATTTTGCAAATTCCACAAGAACAGTCTTAGCGAAAGGATTCTGGAGATAAAAGCTGTAAATCAGTAAGATGAATTAAGAGAATTCAAAGCAGTTTCTCAGAAACCTTCTTTTCGTTTTTTATCTTAGGATATTTCCATTTTAACCATAGGGCTATAGGGTTTCCAAATATCACTTTGCAAATTCCAGAAGAAAAGTCTTAGCGAAAGGCTTCTTGAGGGTAAAGCTGTAACTCTGTAAGATGAATTAACAGAACACAAAACATTTTCTCAGAAACCTACTTTTCAGTTTTTACCTTAGGATATTTCCTTTTTCACCATAGCCCTCTATGGGATTCCAATTATCACTTTGAAAATTCCACATGAACAGTCTTAGTGAAAGTCTTCTTGAGGGGAAAGCTGTAACTCTGTGAGAGGAACTAACTGAACACAAAGCAGTTTCTCAGAAAGCTTCTTTCCAGTTTTTAACTGAGGATATTTCCTTTTTCACCATAGCCCTTTTGGGCTTCCACATATCACTTTGCAAATTTCACAAGAGCAGTCTTAGCGAAAGGCTTCTTGAGGGGAAAGCTCTAACTCTGTGAGATGAATTACCAGAACACAAAGCATTTTCTCACAAATCTTCGTTCCAGTTTTTAACGGAGGATATTTTCTTTCTCACCATAGTTCTCTATGGGCTTCCAAATATCACATTGCAAATCCCACAAGAACAGTCTTAGCGAAAGGCTTCTTGAGAGGAAAGCTGTAACTCAGTGAGACGTATTAACAGAAGACACGGCATTTTCTCAGAATGCTTCTTTCCAGTTTTTAACGGAAGATATTTCCTTTTTCACCATAGTCCCCTATGGGTATCCAAATATCACTTTCCAAATTTCACAAAACTGTCTTAATGAACGGCTTCTTGAGGGAAAAGCTGTAGCTCTTTGAGTTGAACTAACAGAACACAAATCAGTTTTTCAGACAGCTTCTCTTCGGTAAGTATCTTAGGATATTTCCATTTTCACCATAGCCCTCTATGGGCTTCCACATATCACTTTGGAAATTCCTCAAAAACAGTCTTAGCGGAAGGCTTCTTGAGGGGAAAGCTGTAATTCTTTGAGATGAATTAACAGAACAGAAAGCAGTTTCTCGGAAAGCTTCTTTTCATTTTTTAATTGAAGGTATTTCCATTTTCACCATAGCCCTCTATGGGATTCCAAATATCACTATGCAAATTCCACAAGAACAGTGGAAGCGAAAGACTTCGGGAAGGGAAAAATGTAACGCTGTGAGATGAATTAACAGAACACAAAGCAGTTTCTCAGATATCTTCTTTCCAGTTTTTAACGAAAGATATTTCCTTTTTCACCATAGTCCTCTATGGGCTTCCAAATATCACTTTACAAATCCCACAAGAACAGTCTTAGCGAAAGCCTTCTTGAGGGGAAAGCTGTAACTCGGTGAGATGCTTTAACAGAACACACGGCAGTTTCTCAAAAAGCTTCTTTCCAGTTTTTAACGGAAGATATTTCCTTTTTCACCATAGCCCTCTAGGAGTTTTCTAATATCACTTTGCAAATTTCACAAGAATAGTCTCAGTGAACTGCTTCTTGAAGGGAAACCTGTAACTCTGTGAGATGAACTAACAGAACACAAAGCAGTTTATCAGAAAGCTTCTTTACAGTTTTTATCGGAAAATATTTCCTTTTTCACCATTGCCCTCTATGAGATTCTAAATATCACTTTCCAAATTTCAGAAGAACAGTCTTAGTGTACGGCCTCATGAGGGGAAATCTGTGACACTTTGAGATGAATTAACAGAACACAAAGCAGTTTCTCAGAAAGCTTCTTTTCGGATTTTATCTTACTATATTTCCTTTTTCAACATAGCCCTCTATGGTCTTCCAAATATCACTTTGCAAATTACACAAGAACAGTCTTTGTGAAAGACTTCTTGAGGGGAAAGCTGTAACTCTCTGAGATGAATTAACAGCACACAAAGCAGTTTCTCAGAAAGCTTCTTTTCAGTTTTTATCTTAGGATATTTCCTTTTTCAGCATAGCCCTCTATGGGCTTCCAAAAACATTTTGCAAATTCCACAAGAACAGTCTTAGCGAAAGGATTCTGGAGATAAAAGCTGTAAATCTGTAAGATGAATTAAAAGAATTCAAAGCAGTTTGTCAGAAACCTTCTTTTCGTTTTTTATCTTACGATATTTCCGTTTTAACCATAGGGCTATAGGGTTTCCAAATATCACTTTGCAAATTCCAGAAGAAAAGTCTTAGCGAAAGGCTTCTTGAGGGTAAAGCTGTAACTCTGTAAGATGAATTAACAGAACACAAAACATTTTCTCAGAAGCCTACTTTTCAGTTTTTACCTTAAGATATTTCCTTTTTCACCATAGCCCTCTATGGGATTCCAATTATCACTTTGAAAATTCCACATGAACAGTCTTAGCGAAAGTCTTCTTGAGGGGAAAGCTGTAACTCTGTGAGAGGAACTAACTGAACACAAAGCAGTTTCTCAGAAAGCTTCTTTCCAGTTTTTAACTGAGGATATTTCCTTTTTCACCATAGCCCTTTTGGGCTTCCATATATCACTTTGCGAATTCCACAACAAGAGCCTTAGCGAAAGGCTTCCTGAGGTAAAAGAGTAACTCTGTGACTTGAATTAACAGAACACAAAGCCGTTTCCCAGAAAGCTTCTTTTCAGTTTTTATCTTGGGATGTTTCCTTTTTCACCATTGCCCTCTATGTGCCTCCAAATATCACTTTGCAATTCCACAAGCACAGTCTTAGTGAACGGCTTCCTGAGGGGAAAGCTGTAGCTCGGTGATATGTACTAACAGAACACACCGCATTTTCTCAGAATGGTTCTTTCCAGTTTTTAACGGAAGATATTTCCTTTTTCACCTGAGCCCTCTATGGGCTTCCAAATATCACTTTGCAAATTTCACAAAACAGTCTTAGTGAACGGCTTCTTGAGGGAAAAGCTGTAGCTCTGTGAGATGAACTAACAGAACACAAAGCAGTTTTTCAGACAGCTTCTTTTTGGTAAGTAACTTACGATATTTCCATTTTCACCATAGCCCTCTATGTGCTTCCACATATCACTTTGGAAATTCCTCAAAAACAGTCTTAGCGGAAGGCTTCTTCAGGGGAAAGCTGTAACTCTTTGAGATGAATTAACAGAACACAAAGCAGTTTCTCGGAAAGCTTCTTTTCATTTTTTAACTGAAGTTATTTCCATTTTCACCATAGCCCTCTATGGGATTCCAAATATCACTATGCAAATTCCACAAGAACAGTGGAAGCGAAAGACCTCTGGAGGGGAAAACTGTAACGCTGTGAGATGAATTAACAGAACACAAAGCAGTTTCTCAGATATCTTCTTTCCAGTTTTTAACGAAAGATATTTCCTTTTTCACCATAGTCCTCTATGGGCTTCCAAATATCACTTTGCAAATCCCACAAGAACAGTCTTAGCGAAAGCCTTCTTGACGGGAAAGCTGTAACTCGGTGAGATGATTTAACAGAACACACGGCAGTTTCTCAAAAAGCTTCTTTCCAGTTTTTAACGGAAGATATGTCCTTTTTCACCATAGCCCTCTATGGGCTTCCAAATATCACTTTGCAAATTCCACAAGAACAGTTTTACCGAAAGGCTTCTTGAGAAGAAAGCTGTAAATCTGTGAGATGAATTAACAGAACACAAAGCAGTTTCACAGAAAGCTTCATTTCAGTTTTTATCTTTGGATGTTTTCTTTTTCATCATAGCCCTCTATGTGCCTTCAAATATCACTTTGAAAATTCCACAAGGAAAGTCTTAGTGAACGGCTTCTTGAGGGGAAAACTGTAACTCTGTGAGATGAATTAACAGAACACAAAGCAGTTTCTCAGATAGCTTCTTTCCAGTTTCTAACGGAGGATATTTCCTTTTAAGCCAGCCCTCTATGGGCTTCCAAATATCACTTTGCAAGTTTCACAAGAACAGTCTTAGCGAAAGGCTTCCTGAGGGGAAAGTTGTAACTCTGTGAGATGAATTAACAGAACACAAAGCAGTTTCTCAAAAAGCTTCTTTTCAGTTTTTAACGGAAGATATTTCCTTTTTCAACATAACACTGTATGGGCTTCCAAATATCACTTTGCAAATTCCACAAGAACAGTCTTAGCGAAAGGCTTTTAGAGGGAAATGTTGTAACTATGTGAGATGAATTAACAGAACACAAAGCAATTTCTCAGAAAGCTTCTTTTCAGTTTTTATCTTACGATATTTCCTTTGTCACCATAGACCTCTATGGGCTTCCAAATCTCACTTTGCAAATTCCACAAGAACAGTCTTAGCGAAAGAATTATTGAGTGGAAAGCTGTAACTCTTTGAGGTGAATTAACAGAACAAAAAGGAGTTTCTCAGAAAGCTTCTTTCCGCTTTTTAACAGAAGATATTTCCTTTTTCACCATAGCGCTCTATGGGCTTCCAAATATCATTTTGCAAATCCCACAACACAGTCTTAGCGAAAGGCTTCTTGAAGGGAAAGCTGTAACTGGGTGAGGTCTATTATCAGAACACATGGCAGTTTCTCAGAAAGCTTCTTTCCAGGTTTTAACTGAAGATATTTCCTTTTTCACCATAGCCCTCTATGGGCTTCCAAATATCACTTTGGAAATTCGACAGCAGCCTTAGCGAAAGGCTTTTAGAGGGAAATGTAACTCTGTCAGATGAATTAACAGAACACAAAGCAGTTTCTCAGAAAGCTTCTTTCCAGTTTTTAACGGAAAATAATTCCTTTTTCACCATAGCCATCTATGGGATTCTAAATATCACTTTCCAAATTTCAGAAGAACAGTCTTAGTGAACGGCCTCTTGAGGGGAAATCTGTAACTCTCTGAGATGAATTAACAGAACACAAAGCAGTTTCTCAGAAATCTTCTTTCCAGTTTTTAACGGAAGATATGTCCTTTTTCACCATAGCCCTCTATGGTCTTGCAAATATCACTTTGCAAATTCCACAAGAACAGTCTTACCGAAAGGCTTCTTGAGAAGAAAGCTGTAACTCTGTGAGATGAATTAACAGAAAGCAAAGCAGTTTCTCAGAAAATTTCTTTCCAGTTTTTAATGGAAGATATGTCCTTTTTCACCATAGCCCTCTAGGAGTTTTCTAATATCACTTTGCAAATTTCACAAGAATAGTCTCAGTGAACTGCTTCTTGAAGGGAAAGCTGTAACTCTGTGAGATGAACTAACAGAACACAAAGCAGTTTCTCAGAAAGCTTCTTTACAGTTTTTAACTGAAGATATTTCCTTTTTCACCATAGCCCTCTAAGGGCTTCCAAATATCACATTGCAAATGCCACAAGAACAGTCTTAGCGAAAGGCTGCTAGAGGGGAAAGCTGTAACTCGGTTAGATGTATTCACAGAACACACGGCAGTATCTCAGAATGCTTCTTTCCAGTTTTTAACGGAAGATATTCCCTTTTTCACCATAGCCCTCTAAGGGCTTCCAAATATCACTTTGCAAATTCCAAAAGAGCAGTCTTAGCGAAAGACTTCTGGAGCGGAAAGCTGTAACTCTCTGAAATGAATTAACAGAACACAGAGCTGTTCCTCAGAAAGCTTCTTTCCAGTTTTCAACCGAAGATATTTTCTTTTTCCCATAGCCCTCTATGGGCTTCCAAATATCACTTAGAAAATTCCACAAGAACAGTCTTAGCGAAAGGCTTCTTGAGGTGAAAGCTGTAACACGGTGAGATGTTTTAACAGAACACTCATCAGTTTCTCAGAAAGCTTCTTTCCAATTTTTAACGTAAGTTATTTCCTTTTTCACCATAGCCCTCTACGGGCTTCTAAGATCACTTTGCAAATTCCACAAGAACAGTCTTAGCGAAAGGCTTCTGGGAGCAAAGCTGTAATTCTGTGAGATGATCTAACAAAACACGAAGCAGTTTCTCAGAAATCTTCTTTTCGGTTTTTAATGGAAGAAATGTCCTTTTTCATCATAGCCCTCAATGGGCTTCCAAATTTCACTTTGCAAATTCCACAAGAACAGTCTTAGCGAAAGGCTTTTTGAGGGGAAAGCTGTAACTCTGGTGACGAATTAACAGAACACAAAGCAGGTTCTCAGAAAGCTTCTTTTCAGTTTTCGTCTTAGGATATTTCCTTTTTCACCGTAGCCCTCTATGGGCTTCCAAATATCACTTTGCATATTCCAAAAGAACAACCTTAGTGATCGGCTTCATGATAGGAAAGCTGTAACTCTGTGAGATTAATTAACGGAACACAAAGCAGTTTCTCAGAAAGGTTCTTTCCAGTTTTTAGCGGAAGATATTTCCTTTTTCACCATAGTCCACTGTGGGCTTCAAAATATCACTTTGAAAATTCCACAAGAACAGTCTTAGTGAACGGCCTCTTCGGGGGAAATCTGTAACTCTCTGAGATGAATTAACAGAACACAAAGCAGTTTCTCAGAAATCTTCTTTCCAGTTTTTAACGAAAGATATTTCCTTTTTCACCAAAGTCCTCTATGGGATTACAAATATCAGTTTGCAAATTACACAAGAACAGTCTTAGTGAAGGGCTTCTTGAGGGGAAAGCTGTAACACTTTGAGATGAACTAACACAACACAAAGCAGTTTCTCAGACAGCTTCTTTTCGGTTTTTATCTTAGGATATTTCCATTTTCAAAATAGCCCTCTATGGGCTTCCAAGTATCACTTTGCAAATTCCACAAGAACAGTCTTATAGAAAGGCTTCTTGAGGGGAAAGCTGTAACTCGGTGAGATGTATTAACAGAACACACGGCAGTTTCTCAGAAAGCTTCTTTCCAGTTTTTAACGGAAGTTATTTCCCTTTTCACCATAGTCCTCCATGGGCTTCCAAATATCACTTTGCAAATTCCAGAAGAACAGTCTTAGCGAAAGGCTTCTGAAGGGGAAATCTGTAACTCTGTGAGTTGAATTAACAGAACACAAAGCAGTTTCTCACAAATCTTCTTTCCAGTTTTTAACGGAAGTTAGTTCCTTTTTCACCATAGTCCTCTATGGGCTTCCAAATATGACTTTGCAAATTCCACAAGAACAGTCTTAGCGAAAGGCTTCTTGAGGGGGGAAGCTGTAACTCTGTGAGATGAATTAACAGAACACAAAGCAGTCTCTCAGAAAGCTTCTTTCCAGTATTTAACTGAAGATATTTCCTTTTTCACTATAGCCCTGTATGGGCTTCCAAATATCACTTTGGAAATCCCACAAGAACAGTCTTAGCGAAAGGCTTCTTGAGAGAAAAGCTGTACCTCGGTGATATGTACTAACAGAACACACCGCACTTTCTCAGAATGGTTCTTTCCAGTTTTTAACGGAAGATATTTCCTTTTTCACCTTAGCCCTCTATGGGCTTCCAAATATCACTTTGCAAATTTCACAAAACAGTCTTAGTTAACGGCTTCTTGAGGGGAAAGCTGTAACTCTGTGAGTGAACTAACAAAACACAAAGCAGCTTTCCATACAGCTTCTTTTCGGTTTTTATCTTAGGATATTTCCATTTTCACCATAGCCTACTATGGGCATCGAAATATCACTTTGGAAATTCCACAAAAACAGTCTTAGCGGAAGGATTCTTGAGGCAAAAGCAGTAACTCTTTGAGATGAATTAACAGAACACAAAGCAGTTTCTCAGAAGGCTTCTTTTCAGTTTTTAACTGAAGGTATTTCCTTTTTCACCATAGCCCTCTATGGGCTTCAAAATATCACTTTGTAAATTCCACAAGAACAGCCTTAGCGAAAGGCTTCCTGAGGTAAAAGAGTAACTGTGAGTTGAATTAACAGAACACAAAGCAGTTTCTCAGAAAGCTTCTTTTCGGATTTTATCTTACTATATTTCCTTTTTCAACATAGCCCTCTATGGTCTTCCAAATATCACTTTGCAAATTACACAAGAACAGTCTTTGTGAAAGACTTCTTGAGGGGAAAGCTGTAACTCTCTGAGATGAATTAACAGAACACAAAGCAGTTTCTCAGAAAGCTTCTTTTCAGTTTTCATCTTAGGATATTTCCTTTATCAGCGTAGCCCTCTGTGGGCTTCCAAAAACATTTTGCAAATTCCACAAGAACAGTCTTAGCGAAAGGATTCTGGAGATAAAAGCTGTAAATCAGTAAGATGAATTAAGAGAATTCAAAGCAGTTTCTCAGAAACCTTCTTTTCGTTTTTTATCTTAGGATATTTCCATTTTAACCATAGGGCTATAGGGTTTCCAAATATCACTTTGCAAATTCCAGAAGAAAAGTCTTAGCGAAAGGCTTCTTGAGGGTAAAGCTGTAACTCTGTAAGATGAATTAACAGAACACAAAACATTTTCTCAGAAACCTACTTTTCAGTTTTTACCTTAGGATATTTCCTTTTTCACCATAGCCCTCTATGGGATTCCAATTATCACTTTGAAAATTCCACATGAACAGTCTTAGTGAAAGTCTTCTTGAGGGGAAAGCTGTAACTCTGTGAGAGGAACTAACTGAACACAAAGCAGTTTCTCAGAAAGCTTCTTTCCAGTTTTTAACTGAGGATATTTCCTTTTTCACCATAGCCCTTTTGGGCTTCCACATATCACTTTGCAAATTTCACAAGAGCAGTCTTAGCGAAAGGCTTCTTGAGGGGAAAGCTCTAACTCTGTGAGATGAATTACCAGAACACAAAGCATTTTCTCACAAATCTTCGTTCCAGTTTTTAACGGAGGATATTTTCTTTCTCACCATAGTTCTCTATGGGCTTCCAAATATCACATTGCAAATCCCACAAGAACAGTCTTAGCGAAAGGCTTCTTGAGAGGAAAGCTGTAACTCAGTGAGACGTATTAACAGAAGACACGGCATTTTCTCAGAATGCTTCTTTCCAGTTTTTAACGGAAGATATTTCCTTTTTCACCATAGTCCCCTATGGGTATCCAAATATCACTTTCCAAATTTCACAAAACTGTCTTAATGAACGGCTTCTTGAGGGAAAAGCTGTAGCTCTTTGAGTTGAACTAACAGAACACAAATCAGTTTTTCAGACAGCTTCTCTTCGGTAAGTATCTTAGGATATTTCCATTTTCACCATAGCCCTCTATGGGCTTCCACATATCACTTTGGAAATTCCTCAAAAACAGTCTTAGCGGAAGGCTTCTTGAGGGGAAAGCTGTAATTCTTTGAGATGAATTAACAGAACAGAAAGCAGTTTCTCGGAAAGCTTCTTTTCATTTTTTAATTGAAGGTATTTCCATTTTCACCATAGCCCTCTATGGGATTCCAAATATCACTATGCAAATTCCACAAGAACAGTGGAAGCGAAAGACTTCGGGAAGGGAAAAATGTAACGCTGTGAGATGAATTAACAGAACACAAAGCAGTTTCTCAGATATCTTCTTTCCAGTTTTTAACGAAAGATATTTCCTTTTTCACCATAGTCCTCTATGGGCTTCCAAATATCACTTTACAAATCCCACAAGAACAGTCTTAGCGAAAGCCTTCTTGAGGGGAAAGCTGTAACTCGGTGAGATGCTTTAACAGAACACACGGCAGTTTCTCAAAAAGCTTCTTTCCAGTTTTTAACGGAAGATATTTCCTTTTTCACCATAGCCCTCTAGGAGTTTTCTAATATCACTTTGCAAATTTCACAAGAATAGTCTCAGTGAACTGCTTCTTGAAGGGAAACCTGTAACTCTGTGAGATGAACTAACAGAACACAAAGCAGTTTATCAGAAAGCTTCTTTACAGTTTTTATCGGAAAATATTTCCTTTTTCACCATTGCCCTCTATGAGATTCTAAATATCACTTTCCAAATTTCAGAAGAACAGTCTTAGTGTACGGCCTCATGAGGGGAAATCTGTGACACTTTGAGATGAATTAACAGAACACAAAGCAGTTTCTCAGAAAGCTTCTTTTCGGATTTTATCTTACTATATTTCCTTTTTCAACATAGCCCTCTATGGTCTTCCAAATATCACTTTGCAAATTACACAAGAACAGTCTTTGTGAAAGACTTCTTGAGGGGAAAGCTGTAACTCTCTGAGATGAATTAACAGCACACAAAGCAGTTTCTCAGAAAGCTTCTTTTCAGTTTTTATCTTAGGATATTTCCTTTTTCAGCATAGCCCTCTATGGGCTTCCAAAAACATTTTGCAAATTCCACAAGAACAGTCTTAGCGAAAGGATTCTGGAGATAAAAGCTGTAAATCTGTAAGATGAATTAAAAGAATTCAAAGCAGTTTGTCAGAAACCTTCTTTTCGTTTTTTATCTTACGATATTTCCGTTTTAACCATAGGGCTATAGGGTTTCCAAATATCACTTTGCAAATTCCAGAAGAAAAGTCTTAGCGAAAGGCTTCTTGAGGGTAAAGCTGTAACTCTGTAAGATGAATTAACAGAACACAAAACATTTTCTCAGAAGCCTACTTTTCAGTTTTTACCTTAAGATATTTCCTTTTTCACCATAGCCCTCTATGGGATTCCAATTATCACTTTGAAAATTCCACATGAACAGTCTTAGCGAAAGTCTTCTTGAGGGGAAAGCTGTAACTCTGTGAGAGGAACTAACTGAACACAAAGCAGTTTCTCAGAAAGCTTCTTTCCAGTTTTTAACTGAGGATATTTCCTTTTTCACCATAGCCCTTTTGGGCTTCCATATATCACTTTGCGAATTCCACAACAAGAGCCTTAGCGAAAGGCTTCCTGAGGTAAAAGAGTAACTCTGTGACTTGAATTAACAGAACACAAAGCCGTTTCCCAGAAAGCTTCTTTTCAGTTTTTATCTTGGGATGTTTCCTTTTTCACCATTGCCCTCTATGTGCCTCCAAATATCACTTTGCAATTCCACAAGCACAGTCTTAGTGAACGGCTTCCTGAGGGGAAAGCTGTAGCTCGGTGATATGTACTAACAGAACACACCGCATTTTCTCAGAATGGTTCTTTCCAGTTTTTAACGGAAGATATTTCCTTTTTCACCTGAGCCCTCTATGGGCTTCCAAATATCACTTTGCAAATTTCACAAAACAGTCTTAGTGAACGGCTTCTTGAGGGAAAAGCTGTAGCTCTGTGAGATGAACTAACAGAACACAAAGCAGTTTTTCAGACAGCTTCTTTTTGGTAAGTAACTTACGATATTTCCATTTTCACCATAGCCCTCTATGTGCTTCCACATATCACTTTGGAAATTCCTCAAAAACAGTCTTAGCGGAAGGCTTCTTCAGGGGAAAGCTGTAACTCTTTGAGATGAATTAACAGAACACAAAGCAGTTTCTCGGAAAGCTTCTTTTCATTTTTTAACTGAAGTTATTTCCATTTTCACCATAGCCCTCTATGGGATTCCAAATATCACTATGCAAATTCCACAAGAACAGTGGAAGCGAAAGACCTCTGGAGGGGAAAACTGTAACGCTGTGAGATGAATTAACAGAACACAAAGCAGTTTCTCAGATATCTTCTTTCCAGTTTTTAACGAAAGATATTTCCTTTTTCACCATAGTCCTCTATGGGCTTCCAAATATCACTTTGCAAATCCCACAAGAACAGTCTTAGCGAAAGCCTTCTTGACGGGAAAGCTGTAACTCGGTGAGATGATTTAACAGAACACACGGCAGTTTCTCAAAAAGCTTCTTTCCAGTTTTTAACGGAAGATATGTCCTTTTTCACCATAGCCCTCTATGGGCTTCCAAATATCACTTTGCAAATTCCACAAGAACAGTTTTACCGAAAGGCTTCTTGAGAAGAAAGCTGTAAATCTGTGAGATGAATTAACAGAACACAAAGCAGTTTCACAGAAAGCTTCATTTCAGTTTTTATCTTTGGATGTTTTCTTTTTCATCATAGCCCTCTATGTGCCTTCAAATATCACTTTGAAAATTCCACAAGGAAAGTCTTAGTGAACGGCTTCTTGAGGGGAAAACTGTAACTCTGTGAGATGAATTAACAGAACACAAAGCAGTTTCTCAGATAGCTTCTTTCCAGTTTCTAACGGAGGATATTTCCTTTTAAGCCAGCCCTCTATGGGCTTCCAAATATCACTTTGCAAGTTTCACAAGAACAGTCTTAGCGAAAGGCTTCCTGAGGGGAAAGTTGTAACTCTGTGAGATGAATTAACAGAACACAAAGCAGTTTCTCAAAAAGCTTCTTTTCAGTTTTTAACGGAAGATATTTCCTTTTTCAACATAACACTGTATGGGCTTCCAAATATCACTTTGCAAATTCCACAAGAACAGTCTTAGCGAAAGGCTTTTAGAGGGAAATGTTGTAACTATGTGAGATGAATTAACAGAACACAAAGCAATTTCTCAGAAAGCTTCTTTTCAGTTTTTATCTTACGATATTTCCTTTGTCACCATAGACCTCTATGGGCTTCCAAATCTCACTTTGCAAATTCCACAAGAACAGTCTTAGCGAAAGAATTATTGAGTGGAAAGCTGTAACTCTTTGAGGTGAATTAACAGAACAAAAAGGAGTTTCTCAGAAAGCTTCTTTCCGCTTTTTAACAGAAGATATTTCCTTTTTCACCATAGCGCTCTATGGGCTTCCAAATATCATTTTGCAAATCCCACAACACAGTCTTAGCGAAAGGCTTCTTGAAGGGAAAGCTGTAACTGGGTGAGGTCTATTATCAGAACACATGGCAGTTTCTCAGAAAGCTTCTTTCCAGGTTTTAACTGAAGATATTTCCTTTTTCACCATAGCCCTCTATGGGCTTCCAAATATCACTTTGGAAATTCGACAGCAGCCTTAGCGAAAGGCTTTTAGAGGGAAATGTAACTCTGTCAGATGAATTAACAGAACACAAAGCAGTTTCTCAGAAAGCTTCTTTCCAGTTTTTAACGGAAAATAATTCCTTTTTCACCATAGCCATCTATGGGATTCTAAATATCACTTTCCAAATTTCAGAAGAACAGTCTTAGTGAACGGCCTCTTGAGGGGAAATCTGTAACTCTCTGAGATGAATTAACAGAACACAAAGCAGTTTCTCAGAAATCTTCTTTCCAGTTTTTAACGGAAGATATGTCCTTTTTCACCATAGCCCTCTATGGTCTTGCAAATATCACTTTGCAAATTCCACAAGAACAGTCTTACCGAAAGGCTTCTTGAGAAGAAAGCTGTAACTCTGTGAGATGAATTAACAGAAAGCAAAGCAGTTTCTCAGAAAATTTCTTTCCAGTTTTTAATGGAAGATATGTCCTTTTTCACCATAGCCCTCTAGGAGTTTTCTAATATCACTTTGCAAATTTCACAAGAATAGTCTCAGTGAACTGCTTCTTGAAGGGAAAGCTGTAACTCTGTGAGATGAACTAACAGAACACAAAGCAGTTTCTCAGAAAGCTTCTTTACAGTTTTTAACTGAAGATATTTCCTTTTTCACCATAGCCCTCTAAGGGCTTCCAAATATCACATTGCAAATGCCACAAGAACAGTCTTAGCGAAAGGCTGCTAGAGGGGAAAGCTGTAACTCGGTTAGATGTATTCACAGAACACACGGCAGTATCTCAGAATGCTTCTTTCCAGTTTTTAACGGAAGATATTCCCTTTTTCACCATAGCCCTCTAAGGGCTTCCAAATATCACTTTGCAAATTCCAAAAGAGCAGTCTTAGCGAAAGACTTCTGGAGCGGAAAGCTGTAACTCTCTGAAATGAATTAACAGAACACAGAGCTGTTCCTCAGAAAGCTTCTTTCCAGTTTTCAACCGAAGATATTTTCTTTTTCCCATAGCCCTCTATGGGCTTCCAAATATCACTTAGAAAATTCCACAAGAACAGTCTTAGCGAAAGGCTTCTTGAGGTGAAAGCTGTAACACGGTGAGATGTTTTAACAGAACACTCATCAGTTTCTCAGAAAGCTTCTTTCCAATTTTTAACGTAAGTTATTTCCTTTTTCACCATAGCCCTCTACGGGCTTCTAAGATCACTTTGCAAATTCCACAAGAACAGTCTTAGCGAAAGGCTTCTGGGAGCAAAGCTGTAATTCTGTGAGATGATCTAACAAAACACGAAGCAGTTTCTCAGAAATCTTCTTTTCGGTTTTTAATGGAAGAAATGTCCTTTTTCATCATAGCCCTCAATGGGCTTCCAAATTTCACTTTGCAAATTCCACAAGAACAGTCTTAGCGAAAGGCTTTTTGAGGGGAAAGCTGTAACTCTGGTGACGAATTAACAGAACACAAAGCAGGTTCTCAGAAAGCTTCTTTTCAGTTTTCGTCTTAGGATATTTCCTTTTTCACCGTAGCCCTCTATGGGCTTCCAAATATCACTTTGCATATTCCAAAAGAACAACCTTAGTGATCGGCTTCATGATAGGAAAGCTGTAACTCTGTGAGATTAATTAACGGAACACAAAGCAGTTTCTCAGAAAGGTTCTTTCCAGTTTTTAGCGGAAGATATTTCCTTTTTCACCATAGTCCACTGTGGGCTTCAAAATATCACTTTGAAAATTCCACAAGAACAGTCTTAGTGAACGGCCTCTTCGGGGGAAATCTGTAACTCTCTGAGATGAATTAACAGAACACAAAGCAGTTTCTCAGAAATCTTCTTTCCAGTTTTTAACGAAAGATATTTCCTTTTTCACCAAAGTCCTCTATGGGATTACAAATATCAGTTTGCAAATTACACAAGAACAGTCTTAGTGAAGGGCTTCTTGAGGGGAAAGCTGTAACACTTTGAGATGAACTAACACAACACAAAGCAGTTTCTCAGACAGCTTCTTTTCGGTTTTTATCTTAGGATATTTCCATTTTCAAAATAGCCCTCTATGGGCTTCCAAGTATCACTTTGCAAATTCCACAAGAACAGTCTTATAGAAAGGCTTCTTGAGGGGAAAGCTGTAACTCGGTGAGATGTATTAACAGAACACACGGCAGTTTCTCAGAAAGCTTCTTTCCAGTTTTTAACGGAAGTTATTTCCCTTTTCACCATAGTCCTCCATGGGCTTCCAAATATCACTTTGCAAATTCCAGAAGAACAGTCTTAGCGAAAGGCTTCTGAAGGGGAAATCTGTAACTCTGTGAGTTGAATTAACAGAACACAAAGCAGTTTCTCACAAATCTTCTTTCCAGTTTTTAACGGAAGTTAGTTCCTTTTTCACCATAGTCCTCTATGGGCTTCCAAATATGACTTTGCAAATTCCACAAGAACAGTCTTAGCGAAAGGCTTCTTGAGGGGGGAAGCTGTAACTCTGTGAGATGAATTAACAGAACACAAAGCAGTCTCTCAGAAAGCTTCTTTCCAGTATTTAACTGAAGATATTTCCTTTTTCACTATAGCCCTGTATGGGCTTCCAAATATCACTTTGGAAATCCCACAAGAACAGTCTTAGCGAAAGGCTTCTTGAGAGAAAAGCTGTACCTCGGTGATATGTACTAACAGAACACACCGCACTTTCTCAGAATGGTTCTTTCCAGTTTTTAACGGAAGATATTTCCTTTTTCACCTTAGCCCTCTATGGGCTTCCAAATATCACTTTGCAAATTTCACAAAACAGTCTTAGTTAACGGCTTCTTGAGGGGAAAGCTGTAACTCTGTGAGTGAACTAACAAAACACAAAGCAGCTTTCCATACAGCTTCTTTTCGGTTTTTATCTTAGGATATTTCCATTTTCACCATAGCCTACTATGGGCATCGAAATATCACTTTGGAAATTCCACAAAAACAGTCTTAGCGGAAGGATTCTTGAGGCAAAAGCAGTAACTCTTTGAGATGAATTAACAGAACACAAAGCAGTTTCTCAGAAAGCTTCTTTTCAGTTTTTAACTGAAGGTATTTCCTTTTTCACCATAGCCCTCTATGGGCTTCAAAATATCACTTTGTAAATTCCACAAGAACAGCCTTAGCGAAAGGCTTCCTGAGGTAAAAGAGTAACTGTGAGTTGAATTAACAGAACACAAAGCAGTTTCTCAGAAAGCTTCTTTTCGGATTTTATCTTACTATATTTCCTTTTTCAACATAGCCCTCTATGGTCTTCCAAATATCACTTTGCAAATTACACAAGAACAGTCTTTGTGAAAGACTTCTTGAGGGGAAAGCTGTAACTCTCTGAGATGAATTAACAGAACACAAAGCAGTTTCTCAGAAAGCTTCTTTTCAGTTTTCATCTTAGGATATTTCCTTTATCAGCGTAGCCCTCTGTGGGCTTCCAAAAACATTTTGCAAATTCCACAAGAACAGTCTTAGCGAAAGGATTCTGGAGATAAAAGCTGTAAATCAGTAAGATGAATTAAGAGAATTCAAAGCAGTTTCTCAGAAACCTTCTTTTCGTTTTTTATCTTAGGATATTTCCATTTTAACCATAGGGCTATAGGGTTTCCAAATATCACTTTGCAAATTCCAGAAGAAAAGTCTTAGCGAAAGGCTTCTTGAGGGTAAAGCTGTAACTCTGTAAGATGAATTAACAGAACACAAAACATTTTCTCAGAAACCTACTTTTCAGTTTTTACCTTAGGATATTTCCTTTTTCACCATAGCCCTCTATGGGATTCCAATTATCACTTTGAAAATTCCACATGAACAGTCTTAGTGAAAGTCTTCTTGAGGGGAAAGCTGTAACTCTGTGAGAGGAACTAACTGAACACAAAGCAGTTTCTCAGAAAGCTTCTTTCCAGTTTTTAACTGAGGATATTTCCTTTTTCACCATAGCCCTTTTGGGCTTCCACATATCACTTTGCAAATTTCACAAGAGCAGTCTTAGCGAAAGGCTTCTTGAGGGGAAAGCTCTAACTCTGTGAGATGAATTTCCAGAACACAAAGCATTTTCTCACAAATCTTCGTTCCAGTTTTTAACGGAGGATATTTTCTTTCTCACCATAGTTCTCTATGGGCTTCCAAATATCACATTGCAAATCCCACAAGAACAGTCTTAGCGAAAGGCTTCTTGAGAGGAAAGCTGTAACTCAGTGAGACGTATTAACAGAAGACACGGCATTTTCTCAGAATGCTTCTTTCCAGTTTTTAACGGAAGATATTTCCTTTTTCACCATAGTCCCCTATGGGTATCCAAATATCACTTTCCAAATTTCACAAAACTGTCTTAATGAACGGCTTCTTGAGGGAAAAGCTGTAGCTCTTTGAGTTGAACTAACAGAACACAAATCAGTTTTTCAGACAGCTTCTCTTCGGTAAGTATCTTAGGATATTTCCATTTTCACCATAGCCCTCTATGGGCTTCCACATATCACTTTGGAAATTCCTCAAAAACAGTCTTAGCGGAAGGCTTCTTGAGGGGAAAGCTGTAATTCTTTGAGATGAATTAACAGAACAGAAAGCAGTTTCTCGGAAAGCTTCTTTTCATTTTTTAATTGAAGGTATTTCCATTTTCACCATAGCCCTCTATGGGATTCCAAATATCACTATGCAAATTCCACAAGAACAGTGGAAGCGAAAGACTTCGGGAAGGGAAAAATGTAACGCTGTGAGATGAATTAACAGAACACAAAGCAGTTTCTCAGATATCTTCTTTCCAGTTTTTAACGAAAGATATTTCCTTTTTCACCATAGTCCTCTATGGGCTTCCAAATATCACTTTACAAATCCCACAAGAACAGTCTTAGCGAAAGCCTTCTTGAGGGGAAAGCTGTAACTCGGTGAGATGCTTTAACAGAACACACGGCAGTTTCTCAAAAAGCTTCTTTCCAGTTTTTAACGGAAGATATTTCCTTTTTCACCATAGCCCTCTAGGAGTTTTCTAATATCACTTTGCAAATTTCACAAGAATAGTCTCAGTGAACTGCTTCTTGAAGGGAAACCTGTAACTCTGTGAGATGAACTAACAGAACACAAAGCAGTTTATCAGAAAGCTTCTTTACAGTTTTTATCTTTGGATGTTTTCTTTTTCATCATAGCCCTCTATGTGCCTTCAAATATCACTTTGAAAATTCCACAAGGAAAGTCTTAGTGAACGGCTTCTTGAGGGGAAAACTGTAACTCTGTGAGATGAATTAACAGAACACAAAGCAGTTTCTCAGATAGCTTCTTTCCAGTTTCTAACGGAGGATATTTCCTTTTAAGCCAGCCCTCTATGGGCTTCCAAATATCACTTTGCAAGTTTCACAAGAACAGTCTTAGCGAAAGGCTTCCTGAGGGGAAAGTTGTAACTCTGTGAGATGAATTAACAGAACACAAAGCAGTTTCTCAAAAAGCTTCTTTTCAGTTTTTAACGGAAGATATTTCCTTTTTCAACATAACACTGTATGGGCTTCCAAATATCACTTTGCAAATTCCACAAGAACAGTCTTAGCGAAAGGCTTTTAGAGGGAAATGTTGTAACTATGTGAGATGAATTAACAGAACACAAAGCAATTTCTCAGAAAGCTTCTTTTCAGTTTCTATCTTACGATATTTCCTTTGTCACCATAGACCTCTATGGGCTTCCAAATCTCACTTTGCAAATTCCACAAGAACAGTCTTAGCGAAAGAATTATTGAGTGGAAAGCTGTAACTCTTTGAGGTGAATTAACAGAACAAAAAGGAGTTTCTCAGAAAGCTTCTTTCCGCTTTTTAACAGAAGATATTTCCTTTTTCACCATAGCGCTCTATGGGCTTCCAAATATCATTTTGCAAATCCCACAACACAGTCTTAGCGAAAGGCTTCTTGAAGGGAAAGCTGTAACTGGGTGAGGTCTATTATCAGAACACATGGCAGTTTCTCAGAAAGCTTCTTTCCAGGTTTTAACTGAAGATATTTCCTTTTTCACCATAGCCCTCTATGGGCTTCCAAATATCACTTTGGAAATTCGACAGCAGCCTTAGCGAAAGGCTTTTAGAGGGAAATGTAACTCTGTGAGATGAATTAACAGAACACAAAGCAGTTTCTCAGAAAGCTTCTTTCCAGTTTTTAACGGAAAATAATTCCTTTTTCACCATAGCCATCTATGGGATTCTAAATATCACTTTCCAAATTTCAGAAGAACAGTCTTAGTGAACGGCCTCTTGAGGGGAAATCTGTAACTCTCTGAGATGAATTAACAGAACACAAAGCAGTTTCTCAGAAATCTTCTTTCCAGTTTTTAACGGAAGATATGTCCTTTTTCACCATAGCCCTCTATGGTCTTGCAAATATCACTTTGCAAATTCCACAAGAACAGTCTTAGCGAAAGGCTTCTTGAGAAGAAAGCTGTAACTCTGTGAGATGAATTAACAGAAAGCAAAGCAGTTTCTCAGAAAATTTCTTTCCAGTTTTTAATGGAAGATATGTCCTTTTTCACCATAGCCCTCTAGGAGTTTTCTAATATCACTTTGCAAATTTCACAAGAATAGTCTCAGTGAACTGCTTCTTGAAAGGAAAGCTGTAACTCTGTGAGATGAACTAACAGAACACAAAGCAGTTTCTCAGAAAGCTTCTTTACAGTTTTTAACTGAAGATATTTCCTTTTTCACCATAGCCCTCTAAGGGCTTCCAAATATCACATTGCAAATGCCACAAGAACAGTCTTAGCGAAAGGCTGCTAGAGGGGAAAGCTGTAACTCGGTTAGATGTATTCACAGAACACACGGCAGTATCTCAGAATGCTTCTTTCCAGTTTTTAACGTAAGATATTCCCTTTTTCACCATAGCCCTCTAAGGGCTTCCAAATATCACTTTGCAAATTCCAAAAGAGCAGTCTTAGCGAAAGACTTCTGGAGCGGAAAGCTGTAACTCTCTGAAATGAATTAACAGAACACAGAGCTGTTCCTCAGAAAGCTTCTTTCCAGTTTTCAACCGAAGATATTTTCTTTTTCCCATAGCCCTCTATGGGCTTCCAAATATCACTTAGAAAATTCCACAAGAACAGTCTTAGCGAAAGGCTTCTTGAGGTGAAAGCTGTAACACGGTGAGATGTTTTAACAGAACACTCATCAGTTTCTCAGAAAGCTTCTTTCCAATTTTTAACGTAAGTTATTTCCTTTTTCACCATAGCCCTCTACGGGCTTCTAAGATCACTTTGCAAATTCCACAAGAACAGTCTTAGCGAAAGGCTTCTGGGAGCAAAGCTGTAATTCTGTGAGATGATCTAACAAAACACGAAGCAGTTTCTCAGAAATCTTCTTTTCGGTTTTTAATGGAAGAAATGTCCTTTTTCATCATAGCCCTCAATGGGCTTCCAAATTTCACTTTGCAAATTCCACAAGAACAGTCTTAGCGAAAGGCTTTTTGAGGGGAAAGCTGTAACTCTGGTGACGAATTAACAGAACACAAAGCAGTTTCTCAGAAAGCTTCTTTTCAGTTTTCGTCTTAGGATATTTCCTTTTTCACCGTAGCCCTCTATGGGCTTCCAAATATCACTTTGCATATTCCAAAAGAACAACCTTAGTGATCGGCTTCATGATAGGAAAGCTGTAACTCTGTGAGATTAATTAACGGAACACAAAGCAGTTTCTCAGAAAGGTTCTTTCCAGTTTTTAGCAGAAGATATTTCCTTTTTCACCATAGTCCACTGTGGGCTTCAAAATATCACTTTGAAAATTCCACAAGAACAGTCTTAGTGAACGGCCTCTTCGGGGGAAATCTGTAATTCTCTGAGATGAATTAACAGAACACAAAGCAGTTTCTCAGAAATCTTCTTTCCAGTTTTTAACGAAAGATATTTCCTTTTTCACCAAAGTCCTCTATGGGATTACAAATATCAGTTTGCAAATTACACAAGAACAGTCTTAGTGAAGGGCTTCTTGAGGGGAAAGCTGTAACACTTTGAGATGAACTAACACAACACAAAGCAGTTTCTCAGACAGCTTCTTTTCGGTTTTTATCTTAGGATATTTCCATTTTCAAAATAGCCCTCTATGGGCTTCCAAGTATCACTTTGCAAATTCCACAAGAACAGTCTTATAGAAAGGCTTCTTGAGGGGAAAGCTGTAACTCGGTGAGATGTATTAACAGAACACACGGCAGTTTCTCAGAAAGCTTCTTTCCAGTTTTTAACGGAAGTTATTTCCCTTTTCACCATAGTCCTCCATGGGCTTCCAAATATCACTTTGCAAATTCCAGAAGAACAGTCTTAGCGAAAGGCTTCTGAAGGGGAAATCTGTAACTCTGTGAGTTGAATTAACAGAACACAAAGCAGTTTCTCACAAATCTTCTTTCCAGTTTTTAACGGAAGTTAGTTCCTTTTTCACCATAGTCCTCTATGGGCTTCCAAATATGACTTTGCAAATTCCACAAGAACAGTCTTAGCGAAAGGCTTCTTGAGGGGGGAAGCTGTAACTCTGTGAGATGAATTAACAGAACACAAAGCAGTCTCTCAGAAAGCTTCTTTCCAGTATTTAACTGAAGATATTTCCTTTTTCACTATAGCCCTGTATGGGCTTCCAAATATCACTTTGGAAATCCCACAAGAACAGTCTTAGCGAAAGGCTTCTTGAGAGAAAAGCTGTACCTCGGTGATATGTACTAACAGAACACACCGCACTTTCTCAGAATGGTTCTTTCCAGTTTTTAACGGAAGATATTTCCTTTTTCACCTTAGCCCTCTATGGGCTTCCAAATATCACTTTGCAAATTTCACAAAACAGTCTTAGTTAACGGCTTCTTGAGGGGAAAGCTGTAACTCTGTGAGTGAACTAACAAAACACAAAGCAGCTTTCCATACAGCTTCTTTTCGGTTTTTATCTTAGGATATTTCCATTTTCACCATAGCCTACTATGGGCATCGAAATATCACTTTGGAAATTCCACAAAAACAGTCTTAGCGGAAGGATTCTTGAGGCAAAAGCAGTAACTCTTTGAGATGAATTAACAGAACACAAAGCAGTTTCTCAGAAAGCTTCTTTTCAGTTTTTAACTGAAGGTATTTCCTTTTTCACCATAGCCCTCTATGGGCTTCAAAATATCACTTTGTAAATTCCACAAGAACAGCCTTAGCGAAAGGCTTCCTGAGGTAAAAGAGTAACTGTGAGTTGAATTAACAGAACACAAAGCAGTTTCTCAGAAAGCTTCTTTTCGGATTTTATCTTACTATATTTCCTTTTTCAACATAGCCCTCTATGGTCTTCCAAATATCACTTTGCAAATTACACAAGAACAGTCTTTGTGAAAGACTTCTTGAGGGGAAAGCTGTAACTCTCTGAGATGAATTAACAGAACACAAAGCAGTTTCTCAGAAAGCTTCTTTTCAGTTTTCATCTTAGGATATTTCCTTTATCAGCGTAGCCCTCTGTGGGCTTCCAAAAACATTTTGCAAATTCCACAAGAACAGTCTTAGCGAAAGGATTCTGGAGATAAAAGCTGTAAATCAGTAAGATGAATTAAGAGAATTCAAAGCAGTTTCTCAGAAACCTTCTTTTCGTTTTTTATCTTAGGATATTTCCATTTTAACCATAGGGCTATAGGGTTTCCAAATATCACTTTGCAAATTCCAGAAGAAAAGTCTTAGCGAAAGGCTTCTTGAGGGTAAAGCTGTAACTCTGTAAGATGAATTAACAGAACACAAAACATTTTCTCAGAAACCTACTTTTCAGTTTTTACCTTAGGATATTTCCTTTTTCACCATAGCCCTCTATGGGATTCCAATTATCACTTTGAAAATTCCACATGAACAGTCTTAGTGAAAGTCTTCTTGAGGGGAAAGCTGTAACTCTGTGAGAGGAACTAACTGAACACAAAGCAGTTTCTCAGAAAGCTTCTTTCCAGTTTTTAACTGAGGATATTTCCTTTTTCACCATAGCCCTTTTGGGCTTCCACATATCACTTTGCAAATTTCACAAGAGCAGTCTTAGCGAAAGGCTTCTTGAGGGGAAAGCTCTAACTCTGTGAGATGAATTACCAGAACACAAAGCATTTTCTCACAAATCTTCGTTCCAGTTTTTAACGGAGGATATTTTCTTTCTCACCATAGTTCTCTATGGGCTTCCAAATATCACATTGCAAATCCCACAAGAACAGTCTTAGCGAAAGGCTTCTTGAGAGGAAAGCTGTAACTCAGTGAGACGTATTAACAGAAGACACGGCATTTTCTCAGAATGCTTCTTTCCAGTTTTTAACGGAAGATATTTCCTTTTTCACCATAGTCCCCTATGGGTATCCAAATATCACTTTCCAAATTTCACAAAACTGTCTTAATGAACGGCTTCTTGAGGGAAAAGCTGTAGCTCTTTGAGTTGAACTAACAGAACACAAATCAGTTTTTCAGACAGCTTCTCTTCGGTAAGTATCTTAGGATATTTCCATTTTCACCATAGCCCTCTATGGGCTTCCACATATCACTTTGGAAATTCCTCAAAAACAGTCTTAGCGGAAGGCTTCTTGAGGGGAAAGCTGTAATTCTTTGAGATGAATTAACAGAACAGAAAGCAGTTTCTCGGAAAGCTTCTTTTCATTTTTTAATTGAAGGTATTTCCATTTTCACCATAGCCCTCTATGGGATTCCAAATATCACTATGCAAATTCCACAAGAACAGTGGAAGCGAAAGACTTCGGGAAGGGAAAAATGTAACGCTGTGAGATGAATTAACAGAACACAAAGCAGTTTCTCAGATATCTTCTTTCCAGTTTTTAACGAAAGATATTTCCTTTTTCACCATAGTCCTCTATGGGCTTCCAAATATCACTTTACAAATCCCACAAGAACAGTCTTAGCGAAAGCCTTCTTGAGGGGAAAGCTGTAACTCGGTGAGATGCTTTAACAGAACACACGGCAGTTTCTCAAAAAGCTTCTTTCCAGTTTTTAACGGAAGATATTTCCTTTTTCACCATAGCCCTCTAGGAGTTTTCTAATATCACTTTGCAAATTTCACAAGAATAGTCTCAGTGAACTGCTTCTTGAAGGGAAACCTGTAACTCTGTGAGATGAACTAACAGAACACAAAGCAGTTTATCAGAAAGCTTCTTTACAGTTTTTATCTTTGGATGTTTTCTTTTTCATCATAGCCCTCTATGTGCCTTCAAATATCACTTTGAAAATTCCACAAGGAAAGTCTTAGTGAACGGCTTCTTGAGGGGAAAACTGTAACTCTGTGAGATGAATTAACAGAACACAAAGCAGTTTCTCAGATAGCTTCTTTCCAGTTTCTAACGGAGGATATTTCCTTTTAAGCCAGCCCTCTATGGGCTTCCAAATATCACTTTGCAAGTTTCACAAGAACAGTCTTAGCGAAAGGCTTCCTGAGGGGAAATTTGTAACTCTGTGAGATGAATTAACAGAACACAAAGCAGTTTCTCAAAAAGCTTCTTTTCAGTTTTTAACGGAAGATATTTCCTTTTTCAACATAACACTGTATGGGCTTCCAAATATCACTTTGGAAATTCGACAGCAGCCTTAGCGAAAGGCTTTTAGAGGGAAATGTAACTCTGTGAGATGAATTAACAGAACACAAAGCAGTTTCTCAGAAAGCTTCTTTCCAGTTTTTAACGGAAAATAATTCCTTTTTCACCATAGCCATCTATGGGATTCTAAATATCACTTTCCAAATTTCAGAAGAACAGTCTTAGTGAACGGCCTCTTGAGGGGAAATCTGTAACTCTCTGAGATGAATTAACAGAACACAAAGCAGTTTCTCAGAAATCTTCTTTCCAGTTTTTAACGGAAGATATGTCCTTTTTCACCATAGCCCTCTATGGTCTTGCAAATATCACTTTGCAAATTCCACAAGAACAGTCTTACCGAAAGGCTTCTTGAGAAGAAAGCTGTAACTCTGTGAGATGAATTAACAGAAAGCAAAGCAGTTTCTCAGAAAATTTCTTTCCAGTTTTTAATGGAAGATATGTCCTTTTTCACCATAGCCCTCTAGGAGTTTTCTAATATCACTTTGCAAATTTCACAAGAATAGTCTCAGTGAACTGCTTCTTGAAGGGAAAGCTGTAACTCTGTGAGATGAACTAACAGAACACAAAGCAGTTTCTCAGAAAGCTTCTTTACAGTTTTTAACTGAAGATATTTCCTTTTTCACCATAGCCCTCTAAGGGCTTCCAAATATCACATTGCAAATGCCACAAGAACAGTCTTAGCGAAAGGCTGCTAGAGGGGAAAGCTGTAACTCGGTTAGATGTATTCACAGAACACACGGCAGTATCTCAGAATGCTTCTTTCCAGTTTTTAACGGAAGATATTCCCTTTTTCACCATAGCCCTCTAAGGGCTTCCAAATATCACTTTGCAAATTCCAAAAGAGCAGTCTTAGCGAAAGACTTCTGGAGCGGAAAGCTGTAACTCTCTGAAATGAATTAACAGAACACAGAGCTGTTCCTCAGAAAGCTTCTTTCCAGTTTTCAACCGAAGATATTTTCTTTTTCCCATAGCCCTCTATGGGCTTCCAAATATCACTTAGAAAATTCCACAAGAACAGTCTTAGCGAAAGGCTTCTTGAGGTGAAAGCTGTAACACGGTGAGATGTTTTAACAGAACACTCATCAGTTTCTCAGAAAGCTTCTTTCCAATTTTTAACGTAAGTTATTTCCTTTTTCACCATAGCCCTCTACGGGCTTCTAAGATCACTTTGCAAATTCCACAAGAACAGTCTTAGCAAAAGGCTTCTGGGAGCAAAGCTGTAATTCTGTGAGATGATCTAACAAAACACGAAGCAGTTTCTCAGAAATCTTCTTTTCGGTTTTTAATGGAAGAAATGTCCTTTTTCATCATAGCCCTCAATGGGCTTCCAAATTTCACTTTGCAAATTCCACAAGAACAGTCTTAGCGAAAGGCTTTTTGAGGGGAAAGCTGTAACTCTGGTGACGAATTAACAGAACACAAAGCAGTTTCTCAGAAAGCTTCTTTTCAGTTTTCGTCTTAGGATATTTCCTTTTTCACCGTAGCCCTCTATGGGCTTCCAAATATCACTTTGCATATTCCAAAAGAACAACCTTAGTGATCGGCTTCATGATAGGAAAGCTGTAACTCTGTGAGATTAATTAACGGAACACAAAGCAGTTTCTCAGAAAGGTTCTTTCCAGTTTTTAGCGGAAGATATTTCCTTTTTCACCATAGTCCACTGTGGGCTTCAAAATATCACTTTGAAAATTCCACAAGAACAGTCTTAGTGAACGGCCTCTTCGGGGGAAATCTGTAACTCTCTGAGATGAATTAACAGAACACAAAGCAGTTTCTCAGAAATCTTCTTTCCAGTTTTTAACGAAAGATATTTCCTTTTTCACCAAAGTCCTCTATGGGATTACAAATATCAGTTTGCAAATTACACAAGAACAGTCTTAGTGAAGGGCTTCTTGAGGGGAAAGCTGTAACACTTTGAGATGAACTAACACAACACAAAGCAGTTTCTCAGACAGCTTCTTTTCGGTTTTTATCTTAGGATATTTCCATTTTCAAAATAGCCCTCTATGGGCTTCCAAGTATCACTTTGCAAATTCCACAAGAACAGTCTTATAGAAAGGCTTCTTGAGGGGAAAGCTGTAACTCGGTGAGATGTATTAACAGAACACACGGCAGTTTCTCAGAAAGCTTCTTTCCAGTTTTTAACGGAAGTTATTTCCCTTTTCACCATAGTCCTCCATGGGCTTCCAAATATCACTTTGCAAATTCCAGAAGAACAGTCTTAGCGAAAGGCTTCTGAAGGGGAAATCTGTAACTCTGTGAGTTGAATTAACAGAACACAAAGCAGTTTCTCACAAATCTTCTTTCCAGTTTTTAACGGAAGTTAGTTCCTTTTTCACCATAGTCCTCTATGGGCTTCCAAATATGACTTTGCAAATTCCACAAGAACAGTCTTAGCGAAAGGCTTCTTGAGGGGGGAAGCTGTAACTCTGTGAGATGAATTAACAGAACACAAAGCAGTCTCTCAGAAAGCTTCTTTCCAGTATTTAACTGAAGATATTTCCTTTTTCACTATAGCCCTGTATGGGCTTCCAAATATCACTTTGGAAATCCCACAAGAACAGTCTTAGCGAAAGGCTTCTTGAGAGAAAAGCTGTACCTCGGTGATATGTACTAACAGAACACACCGCACTTTCTCAGAATGGTTCTTTCCAGTTTTTAACGGAAGATATTTCCTTTTTCACCTTAGCCCTCTATGGGCTTCCAAATATCACTTTGCAAATTTCACAAAACAGTCTTAGTTAACGGCTTCTTGAGGGGAAAGCTGTAACTCTGTGAGTGAACTAACAAAACACAAAGCAGCTTTCCATACAGCTTCTTTTCGGTTTTTATCTTAGGATATTTCCATTTTCACCATAGCCTACTATGGGCATCGAAATATCACTTTGGAAATTCCACAAAAACAGTCTTAGCGGAAGGATTCTTGAGGCAAAAGCAGTAACTCTTTGAGATGAATTAACAGAACACAAAGCAGTTTCTCAGAAAGCTTCTTTTCAGTTTTTAACTGAAGGTATTTCCTTTTTCACCATAGCCCTCTATGGGCTTCAAAATATCACTTTGTAAATTCCACAAGAACAGCCTTAGCGAAAGGCTTCCTGAGGTAAAAGAGTAACTGTGAGTTGAATTAACAGAACACAAAGCAGTTTCTCAGAAAGCTTCTTTTCGGATTTTATCTTACTCTATTTCCTTTTTCAACATAGCCCTCTATGGTCTTCCAAATATCACTTTGCAAATTACACAAGAACAGTCTTTGTGAAAGACTTCTTGAGGGGAAAGCTGTAACTCTCTGAGATGAATTAACAGAAAACAAAGCAGTTTCTCAGAAAGCTTCTTTTCAGTTTTCATCTTAGGATATTTCCTTTATCAGCGTAGCCCTCTGTGGGCTTCCAAAAACATTTTGCAAATTCCACAAGAACAGTCTTAGCGAAAGGATTCTGGAGATAAAAGCTGTAAATCAGTAAGATGAATTAAGAGAATTCAAAGCAGTTTCTCAGAATCCTTCTTTTCGTTTTTTATCTTAGGATATTTCCATTTTAACCATAGGGCT
Source organism: Chlorocebus sabaeus (assembly GCF_047675955.1). Classification (NCBI taxonomy): domain Eukaryota; kingdom Metazoa; phylum Chordata; class Mammalia; order Primates; family Cercopithecidae; genus Chlorocebus; species Chlorocebus sabaeus. Next base: position 479,199 of record NW_027327914.1, on the reverse strand, counting down.
ATAGGGTTTCCAAATATCACTTTGCAAATTCCAGAAGAAAAGTCTTAGCGAAAGGCTTCTTGAGGGTAAAGCTGTAACTCTGTAAGATGAATTAACAGAACACAAAACATTTTCTCAGAAACCTACTTTTCAGTTTTTACCTTAGGATATTTCCTTTTTCACCATAACCCTCTATGGGATTCCAATTATCACTTTGAAAATTCCACATGAACAGTCTTAGTGAAAGTCTTCTTGAGGGGAAAGCTGTAACTCTGTGAGAGGAACTAACTGAACACAAAGCAGTTTCTCAGAAAGCTTCTTTCCAGTTTTTAACTGAGGATATTTCCTTTTTCACCATAGCCCTTTTGGGCTTCCACATATCACTTTGCAAATTTCACAAGAGCAGTCTTAGCGAAAGGCTTCTTGAGGGGAAAGCTCTAACTCTGTGAGATGAATTACCAGAACACAAAGCATTTTCTCACAAATCTTCGTTCCAGTTTTTAACGGAGGATATTTTCTTTCTCACCATAGTTCTCTATGGGCTTCCAAATATCACATTGCAAATCCCACAAGAACAGTCTTAGCGAAAGGCTTCTTGAGAGGAAAGCTGTAACTCAGTGAGACGTATTAACAGAAGACACGGCATTTTCTCAGAATGCTTCTTTCCAGTTTTTAACGGAAGATATTTCCTTTTTCACCATAGTCCCCTATGGGTATCCAAATATCACTTTCCAAATTTCACAAAACTGTCTTAATGAACGGCTTCTTGAGGGAAAAGCTGTAGCTCTTTGAGTTGAACTAACAGAACACAAATCAGTTTTTCAGACAGCTTCTCTTCGGTAAGTATCTTAGGATATTTCCATTTTCACCATAGCCCTCTATGGGCTTCCACATATCACTTTGGAAATTCCTCAAAAACAGTCTTAGCGGAAGGCTTCTTGAGGGGAAAGCTGTAATTCTTTGAGATGAATTAACAGAACAGAAAGCAGTTTCTCGGAAAGCTTCTTTTCATTTTTTAATTGAAGGTATTTCCATTTTCACCATAGCCCTCTATGGGATTCCAAATATCACTATGCAAATTCCACAAGAACAGTGGAAGCGAAAGACTTCGGGAAGGGAAAAATGTAACGCTGTGAGATGAATTAACAGAACACAAAGCAGTTATTCAGATATCTTCTTTCCAGTTTTTAACGAAAGATATTTCCTTTTTCACCATAGTCCTCTATGGGCTTCCAAATATCACTTTACAAATCCCACAAGAACAGTCTTAGCGAAAGCCTTCTTGAGGGGAAAGCTGTAACTCGGTGAGATGCTTTAACAGAACACACGGCAGTTTCTCAAAAAGCTTCTTTCCAGTTTTTAACGGAAGATATTTCCTTTTTCACCATAGCCCTCTAGGAGTTTTCTAATATCACTTTGCAAATTTCACAAGAATAGTCTCAGTGAACTGCTTCTTGAAGGGAAACCTGTAACTCTGTGAGATGAACTAACAGAACACAAAGCAGTTTATCAGAAAGCTTCTTTACAGTTTTCATCGGAAAATATTTCCTTTTTCACCATTGCCCTCTATGAGATTCTAAATATCACTTTCCAAATTTCAGAAGAACAGTCTTAGTGTACGGCCTCATGAGGGGAAATCTGTGACACTTTGAGATGAATTAACAGAACACAAAGCAGTTTCTCAGAAAGCTTCTTTTCGGATTTTATCTTACTCTATTTCCTTTTTCAACATAGCCCTCTATGGTCTTCCAAATATCACTTTGCAAATTACACAAGAACAGTCTTTGTGAAAGACTTCTTGAGGGGAAAGCTGTAACTCTCTGAGATGAATTAACAGATCACAAAGCAGTTTCTCAGAAAGTTTCTTTTCAGTTTTTATCTTAGGATATTTCCTTTTTCAGCATAGCCCTCTATGGGCTTCCAAAAACATTTTGCAAATTCCACAAGAACAGTCTTAGCGAAAGGATTCTGGAGATAAAAGCTGTAAATCTGTAAGATGAATTAAAAGAATTCAAAGCAGTTTGTCAGAAACCTTCTTTTCGTTTTTTATCTTACGATATTTCCATTTTAACCATAGGGCTATAGGGTTTCCAAATATCACTTTGCAAATTCCAGAAGAAAAGTCTTAGCGAAAGGCTTCTTGAGGGTAAAGTTGTAACTCTGTAAGATGAATTAACAGAACACAAAACATTTTCTCAGAAACCTACTTTTCAGTTTTTACCTTAAGATATTTCCTTTTTCACCATAGCCCTCTATGGGATTCCAATTATCACTTTGAAAATTCCACATGAACAGTCTTAGTGAAAGTCTTCTTGAGGGGAAAGCTGTAACTCTGTGAGAGGAACTAACTGAACACAAAGCAGTTTCTCAGAAAGCTTCTTTCCAGTTTTTAACTGAGGATATTTCCTTTTTCACCATAGCCCTTTTGGGCTTCCACATATCACTTTGCAAATTTCACAAGAGCAGTCTTAGCGAAAGGCTTCTTGAGGGGAAAGCTCTAACTCTGTGTTATGAATTACCAGAACACAAAGCATTTTCTCACAAATCTTCGTTCCAGTTTTTAACGGAGGATATTTTCTTTCTCACCATAGTTCTCTATGGGCTTCCAAATATCACATTGCAAATCCCACAAGAACAGTCTTAGCGAAAGGCTTCTTGAGAGGAAAGCTGTAACTCAGTGAGACGTATTAACAGAAGACATGGCATTTTCTCAGAATGCTTCTTTCCAGTTTTTAACGGAAGATATTTCCTTTTTCACCATAGTCCCCTATGGGTATCCAAATATCACTTTCCAAATTTCACAAAACTGTCTTAATGAACGGCTTCTTGAGGGAAAAGCTGTAGCTCTTTGAGTTGAACTAACAGAACACAAATCAGTTTTTCAGACAGCTTCTCTTCGGTAAGTATCTTAGGATATTTCCATTTTCACCATAGCCCTCTATGGGCTTCCACATATCACTTTGGAAATTCCTCAAAAACAGTCTTAGCGGAAGGCTTCTTGAGGGGAAAGCTGTAATTCTTTGAGATGAATTAACAGAACAGAAAGCAGTTTCACGGAAAGCTTCTTTTCATTTTTTAATTGAAGGTATTTCCATTTTCACCATAGCCCTCTATGGGATTCCAAATATCACTATGCAAATTCCACAAGAACAGTGGAAGCGAAAGACTTCGGGAAGGGAAAAATGTAACGCTGTGAGATGAATTAACAGAACACAAAGCAGTTTCTCAGATATCTTCTTTCCAGTTTTTAACGAAAGATATTTCCTTTTTCACCATAGTCCTCTATGGGCTTCCAAATATCACTTTACAAATCCCACAAGAACAGTCTTAGCGAAAGCCTTCTTGAGGGGAAAGCTGTAACTCGGTGAGATGCTTTAACAGAACACACGGCAGTTTCTCAAAAAGCTTCTTTCCAGTTTTTAACGGAAGATATTTCCTTTTTCACCATAGCCCTCTAGGAGTTTTCTAATATCACTTTGCAAATTTCACAAGAATAGTCTCAGTGAACTGCTTCTTGAAGGGAAACCTGTAACTCTGTGAGATGAACTAACAGAACACAAAGCAGTTTATCAGAAAGCTTCTTTACAGTTTTTATCGGAAAATATTTCCTTTTTCACCATTGCCCTCTATGAGATTCTAAATATCACTTTCCAAATTTCAGAAGAACAGTCTTAGTGTACGGCCTCATGAGGGGAAATCTGTGACACTTTGAGATGAATTAACAGAACACAAAGCAGTTTCTCAGAAAGCTTCTTTTCGGATTTTATCTTACTATATTTCCTTTTTCAACATAGCCCTCTATGGTCTTCCAAATATCACTTTGCAAATTCCACAAGAACAGTGGAAGCGAAAGACTTCTGGAGGGGAAAACTGTAACGCTGTGAGATGAATTAACAGAACACAAAGCAGTTTCTCAGATATCTTCTTTCCAGTTTTTAACGAAACATATTTCCTTTTTCACCATAGTCCTCTATGGGCTTCCAAATATCACTTTGCAAATCCCACAAGAACAGTCTTAGCGAAAGCCTTCTTGACGGGAAAGCTGTAACTCGGTGAGATGATTTAACAGAACACACGGCAGTTTCTCAAAAAGCTTCTTTCCAGTTTTTAACGGAAGATATGTCCTTTTTCACCATAGCCCTCTATGGGCTTCCAAATATCACTTTGCAAATTCCACAAGAACAGTTTTACCGAAAGGCTTCTTGAGAAGAAAGCTGTAACTCTGTGAGATGAATTAACAGAACACAAAGCAGTTTCACAGAAAGCTTCATTTCAGTTTTTATCTTTGGATGTTTTCTTTTTCATCATAGCCCTCTATGTGCCTTCAAATATCACTTTGAAAATTCCACAAGGAAAGTCTTAGTGAACGGCTTCTTGAGGGGAAAACTGTAACTCTGTGAGATGAATTAACAGAACACAAAGCAGTTTCTCAGATAGCTTCTTTCCAGTTTCTAACGGAGGATATTTCCTTTTAAGCCAGCCCTCTATGGGCTTCCAAATATCACTTTGCAAGTTTCACAAGAACAGTCTTAGCGAAAGGCTTCCTGAGGGGAAAGTTGTAACTCTGTGAGATGAATTAACAGAACACAAAGCAGTTTCTCAAAAAGCTTCTTTTCAGTTTTTAACGGAAGATATTTCCTTTTTCAACATAACACTGTATGGGCTTCCAAATATCACTTTGCAAATTCCACAAGAACAGTCTTAGCGAAAGGCTTTTAGAGGGAAATGTTGTAACTATGTGAGATGAATTAACAGAACACAAAGCAATTTCTCAGAAAGCTTCTTTTCAGTTTTTATCTTACGATATTTCCTTTGTCACCATAGACCTCTATGGGCTTCCAAATCTCACTTTGCAAATTCCACAAGAACAGTCTTAGCGAAAGAATTATTGAGTGGAAAGCTGTAACTCTTTGAGGTGAATTAACAGAACAAAAAGGAGTTTCTCAGAAAGCTTCTTTCCGCTTTTTAACAGAAGATATTTCCTTTTTCACCATAGCGCTCTATGGGCTTCCAAATATCATTTTGCAAATCCCACAACACAGTCTTAGCGAAAGGCTTCTTGAAGGGAAAGCTGTAACTGGGTGAGGTCTATTATCAGAACACATGGCAGTTTCTCAGAAAGCTTCTTTCCAGTTTTTAACTGAAGATATTTCCTTTTTCACCATAGCCCTCTATGGGCTTCCAAATATCACTTTGGAAATTCGACAGCAGCCTTAGCGAAAGGCTTTTAGAGGGAAATGTAACTCTGTGAGATGAATTAACAGAACACAAAGCAGTTTCTCAGAAAGCTTCTTTCCAGTTTTTAACGGAAAATAATTCCTTTTTCACCATAGCCATCTATGGGATTCTAAATATCACTTTCCAAATTTCAGAAGAACAGTCTTAGTGAACGGCCTCTTGAGGGGAAATCTGTAACTCTCTGAGATGAATTAACAGAACACAAAGCAGTTTCTCAGAAATCTTCTTTCCAGTTTTTAACGGAAGATATGTCCTTTTTCACCATAGCCCTCTATGGTCTTGCAAATATCACTTTGCAAATTCCACAAGAACAGTCTTACCGAAAGGCTTCTTGAGAAGAAAGCTGTAACTCTGTGAGATGAATTAACAGAAAGCAAAGCAGTTTCTCAGAAAATTTCTTTCCAGTTTTTAATGGAAGATATGTCCTTTTTCACCATAGCCCTCTAGGAGTTTTCTAATATCACTTTGCAAATTTCACAAGAATAGTCTCAGTGAACTGCTTCTTGAAGGGAAAGCTGTAACTCTGTGAGATGAACTAACAGAACACAAAGCAGTTTCTCAGAAAGCTTCTTTACAGTTTTTAACTGAAGATATTTCCTTTTTCACCATAGCCCTCTAAGGGCTTCCAAATATCACATTGCAAATGCCACAAGAACAGTCTTAGCGAAAGGCTGCTAGAGGGGAAAGCTGTAACTCGGTTAGATGTATTCACAGAACACACGGCAGTATCTCAGAATGCTTCTTTCCAGTTTTTAACGTAAGATATTCCCTTTTTCACCATAGCCCTCTAAGGGCTTCCAAATATCACTTTGCAAATTCCAAAAGAGCAGTCTTAGCGAAAGACTTCTGGAGCGGAAAGCTGTAACTCTCTGAAATGAATTAACAGAACACAGAGCTGTTCCTCAGAAAGCTTCTTTCCAGTTTTCAACCGAAGATATTTTCTTTTTCCCATAGCCCTCTATGGGCTTCCAAATATCACTTAGAAAATTCCACAAGAACAGTCTTAGCGAAAGGCTTCTTGAGGTGAAAGCTGTAACACGGTGAGATGTTTTAACAGAACACTCATCAGTTTCTCAGAAAGCTTCTTTCCAATTTTTAACGTAAGTTATTTCCTTTTTCACCATAGCCCTCTACGGGCTTCTAAGATCACTTTGCAAATTCCACAAGAACAGTCTTAGCAAAAGGCTTCTGGGAGCAAAGCTGTAATTCTGTGAGATGATCTAACAAAACACGAAGCAGTTTCTCAGAAATCTTCTTTTCGGTTTTTAATGGAAGAAATGTCCTTTTTCATCATAGCCCTCAATGGGCTTCCAAATTTCACTTTGCAAATTCCACAAGAACAGTCTTAGCGAAAGGCTTTTTGAGGGGAAAGCTGTAACTCTGGTGACGAATTAACAGAACACAAAGCAGTTTCTCAGAAAGCTTCTTTTCAGTTTTCGTCTTAGGATATTTCCTTTTTCACCGTAGCCCTCTATGGGCTTCCAAATATCACTTTGCATATTCCAAAAGAACAACCTTAGTGATCGGCTTCATGATAGGAAAGCTGTAACTCTGTGAGATTAATTAACGGAACACAAAGCAGTTTCTCAGAAAGGTTCTTTCCAGTTTTTAGCGGAAGATATTTCCTTTTTCACCATAGTCCACTGTGGGCTTCAAAATATCACTTTGAAAATTCCACAAGAACAGTCTTAGTGAACGGCCTCTTCGGGGGAAATCTGTAACTCTCTGAGATGAATTAACAGAACACAAAGCAGTTTCTCAGAAATCTTCTTTCCAGTTTTTAACGAAAGATATTTCCTTTTTCACCAAAGTCCTCTATGGGATTACAAATATCAGTTTGCAAATTACACAAGAACAGTCTTAGTGAAGGGCTTCTTGAGGGGAAAGCTGTAACACTTTGAGATGAACTAACACAACACAAAGCAGTTTCTCAGACAGCTTCTTTTCGGTTTTTATCTTAGGATATTTCCATTTTCAAAATAGCCCTCTATGGGCTTCCAAGTATCACTTTGCAAATTCCACAAGAACAGTCTTATAGAAAGGCTTCTTGAGGGGAAAGCTGTAACTCGGTGAGATGTATTAACAGAACACACGGCAGTTTCTCAGAAAGCTTCTTTCCAGTTTTTAACGGAAGTTATTTCCCTTTTCACCATAGTCCTCCATGGGCTTCCAAATATCACTTTGCAAATTCCAGAAGAACAGTCTTAGCGAAAGGCTTCTGAAGGGGAAATCTGTAACTCTGTGAGTTGAATTAACAGAACACAAAGCAGTTTCTCACAAATCTTCTTTCCAGTTTTTAACGGAAGTTAGTTCCTTTTTCACCATAGTCCTCTATGGGCTTCCAAATATGACTTTGCAAATTCCACAAGAACAGTCTTAGCGAAAGGCTTCTTGAGGGGGGAAGCTGTAACTCTGTGAGATGAATTAACAGAACACAAAGCAGTCTCTCAGAAAGCTTCTTTCCAGTATTTAACTGAAGATATTTCCTTTTTCACTATAGCCCTGTATGGGCTTCCAAATATCACTTTGGAAATCCCACAAGAACAGTCTTAGCGAAAGGCTTCTTGAGAGAAAAGCTGTACCTCGGTGATATGTACTAACAGAACACACCGCACTTTCTCAGAATGGTTCTTTCCAGTTTTTAACGGAAGATATTTCCTTTTTCACCTTAGCCCTCTATGGGCTTCCAAATATCACTTTGCAAATTTCACAAAACAGTCTTAGTTAACGGCTTCTTGAGGGGAAAGCTGTAACTCTGTGAGTGAACTAACAAAACACAAAGCAGCTTTCCATACAGCTTCTTTTCGGTTTTTATCTTAGGATATTTCCATTTTCACCATAGCCTACTATGGGCATCGAAATATCACTTTGGAAATTCCACAAAAACAGTCTTAGCGGAAGGATTCTTGAGGCAAAAGCAGTAACTCTTTGAGATGAATTAACAGAACACAAAGCAGTTTCTCAGAAAGCTTCTTTTCAGTTTTTAACTGAAGGTATTTCCTTTTTCACCATAGCCCTCTATGGGCTTCAAAATATCACTTTGTAAATTCCACAAGAACAGCCTTAGCGAAAGGCTTCCTGAGGTAAAAGAGTAACTGTGAGTTGAATTAACAGAACACAAAGCAGTTTCTCAGAAAGCTTCTTTTCGGATTTTATCTTACTCTATTTCCTTTTTCAACATAGCCCTCTATGGTCTTCCAAATATCACTTTGCAAATTACACAAGAACAGTCTTTGTGAAAGACTTCTTGAGGGGAAAGCTGTAACTCTCTGAGATGAATTAACAGAAAACAAAGCAGTTTCTCAGAAAGCTTCTTTTCAATTTTCATCTTAGGATATTTCCTTTATCAGCGTAGCCCTCTGTGGGCTTCCAAAAACATTTTGCAAATTCCACAAGAACAGTCTTAGCGAAAGGATTCTGGAGATAAAAGCTGTAAATCAGTAAGATGAATTAAGAGAATTCAAAGCAGTTTCTCAGAATCCTTCTTTTCGTTTTTTATCTTAGGATATTTCCATTTTAACCATAGGGCTATAGGGTTTCCAAATATCACTTTGCAAATTCCAGAAGAAAAGTCTTAGCGAAAGGCTTCTTGAGGGTAAAGCTGTAACTCTGTAAGATGAATTAACAGAACACAAAACATTTTCTCAGAAACCTACTTTTCAGTTTTTACCTTAGGATATTTCCTTTTTCACCATAACCCTCTATGGGATTCCAATTATCACTTTGAAAATTCCACATGAACAGTCTTAGTGAAAGTCTTCTTGAGGGGAAAGCTGTAACTCTGTGAGAGGAACTAACTGAACACAAAGCAGTTTCTCAGAAAGCTTCTTTCCAGTTTTTAACTGAGGATATTTCCTTTTTCACCATAGCCCTTTTGGGCTTCCACATATCACTTTGCAAATTTCACAAGAGCAGTCTTAGCGAAAGGCTTCTTGAGGGGAAAGCTCTAACTCTGTGAGATGAATTACCAGAACACAAAGCATTTTCTCACAAATCTTCGTTCCAGTTTTTAACGGAGGATATTTTCTTTCTCACCATAGTTCTCTATGGGCTTCCAAATATCACATTGCAAATCCCACAAGAACAGTCTTAGCGAAAGGCTTCTTGAGAGGAAAGCTGTAACTCAGTGAGACGTATTAACAGAAGACACGGCATTTTCTCAGAATGCTTCTTTCCAGTTTTTAACGGAAGATATTTCCGTTTTCACCATAGTCCCCTATGGGTATCCAAATATCACTTTCCAAATTTCACAAAACTGTCTTAATGAACGGCTTCTTGAGGGAAAAGCTGTAGCTCTTTGAGTTGAACTAACAGAACACAAATCAGTTTTTCAGACAGCTTCTCTTCTGTAAGTATCTTAGGATATTTCCATTTTCACCATAGCCCTCTATGGGCTTCCACATATCACTTTGGAAATTCCTCAAAAACAGTCTTAGCGGAAGGCTTCTTGAGGGGAAAGCTGTAATTCTTTGAGATGAATTAACAGAACAGAAAGCAGTTTCTCGGAAAGCTTCTTTTCATTTTTTAATTGAAGGTATTTCCATTTTCACCATAGCCCTCTATGGGATTCCAAATATCACTATGCAAATTCCACAAGAACAGTGGAAGCGAAAGACTTCGGGAAGGGAAAAATGTAACGCTGTGAGATGAATTAACAGAACACAAAGCAGTTATTCAGATATCTTCTTTCCAGTTTTTAACGAAAGATATTTCCTTTTTCACCATAGTCCTCTATGGGCTTCCAAATATCACTTTACAAATCCCACAAGAACAGTCTTAGCGAAAGCCTTCTTGAGGGGAAAGCTGTAACTCGGTGAGATGCTTTAACAGAACACACGGCAGTTTCTCAAAAAGCTTCTTTCCAGTTTTTAACGGAAGATATTTCCTTTTTCACCATAGCCCTCTAGGAGTTTTCTAATATCACTTTGCAAATTTCACAAGAATAGTCTCAGTGAACTGCTTCTTGAAGGGAAACCTGTAACTCTGTGAGATGAACTAACAGAACACAAAGCAGTTTATCAGAAAGCTTCTTTACAGTTTTTATCGGAAAATATTTCCTTTTTCACCATTGCCCTCTATGAGATTCTAAATATCACTTTCCAAATTTCAGAAGAACAGTCTTAGTGTACGGCCTCATGAGGGGAAATCTGTGACACTTTGAGATGAATTAACAGAACACAAAGCAGTTTCTCAGAAAGCTTCTTTTCGGATTTTATCTTACTCTATTTCCTTTTTCAACATAGCCCTCTATGGTCTTCCAAATATCACTTTGCAAATTACACAAGAACAGTCTTTGTGAAAGACTTCTTGAGGGGAAAGCTGTAACTCTCTGAGATGAATTAACAGATCACAAAGCAGTTTCTCAGAAAGTTTCTTTTCAGTTTTTATCTTAGGATATTTCCTTTTTCAGCATAGCCCTCTATGGGCTTCCAAAAACATTTTGCAAATTCCACAAGAACAGTCTTAGCGAAAGGATTCTGGAGATAAAAGCTGTAAATCTGTAAGATGAATTAAAAGAATTCAAAGCAGTTTGTCAGAAACCTTCTTTTCGTTTTTTATCTTACGATATTTCCATTTTAACCATAGGGCTATAGGGTTTCCAAATATCACTTTGCAAATTCCAGAAGAAAAGTCTTAGCGAAAGGCTTCTTGAGGGTAAAGTTGTAACTCTGTAAGATGAATTAACAGAACACAAAACATTTTCTCAGAAACCTACTTTTCAGTTTTTACCTTAAGATATTTCCTTTTTCACCATAGCCCTCTATGGGATTCCAATTATCACTTTGAAAATTCCACATGAACAGTCTTAGTGAAAGTCTTCTTGAGGGGAAAGCTGTAACTCTGTGAGAGGAACTAACTGAACACAAAGCAGTTTCTCAGAAAGCTTCTTTCCAGTTTTTAACTGAGGATATTTCCTTTTTCACCATAGCCCTTTTGGGCTTCCACATATCACTTTGCAAATTTCACAAGAGCAGTCTTAGCGAAAGGCTTCTTGAGGGGAAAGCTCTAACTCTGTGTTATGAATTACCAGAACACAAAGCATTTTCTCACAAATCTTCGTTCCAGTTTTTAACGGAGGATATTTTCTTTCTCACCATAGTTCTCTATGGGCTTCCAAATATCACATTGCAAATCCCACAAGAACAGTCTTAGCGAAAGGCTTCTTGAGAGGAAAGCTGTAACTCAGTGAGACGTATTAACAGAAGACATGGCATTTTCTCAGAATGCTTCTTTCCAGTTTTTAACGGAAGATATTTCCTTTTTCACCATAGTCCCCTATGGGTATCCAAATATCACTTTCCAAATTTCACAAAACTGTCTTAATGAACGGCTTCTTGAGGGAAAAGCTGTAGCTCTTTGAGTTGAACTAACAGAACACAAATCAGTTTTTCAGACAGCTTCTCTTCGGTAAGTATCTTAGGATATTTCCATTTTCACCATAGCCCTCTATGGGCTTCCACATATCACTTTGGAAATTCCTCAAAAACAGTCTTAGCGGAAGGCTTCTTGAGGGGAAAGCTGTAATTCTTTGAGATGAATTAACAGAACAGAAAGCAGTTTCACGGAAAGCTTCTTTTCATTTTTTAATTGAAGGTATTTCCATTTTCACCATAGCCCTCTATGGGATTCCAAATATCACTATGCAAATTCCACAAGAACAGTGGAAGCGAAAGACTTCGGGAAGGGAAAAATGTAACGCTGTGAGATGAATTAACAGAACACAAAGCAGTTTCTCAGATATCTTCTTTCCAGTTTTTAACGAAAGATATTTCCTTTTTCACCATAGTCCTCTATGGGCTTCCAAATATCACTTTACAAATCACACAAGAACAGTCTTAGCGAAAGCCTTCTTGAGGGGAAAGCTGTAACTCGGTGAGATGCTTTAACAGAACACACGGCAGTTTCTCAAAAAGCTTCTTTCCAGTTTTTAACGGAAGATATTTCCTTTTTCACCATAGCCCTCTAGGAGTTTTCTAATATCACTTTGCAAATTTCACAAGAATAGTCTCAGTGAACTGCTTCTTGAAGGGAAACCTGTAACTCTGTGAGATGAACTAACAGAACACAAAGCAGTTTATCAGAAAGCTTCTTTACAGTTTTTATCGGAAAATATTTCCTTTTTCACCATTGCCCTCTATGAGATTCTAAATATCACTTTCCAAATTTCAGAAGAACAGTCTTAGTGTACGGCCTCATGAGGGGAAATCTGTGACACTTTGAGATGAATTAACAGAACACAAAGCAGTTTCTCAGAAAGCTTCTTTTCGGATTTTATCTTACTATATTTCCTTTTTCAACATAGCCCTCTATGGTCTTCCAAATATCACTTTGCAAATTCCACAAGAACAGTGGAAGCGAAAGACTTCTGGAGGGGAAAACTGTAACGCTGTGAGATGAATTAACAGAACACAAAGCAGTTTCTCAGATATCTTCTTTCCAGTTTTTAACGAAACATATTTCCTTTTTCACCATAGTCCTCTATGGGCTTCCAAATATCACTTTGCAAATCCCACAAGAACAGTCTTAGCGAAAGCCTTCTTGACGGGAAAGCTGTAACTCGGTGAGATGATTTAACAGAACACACGGCAGTTTCTCAAAAAGCTTCTTTCCAGTTTTTAACGGAAGATATGTCCTTTTTCACCATAGCCCTCTATGGGCTTCCAAATATCACTTTGCAAATTCCACAAGAACAGTTTTACCGAAAGGCTTCTTGAGAAGAAAGCTGTAACTCTGTGAGATGAATTAACAGAACACAAAGCAGTTTCACAGAAAGCTTCATTTCAGTTTTTATCTTTGGATGTTTTCTTTTTCATCATAGCCCTCTATGTGCCTTCAAATATCACTTTGAAAATTCCACAAGGAAAGTCTTAGTGAACGGCTTCTTGAGGGGAAAACTGTAACTCTGTGAGATGAATTAACAGAACACAAAGCAGTTTCTCAGATAGCTTCTTTCCAGTTTCTAACGGAGGATATTTCCTTTTAAGCCAGCCCTCTATGGGCTTCCAAATATCACTTTGCAAGTTTCACAAGAACAGTCTTAGCGAAAGGCTTCCTGAGGGGAAAGTTGTAAATCTGTGAGATGAATTAACAGAACACAAAGCAGTTTCTCAAAAAGCTTCTTTTCAGTTTTTAACGGAAGATATTTCCTTTTTCAACATAACACTGTATGGGCTTCCAAATATCACTTTGGAAATTCCACAAAAACAGTCTTAGCGGAAGGATTCTTGAGGCAAAAGCAGTAACTCTTTGAGATGAATTAACAGAACACAAAGCAGTTTCTCAGAAAGCTTCTTTTCAGTTTTTAACTGAAGGTATTTCCTTTTTCACCATAGCCCTCTATGGGCTTCAAAATATCACTTTGTAAATTCCACAAGAACAGCCTTAGCGAAAGGCTTCCTGAGGTAAAAGAGTAACTGTGAGTTGAATTAACAGAACACAAAGCAGTTTCTCAGAAAGCTTCTTTTCGGATTTTATCTTACTATATTTCCTTTTTCAACATAGCCCTCTATGGTCTTCCAAATATCACTTTGCAAATTACACAAGAACAGTCTTTGTGAAAGACTTCTTGAGGGGAAAGCTGTAACTCTCTGAGATGAATTAACAGAACACAAAGCAGTTTCTCAGAAAGCTTCTTTTCAGTTTTCATCTTAGGATATTTCCTTTATCAGCGTAGCCCTCTGTGGGCTTCCAAAAACATTTTGCAAATTCCACAAGAACAGTCTTAGCGAAAGGATTCTGGAGATAAAAGCTGTAAATCAGTAAGATGAATTAAGAGAATTCAAAGCAGTTTCTCAGAAACCTTCTTTTCGTTTTTTATCTTAGGATATTTCCATTTTAACCATAGGGCTATAGGGTTTCCAAATATCACTTTGCAAATTCCAGAAGAAAAGTCTTAGCGAAAGGCTTCTTGAGGGTAAAGCTGTAACTCTGTAAGATGAATTAACAGAACACAAAACATTTTCTCAGAAACCTACTTTTCAGTTTTTACCTTAGGATATTTCCTTTTTCACCATAGCCCTCTATGGGATTCCAATTATCACTTTGAAAATTCCGAGGTCAGGAGATCGAGACCATCCTGGCTAATACGGTGAAACCCCGTCTCTACTAAAAAATACAAAAAAACTAGCCGGGCGAGATGGCGGGCGCCTGTAGTCCCAGCTACTCGGGAGGCTGAGGCAGGAGAATGGCGTAAACCCGGGAGGCGGAGCTTGCAGTGAGCTGAGATCCGGCCACTGCACTCCAGCCTGGGCGACAAAGCAAGACTCCGTCTCAAAAAAAAAAAAAAAAAAAAAAAAAAAAAAAAAAAAAAAAAAAAAAAAAAAAAAAGAAAATTCCACATGAACAGTCTTAGTGAAAGTCTTCTTGAGGGGAAAGCTGTAACTCTGTGAGAGGAACTAACTGAACACAAAGCAGTTTCTCAGAAAGCTTCTTTCCAGTTTTTAACTGAGGATATTTCCTTTTTCACCATAGCCCTTTTGGGCTTCCACATATCACTTTGCAAATTTCACAAGAGCAGTCTTAGCGAAAGGCTTCTTGAGGGGAAAGCTCTAACTCTGTGAGATGAATTACCAGAACACAAAGCATTTTCTCACAAATCTTCGTTCCAGTTTTTAACGGAGGATATTTTCTTTCTCACCATAGTTCTCTATGGGCTTCCAAATATCACATTGCAAATCCCACAAGAACAGTCTTAGCGAAAGGCTTCTTGAGAGGAAAGCTGTAACTCAGTGAGACGTATTAACAGAAGACACGGCATTTTCTCAGAATGCTTCTTTCCAGTTTTTAACGGAAGATATTTCCTTTTTCACCATAGTCCCCTATGGGTATCCAAATATCACTTTCCAAATTTCACAAAACTGTCTTAATGAACGGCTTCTTGAGGGAAAAGCTGTAGCTCTTTGAGTTGAACTAACAGAACACAAATCAGTTTTTCAGACAGCTTCTCTTCGGTAAGTATCTTAGGATATTTCCATTTTCACCATAGCCCTCTATGGGCTTCCACATATCACTTTGGAAATTCCTCAAAAACAGTCTTAGCGGAAGGCTTCTTGAGGGGAAAGCTGTAATTCTTTGAGATGAATTAACAGAACAGAAAGCAGTTTCTCGGAAAGCTTCTTTTCATTTTTTAATTGAAGGTATTTCCATTTTCACCATAGCCCTCTATGGGATTCCAAATATCACTATGCAAATTCCACAAGAACAGTGGAAGCGAAAGACTTCGGGAAGGGAAAAATGTAACGCTGTGAGATGAATTAACAGAACACAAAGCAGTTTCTCAGATATCTTCTTTCCAGTTTTTAACGAAAGATATTTCCTTTTTCACCATAGTCCTCTATGGGCTTCCAAATATCACTTTACAAATCCCACAAGAACAGTCTTAGCGAAAGCCTTCTTGAGGGGAAAGCTGTAACTCCGTGAGATGCTTTAACAGAACACACGGCAGTTTCTCAAAAAGCTTCTTTCCAGTTTTTAACGGAAGATATGTCCTTTTTCACCATAGCCCTCTAGGAGTTTTCTAATATCACTTTGCAAATTTCACAAGAATAGTCTCAGTGAACTGCTTCTTGAAGGGAAACCTGTAACTCTGTGAGATGAACTAACAGAACACAAAGCAGTTTATCAGAAAGCTTCTTTACAGTTTTTATCGGAAAATATTTCCTTTTTCACCATTGCCCTCTATGAGATTCTAAATATCACTTTCCAAATTTCAGAAGAACAGTCTTAGTGTACGGCCTCATGAGGGGAAATCTGTGACACTTTGAGATGAATTAACAGAACACAAAGCAGTTTCTCAGAAAGCTTCTTTTCGGATTTTATCTTACTATATTTCCTTTTTCAACATAGCCCTCTATGGTCTTCCAAATATCACTTTGCAAATTACACAAGAACAGTCTTTGTGAAAGACTTCTTGAGGGGAAAGCTGTAACTCTCTGAGATGAATTAACAGCACACAAAGCAGTTTCTCAGAAACCTTCTTTTCAGTTTTTATCTTAGGATATTTCCTTTTTCAGCATAGCCCTCTATGGGCTTCCAAAAACATTTTGCAAATTCCACAAGAACAGTCTTAGCGAAAGGATTCTGGAGATAAAAGCTGTAAATCTGTAAGAAGAATTAAAAGAATTCAAAGCAGTTTGTCAGAAACCTTCTTTTCGTTTTTTATCTTACGATATTTCCATTTTAACCATAGGGCTATAGGGTTTCCAAATATCACTTTGCAAATTCCAGAAGAAAAGTCTTAGCGAAAGGCTTCTTGAGGGTAAAGCTGTAACTCTGTAAGATGAATTAACAGAACACAAAACATTTTCTCAGAAACCTACTTTTCTGTTTTTACCTTAAGATATTTCCTTTTTCACCATAGCCCTCTATGGGATTCCAATTATCACTTTGAAAATTCCACATGAACAGTCTTAGCGAAAGTCTTCTTGAGGGGAAAGCTGTAACTCTGTGAGAGGAACTAACTGAACACAAAGCAGTTTCTCAGAAAGCTTCTTTCCAGTTTTTAACTGAGGATATTTCCTTTTTCACCATAGCCCTTTTGGGCTTCCATATATCACTTTGCGAATTCCACAACAACAGCCTTAGCGAAAGGCTTCCTGAGGTAAAAGAGTAACTCTGTGACTTGAATTAACAGAACACAAAGCCGTTTCCCAGAAAGCTTCTTTTCAGTTTTTATCTTGGGATGTTTCCTTTTTCACCATTGCCCTCTATGTGCCTCCAAATATCACTTTGCAATTCCACAAGCACAGTCTTAGTGAACGGCTTCCTGAGGGGAAAGCTGTAGCTCGGTGATATGTACTAACAGAACACACCGCATTTTCTCAGAATGGTTCTTTCCAGTTTTTAACGGAAGATATTTCCTTTTTCACCTTAGCCCTCTATGGGCTTCCAAATATCACTTTGCAAATTTCACAAAACAGTCTTAGTGAACGGCTTCTTGAGGGAAAAGCTGTAGCTCTGTGAGATGAACTAACAGAACACAAAGCAGTTTTTCAGACAGCTTCTTTTCGGTAAGTATCTTACGATATTTCCATTTTTACCATAGCCCTCTATGGGCTTCCACATATCACTTTGGAAATTCCTCAAAAACAGTCTTAGCGGAAGGCTTCTTGAGGGGAAAGCTGTAACTCTTTGAGATGAATTAACAGAACACAAAGCAGTTTCTCGGAAAGCTTCTTTTCATTTTTTAACTGAAGTTATTTCCATTTTCACCATAGCCCTCTATGGGATTCCAAATATCACTATGCAAATTCCACAAGAACAGTGGAAGCGAAAGACTTCTGGAGGGGAAAACTGTAACGCTGTGAGATGAATTAACAGAACACAAAGCAGTTTCTCAGATATCTTCTTTCCAGTTTTTAACGAAAGATATTTCCTTTTTCACCATAGTCCTCTATGGGCTTCCAAATATCACTTTGCAAATCCCACAAGAACAGTCTTAGCGAAAGCCTTCTTGACGGGAAAGCTGTAACTCGGTGAGATGATTTAACAGATCACACGGCAGTTTCTCAAAAAGCTTCTTTCCAGTTTTTAACGGAAGATATGTCCTTTTTCACCATAGCCCTCTATGGGCTTCCAAATATCACTTTGCAAATTCCACAAGAACAGTTTTACCGAAAGGCTTCTTGAGAAGAAAGCTGTAAATCTGTGAAATGAATTAACAGAACACAAAGCAGTTTCACAGAAAGCTTCATTTCAGTTTTTATCTTTGGATGTTTTCTTTTTCATCATAGCCCTCTATGTGCCTTCAAATATCACTTTGAAAATTCCACAAGGAAAGTCTTAGTGAACGGCTTCTTGAGGGGAAAACTGTAACTCTGTGAGATGAATTAACAGAACACAAAGCAGTTTCTCAGATAGCTTCTTTCCAGTTTCTAACGGAGGATATTTCCTTTTAAGCCAGCCCTCTAGGGCTTCCAAATATCACTTTGCAAGTTTCACAAGAACAGTCTTAGCGAAAGGCTTCCTGAGGGGAAAGTTGTAACTCTGTGAGATGAATTAACAGAACACAAAGCAGTTTCTCAAAAAGCTTCTTTTCAGTTTTTAACGGAAGATATTTCCTTTTTCAACATAACACTGTATGGGCTTCCAAATATCACTTTGCAAATTCCACAAGAACAGTCTTAGCGAAAGGCTTTTAGAGGGAAATGTTGTAACTATGTGAGATGAATTAACAGAACACAAAGCAATTTCTCAGAAAGCTTCTTTTCAGTTTTTATCTTACGATATTTCCTTTTTCACCATAGACCTCTATGGGCTTCCAAATCTCACTTTGCAAATTCCACAAGAACAGTCTTAGCGAAAGAATTATTGAGTGGAAAGCTGTAACTCTTTGAGGTGAATTAACAGAACAAAAAGGAGTTTCTCAGAAAGCTTCTTTCCGCTTTTAAACAGAAGATATTTCCTTTTTCACCATAGCGCTCTATGGGCTTCCAAATATCATTTTGCAAATCCCACAACACAGTCTTAGCGAAAGGCTTCTTGAAGGGAAAGCTGTAACTGGGTGAGGTCTATTATCAGAACACATGGCAGTTTCTCAGAAAGCTTCTTTCCAGGTTTTAACTGAAGATATTTCCTTTTTCACCATAGCCCTCTATGGGCTTCCAAATATCACTTTGGAAATTCGACAGCAGCCTTAGCGAAAGGCTTTTAGAGGGAAATGTAACTCTGTCAGATGAATTAACAGAACACAAAGCAGTTTCTCAGAAAGCTTCTTTCCAGTTTTTAACGGAAAATAATTCCTTTTTCACCATAGCCATCTATGGGATTCTAAATATCACTTTCCAAATTTCAGAAGAACAGTCTTAGTGAACGGCCTCTTGAGGGGAAATCTGTAACTCTCTGAGATGAATTAACAGAACACAAAGCAGTTTCTCAGAAATCTTCTTTCCAGTTTTTAACGGAAGATATGTCCTTTTTCACCATAGCCCTCTATGGTCTTGCAAATATCACTTTGCAAATTCCACAAGAACAGTCTTAGCGAAAGGCTTCTTGAGAAGAAAGCTGTAACTCTGTGAGATGAATTAACAGAAAGCAAAGCAGTTTCTCAGAAAATTTCTTTCCAGTTTTTAATGGAAGATATGTCCTTTTTCACCATAGCCCTCTAGGAGTTTTCTAATATCACTTTGCAAATTTCACAAGAATAGTCTCAGTGAACTGCTTCTTGAAGGGAAAGCTGTAACTCTGTGAGATGAACTAACAGAACACAAAGCAGTTTATCAGAAAGCTTCTTTACAGTTTTTAACTGAAGATATTTCCTTTTTCACCATAGCCCTCTAAGGGCTTCCAAATATCACATTGCAAATGCCACAAGAACAGTCTTAGCGAAAGGCTGCTAGAGGGGAAAGCTGTAACTCGGTTAGATGTATTCACAGAACACACGGCAGTATCTCAGAATGCTTCTTTCCAGTTTTTAACGGAAGATATTCCCTTTTTCACCATAGCCCTCTAAGGGCTTCCAAATATCACTTTGCAAATTCCAAAAGAGCAGTCTTAGCGAAAGACTTCTGGAGCGGAAAGCTGTAACTCTCTGAAATGAATTAACAGAACACAGAGCTGTTCCTCAGAAAGCTTCTTTCCAGTTTTCAACCGAAGATATTTTCTTTTTCCCATAGCCCTCTATGGGCTTCCAAATATCACTTAGAAAATTCCACAAGAACAGTCTTAGCGAAAGGCTTCTTGAGGTGAAAGCTGTAACACGGTGAGATGTTTTAACAGAACACTCATCAGTTTCTCAGAAAGCTTCTTTCCAATTTTTAACGTAAGTTATTTCCTTTTTCACCATAGCCCTCTACGGGCTTCTAAGATCACTTTGCAAATTCCACAAGAACAGTCTTAGCGAAAGGCTTCTGGGAGCAAAGCTGTAATTCTGTGAGATGATCTAACAAAACACGAAGCAGTTTCTCAGAAATCTTCTTTTCGGTTTTTAATGGAAGAAATGTCCTTTTTCATCATAGCCCTCAATGGGCTTCCAAATTTCACTTTGCAAATTCCACAAGAACAGTCTTAGCGAAAGGCTTTTTGAGGGGAAAGCTGTAACTCTGGTGACGAATTAACAGAACACAAAGCAGTTTCTCAGAAAGCTTCTTTTCAGTTTTCGTCTTAGGATATTTCCTTTTTCACCGTAGCCCTCTATGGGCTTCCAAATATCACTTTGCATATTCCAAAAGAACAACCTTAGTGATCGGCTTCATGATAGGAAAGCTGTAACTCTGTGAGATTAATTAACGGAACACAAAGCAGTTTCTCAGAAAGGTTCTTTCCAGTTTTTAGCGGAAGATATTTCCTTTTTCACCATAGTCCACTGTGGGCTTCAAAATATCACTTTGAAAATTCCACAAGAACAGTCTTAGTGAACGGCCTCTTCGGGGGAAATCTGTAACTCTCTGAGATGAATTAACAGAACACAAAGCAGTTTCTCAGAAATCTTCTTTCCAGTTTTTAACGAAAGATATTTCCTTTTTCACCAAAGTCCTCTATGGGATTACAAATATCAGTTTGCAAATTACACAAGAACAGTCTTAGTGAAGGGCTTCTTGAGGGGAAAGCTGTAACACTTTGAGATGAACTAACACAACACAAAGCAGTTTCTCAGACAGCTTCTTTTCGGTTTTTATCTTAGGATATTTCCATTTTCAAAATAGCCCTCTATGGGCTTCCAAGTATCACTTTGCAAATTCCACAAGAACAGTCTTATAGAAAGGCTTCTTGAGGGGAAAGCTGTAACTCGGTGAGATGTATTAACAGAACACACGGCAGTTTCTCAGAAAGCTTCTTTCCAGTTTTTAACGGAAGTTATTTCCCTTTTCACCATAGTCCTCCATGGGCTTCCAAATATCACTTTGCAAATTCCAGAAGAACAGTCTTAGCGAAAGGCTTCTGAAGGGGAAATCTGTAACTTTGTGAGTTGAATTAACAGAACACAAAGCAGTTTCTCACAAATCTTCTTTCCAGTTTTTAACGGAAGTTAGTTCCTTTTTCACCATAGTCCTCTATGGGCTTCCAAATATGACTTTGCAAATTCCACAAGAACAGTCTTAGCGAAAGGCTTCTTGAGGGGGGAAGCTGTAACTCTGTGAGATGAATTAACAGAACACAAAGCAGTCTCTCAGAAAGCTTCTTTCCAGTATTTAACTGAAGATATTTCCTTTTTCACTATAGCCCTGTATGGGCTTCCAAATATCACTTTGGAAATCCCACAAGAACAGTCTTAGCGAAAGGCTTCTTGAGAGAAAAGCTGTACCTCGGTGATATGTACTAACAGAACACACCGCACTTTCTCAGAATGGTTCTTTCCAGTTTTTAACGGAAGATATTTCCTTTTTCACCTTAGCCCTCTATGGGCTTCCAAATATCACTTTGCAAATTTCACAAAACAGTCTTAGTTAACGGCTTCTTGAGGGGAAAGCTGTAACTCTGTGAGTGAACTAACAAAACACAAAGCAGCTTTCCATACAGCTTCTTTTCGGTTTTTATCTTAGGATATTTCCATTTTCACCATAGCCTACTATGGGCATCGAAATATCACTTTGGAAATTCCACAAAAACAGTCTTAGCGGAAGGATTCTTGAGGCAAAAGCAGTAACTCTTTGAGATGAATTAACAGAACACAAAGCAGTTTCTCAGAAAGCTTCTTTTCAGTTTTTAACTGAAGGTATTTCCTTTTTCACCATAGCCCTCTATGGGCTTCAAAATATCACTTTGTAAATTCCACAAGAACAGCCTTAGCGAAAGGCTTCCTGAGGTAAAAGAGTAACTGTGAGTTGAATTAACAGAACACAAAGCAGTTTCTCAGAAAGCTTCTTTTCGGATTTTATCTTACTATATTTCCTTTTTCAACATAGCCCTCTATGGTCTTCCAAATATCACTTTGCAAATTACACAAGAACAGTCTTTGTGAAAGACTTCTTGAGGGGAAAGCTGTAACTCTCTGAGATGAATTAACAGATCACAAAGCAGTTTCTCAGAAAGCTTCTTTTCAGTTTTCATCTTAGGATATTTCCTTTATCAGCGTAGCCCTCTGTGGGCTTCCAAAAACATTTTGCAAATTCCACAAGAACAGTCTTAGCGAAAGGATTCTGGAGATAAAAGCTGTAAATCAGTAAGATGAATTAAGAGAATTCAAAGCAGTTTCTCAGAAACCTTCTTTTCGTTTTTTATCTTAGGATATTTCCATTTTAACCATAGGGCTATAGGGTTTCCAAATATCACTTTGCAAATTCCAGAAGAAAAGTCTTAGCGAAAGGCTTCTTGAGGGTAAAGCTGTAACTCTGTAAGATGAATTAACAGAACACAAAACATTTTCTCAGAAACCTACTTTTCAGTTTTTACCTTAGGATATTTCCTTTTTCACCATAGCCCTCTATGGGATTCCAATTATCACTTTGAAAATTCCACATGAACAGTCTTAGTGAAAGTCTTCTTGAGGGGAAAGCTGTAACTCTGTGAGAGGAACTAACTGAACACAAAGCAGTTTCTCAGAAAGCTTCTTTCCAGTTTTTAACTGAGGATATTTCCTTTTTCACCATAGCCCTTTTGGGCTTCCACATATCACTTTGCAAATTTCACAAGAGCAGTCTTAGCGAAAGGCTTCTTGAGGGGAAAGCTCTAACTCTGTGAGATGAATTACCAGAACACAAAGCATTTTCTCACAAATCTTCGTTCCAGTTTTTAACGGAGGATATTTTCTTTCTCACCATAGTTCTCTATGGGCTTCCAAATATCACATTGCAAATCCCACAAGAACAGTCTTAGCGAAAGGCTTCTTGAGAGGAAAGCTGTAACTCAGTGAGACGTATTAACAGAAGACACGGCATTTTCTCAGAATGCTTCTTTCCAGTTTTTAACGGAAGATATTTCCTTTTTCACCATAGTCCCCTATGGGTATCCAAATATCACTTTCCAAATTTCACAAAACTGTCTTAATGAACGGCTTCTTGAGGGAAAAGCTGTAGCTCTTTGAGTTGAACTAACAGAACACAAATCAGTTTTTCAGACAGCTTCTCTTCGGTAAGTATCTTAGGATATTTCCATTTTCACCATAGCCCTCTATGGGCTTCCACATATCACTTTGGAAATTCCTCAAAAACAGTCTTAGCGGAAGGCTTCTTGAGGGGAAAGCTGTAATTCTTTGAGATGAATTAACAGAACAGAAAGCAGTTTCTCGGAAAGCTTCTTTTCATTTTTTAATTGAAGGTATTTCCATTTTCACCATAGCCCTCTATGGGATTCCAAATATCACTATGCAAATTCCACAAGAACAGTGGAAGCGAAAGACTTCGGGAAGGGAAAAATGTAACGCTGTGAGATGAATTAACAGAACACAAAGCAGTTTCTCAGATATCTTCTTTCCAGTTTTTAACGAAAGATATTTCCTTTTTCACCATAGTCCTCTATGGGCTTCCAAATATCACTTTACAAATCCCACAAGAACAGTCTTAGCGAAAGCCTTCTTGAGGGGAAAGCTGTAACTCGGTGAGATGCTTTAACAGAACACACGGCAGTTTCTCAAAAAGCTTCTTTCCAGTTTTTAACGGAAGATATGTCCTTTTTCACCATAGCCCTCTAGGAGTTTTCTAATATCACTTTGCAAATTTCACAAGAATAGTCTCAGTGAACTGCTTCTTGAAGGGAAACCTGTAACTCTGTGAGATGAACTAACAGAACACAAAGCAGTTTATCAGAAAGCTTCTTTACAGTTTTTATCGGAAAATATTTCCTTTTTCACCATTGCCCTCTATGAGATTCTAAATATCACTTTCCAAATTTCAGAAGAACAGTCTTAGTGTACGGCCTCATGAGGGGAAATCTGTGACACTTTGAGATGAATTAACAGAACACAAAGCAGTTTCTCAGAAAGCTTCTTTTCGGATTTTATCTTACTATATTTCCTTTTTCAACATAGCCCTCTATGGTCTTCCAAATATCACTTTGCAAATTACACAAGAACAGTCTTTGTGAAAGACTTCTTGAGGGGAAAGCTGTAACTCTCTGAGATGAATTAACAGCACACAAAGCAGTTTCTCAGAAACCTTCTTTTCAGTTTTTATCTTAGGATATTTCCTTTTTCAGCATAGCCCTCTATGGGCTTCCAAAAACATTTTGCAAATTCCACAAGAACAGTCTTAGCGAAAGGATTCTGGAGATAAAAGCTGTAAATCTGTAAGAAGAATTAAAAGAATTCAAAGCAGTTTGTCAGAAACCTTCTTTTCGTTTTTTATCTTACGATATTTCCATTTTAACCATAGGGCTATAGGGTTTCCAAATATCACTTTGCAAATTCCAGAAGAAAAGTCTTAGCGAAAGGCTTCTTGAGGGTAAAGCTGTAACTCTGTAAGATGAATTAACAGAACACAAAACATTTTCTCAGAAACCTACTTTTCTGTTTTTACCTTAAGATATTTCCTTTTTCACCATAGCCCTCTATGGGATTCCAATTATCACTTTGAAAATTCCACATGAACAGTCTTAGCGAAAGTCTTCTTGAGGGGAAAGCTGTAACTCTGTGAGAGGAACTAACTGAACACAAAGCAGTTTCTCAGAAAGCTTCTTTCCAGTTTTTAACTGAGGATATTTCCTTTTTCACCATAGCCCTTTTGGGCTTCCATATATCACTTTGCGAATTCCACAACAGCAGCCTTAGCGAAAGGCTTCCTGAGGTAAAAGAGTAACTCTGTGACTTGAATTAACAGAACACAAAGCCGTTTCCCAGAAAGCTTCTTTTCAGTTTTTATCTTGGGATGTTTCCTTTTTCACCATTGCCCTCTATGTGCCTCCAAATATCACTTTGCAATTCCACAAGCACAGTCTTAGTGAACGGCTTCCTGAGGGGAAAGCTGTAGCTCGGTGATATGTACTAACAGAACACACCGCATTTTCTCAGAATGGTTCTTTCCAGTTTTTAACGGAAGATATTTCCTTTTTCACCTTAGCCCTCTATGGGCTTCCAAATATCACTTTGCAAATTTCACAAAACAGTCTTAGTGAACGGCTTCTTGAGGGAAAAGCTGTAGCTCTGTGAGATGAACTAACAGAACACAAAGCAGTTTTTCAGACAGCTTCTTTTCGGTAAGTATCTTACGATATTTCCATTTTTACCATAGCCCTCTATGGGCTTCCACATATCACTTTGGAAATTCCTCAAAAACAGTCTTAGCGGAAGGCTTCTTGAGGGGAAAGCTGTAACTCTTTGAGATGAATTAACAGAACACAAAGCAGTTTCTCGGAAAGCTTCTTTTCATTTTTTAACTGAAGTTATTTCCATTTTCACCATAGCCCTCTATGGGATTCCAAATATCACTATGCAAATTCCACAAGAACAGTGGAAGCGAAAGACTTCTGGAGGGGAAAACTGTAACGCTGTGAGATGAATTAACAGAACACAAAGCAGTTTCTCAGATATCTTCTTTCCAGTTTTTAACGAAAGATATTTCCTTTTTCACCATAGTCCTCTATGGGCTTCCAAATATCACTTTGCAAATCCCACAAGAACAGTCTTAGCGAAAGCCTTCTTGACGGGAAAGCTGTAACTCGGTGAGATGATTTAACAGATCACACGGCAGTTTCTCAAAAAGCTTCTTTCCAGTTTTTAACGGAAGATATGTCCTTTTTCACCATAGCCCTCTATGGGCTTCCAAATATCACTTTGCAAATTCCACAAGAACAGTTTTACCGAAAGGCTTCTTGAGAAGAAAGCTGTAAATCTGTGAAATGAATTAACAGAACACAAAGCAGTTTCACAGAAAGCTTCATTTCAGTTTTTATCTTTGGATGTTTTCTTTTTCATCATAGCCCTCTATGTGCCTTCAAATATCACTTTGAAAATTCCACAAGGAAAGTCTTAGTGAACGGCTTCTTGAGGGGAAAACTGTAACTCTGTGAGATGAATTAACAGAACACAAAGCAGTTTCTCAGATAGCTTCTTTCCAGTTTCTAACGGAGGATATTTCCTTTTAAGCCAGCCCTCTAGGGCTTCCAAATATCACTTTGCAAGTTTCACAAGAACAGTCTTAGCGAAAGGCTTCCTGAGGGGAAAGTTGTAACTCTGTGAGATGAATTAACAGAACACAAAGCAGTTTCTCAAAAAGCTTCTTTTCAGTTTTTAACGGAAGATATTTCCTTTTTCAACATAACACTGTATGGGCTTCCAAATATCACTTTGCAAATTCCACAAGAACAGTCTTAGCGAAAGGCTTTTAGAGGGAAATGTTGTAACTATGTGAGATGAATTAACAGAACACAAAGCAATTTCTCAGAAAGCTTCTTTTCAGTTTTTATCTTACGATATTTCCTTTTTCACCATAGACCTCTATGGGCTTCCAAATCTCACTTTGCAAATTCCACAAGAACAGTCTTAGCGAAAGAATTATTGAGTGGAAAGCTGTAACTCTTTGAGGTGAATTAACAGAACAAAAAGGAGTTTCTCAGAAAGCTTCTTTCCGCTTTTAAACAGAAGATATTTCCTTTTTCACCATAGCGCTCTATGGGCTTCCAAATATCATTTTGCAAATCCCACAACACAGTCTTAGCGAAAGGCTTCTTGAAGGGAAAGCTGTAACTGGGTGAGGTCTATTATCAGAACACATGGCAGTTTCTCAGAAAGCTTCTTTCCAGGTTTTAACTGAAGATATTTCCTTTTTCACCATAGCCCTCTATGGGCTTCCAAATATCACTTTGGAAATTCGACAGCAGCCTTAGCGAAAGGCTTTTAGAGGGAAATGTAACTCTGTCAGATGAATTAACAGAACACAAAGCAGTTTCTCAGAAAGCTTCTTTCCAGTTTTTAACGGAAAATAATTCCTTTTTCACCATAGCCATCTATGGGATTCTAAATATCACTTTCCAAATTTCAGAAGAACAGTCTTAGTGAACGGCCTCTTGAGGGGAAATCTGTAACTCTCTGAGATGAATTAACAGAACACAAAGCAGTTTCTCAGAAATCTTCTTTCCAGTTTTTAACGGAAGATATGTCCTTTTTCACCATAGCCCTCTATGGTCTTGCAAATATCACTTTGCAAATTCCACAAGAACAGTCTTAGCGAAAGGCTTCTTGAGAAGAAAGCTGTAACTCTGTGAGATGAATTAACAGAAAGCAAAGCAGTTTCTCAGAAAATTTCTTTCCAGTTTTTAATGGAAGATATGTCCTTTTTCACCATAGCCCTCTAGGAGTTTTCTAATATCACTTTGCAAATTTCACAAGAATAGTCTCAGTGAACTGCTTCTTGAAGGGAAAGCTGTAACTCTGTGAGATGAACTAACAGAACACAAAGCAGTTTATCAGAAAGCTTCTTTACAGTTTTTAACTGAAGATATTTCCTTTTTCACCATAGCCCTCTAAGGGCTTCCAAATATCACATTGCAAATGCCACAAGAACAGTCTTAGCGAAAGGCTGCTAGAGGGGAAAGCTGTAACTCGGTTAGATGTATTCACAGAACACACGGCAGTATCTCAGAATGCTTCTTTCCAGTTTTTAACGGAAGATATTCCCTTTTTCACCATAGCCCTCTAAGGGCTTCCAAATATCACTTTGCAAATTCCAAAAGAGCAGTCTTAGCGAAAGACTTCTGGAGCGGAAAGCTGTAACTCTCTGAAATGAATTAACAGAACACAGAGCTGTTCCTCAGAAAGCTTCTTTCCAGTTTTCAACCGAAGATATTTTCTTTTTCCCATAGCCCTCTATGGGCTTCCAAATATCACTTAGAAAATTCCACAAGAACAGTCTTAGCGAAAGGCTTCTTGCGGTGAAAGCTGTAACACGGTGAGATGTTTTAACAGAACACTCATCAGTTTCTCAGAAAGCTTCTTTCCAATTTTTAACGTAAGTTATTTCCTTTTTCACCATAGCCCTCTACGGGCTTCTAAGATCACTTTGCAAATTCCACAAGAACAGTCTTAGCGAAAGGCTTCTGGGAGCAAAGCTGTAATTCTGTGAGATGATCTAACAAAACACGAAGCAGTTTCTCAGAAATCTTCTTTTCGGTTTTTAATGGAAGAAATGTCCTTTTTCATCATAGCCCTCAATGGGCTTCCAAATTTCACTTTGCAAATTCCACAAGAACAGTCTTAGCGAAAGGCTTTTTGAGGGGAAAGCTGTAACTCTGGTGACGAATTAACAGAACACAAAGCAGTTTCTCAGAAAGCTTCTTTTCAGTTTTCGTCTTAGGATATTTCCTTTTTCACCGTAGCCCTCTATGGGCTTCCAAATATCACTTTGCATATTCCAAAAGAACAACCTTAGTGATCGGCTTCATGATAGGAAAGCTGTAACTCTGTGAGATTAATTAACGGAACACAAAGCAGTTTCTCAGAAAGGTTCTTTCCAGTTTTTAGCGGAAGATATTTCCTTTTTCACCATAGTCCACTGTGGGCTTCAAAATATCACTTTGAAAATTCCACAAGAACAGTCTTAGTGAACGGCCTCTTCGGGGGAAATCTGTAACTCTCTGAGATGAATTAACAGAACACAAAGCAGTTTCTCAGAAATCTTCTTTCCAGTTTTTAACGAAAGATATTTCCTTTTTCACCAAAGTCCTCTATGGGATTACAAATATCAGTTTGCAAATTACACAAGAACAGTCTTAGTGAAGGGCTTCTTGAGGGGAAAGCTGTAACACTTTGAGATGAACTAACACAACACAAAGCAGTTTCTCAGACAGCTTCTTTTCGGTTTTTATCTTAGGATATTTCCATTTTCAAAATAGCCCTCTATGGGCTTCCAAGTATCACTTTGCAAATTCCACAAGAACAGTCTTATAGAAAGGCTTCTTGAGGGGAAAGCTGTAACTCGGTGAGATGTATTAACAGAACACACGGCAGTTTCTCAGAAAGCTTCTTTCCAGTTTTTAACGGAAGTTATTTCCCTTTTCACCATAGTCCTCCATGGGCTTCCAAATATCACTTTGCAAATTCCAGAAGAACAGTCTTAGCGAAAGGCTTCTGAAGGGGAAATCTGTAACTTTGTGAGTTGAATTAACAGAACACAAAGCAGTTTCTCACAAATCTTCTTTCCAGTTTTTAACGGAAGTTAGTTCCTTTTTCACCATAGTCCTCTATGGGCTTCCAAATATGACTTTGCAAATTCCACAAGAACAGTCTTAGCGAAAGGCTTCTTGAGGGGGGAAGCTGTAACTCTGTGAGATGAATTAACAGAACACAAAGCAGTCTCTCAGAAAGCTTCTTTCCAGTATTTAACTGAAGATATTTCCTTTTTCACTATAGCCCTGTATGGGCTTCCAAATATCACTTTGGAAATCCCACAAGAACAGTCTTAGCGAAAGGCTTCTTGAGAGAAAAGCTGTACCTCGGTGATATGTACTAACAGAACACACCGCACTTTCTCAGAATGGTTCTTTCCAGTTTTTAACGGAAGATATTTCCTTTTTCACCTTAGCCCTCTATGGGCTTCCAAATATCACTTTGCAAATTTCACAAAACAGTCTTAGTTAACGGCTTCTTGAGGGGAAAGCTGTAACTCTGTGAGTGAACTAACAAAACACAAAGCAGCTTTCCATACAGCTTCTTTTCGGTTTTTATCTTAGGATATTTCCATTTTCACCATAGCCTACTATGGGCATCGAAATATCACTTTGGAAATTCCACAAAAACAGTCTTAGCGGAAGGATTCTTGAGGCAAAAGCAGTAACTCTTTGAGATGAATTAACAGAACACAAAGCAGTTTCTCAGAAAGCTTCTTTTCAGTTTTTAACTGAAGGTATTTCCTTTTTCACCATAGCCCTCTATGGGCTTCAAAATATCACTTTGTAAATTCCACAAGAACAGCCTTAGCGAAAGGCTTCCTGAGGTAAAAGAGTAACTGTGAGTTGAATTAACAGAACACAAAGCAGTTTCTCAGAAAGCTTCTTTTCGGATTTTATCTTACTATATTTCCTTTTTCAACATAGCCCTCTATGGTCTTCCAAATATCACTTTGCAAATTACACAAGAACAGTCTTTGTGAAAGACTTCTTGAGGGGAAAGCTGTAACTCTCTGAGATGAATTAACAGATCACAAAGCAGTTTCTCAGAAAGCTTCTTTTCAGTTTTCATCTTAGGATATTTCCTTTATCAGCGTAGCCCTCTGTGGGCTTCCAAAAACATTTTGCAAATTCCACAAGAACAGTCTTAGCGAAAGGATTCTGGAGATAAAAGCTGTAAATCAGTAAGATGAATTAAGAGAATTCAAAGCAGTTTCTCAGAAACCTTCTTTTCGTTTTTTATCTTAGGATATTTCCATTTTAACCATAGGGCTATAGGGTTTCCAAATATCACTTTGCAAATTCCAGAAGAAAAGTCTTAGCGAAAGGCTTCTTGAGGGTAAAGCTGTAACTCTGTAAGATGAATTAACAGAACACAAAACATTTTCTCAGAAACCTACTTTTCAGTTTTTACCTTAGGATATTTCCTTTTTCACCATAGCCCTCTATGGGATTCCAATTATCACTTTGAAAATTCCACATGAACAGTCTTAGTGAAAGTCTTCTTGAGGGGAAAGCTGTAACTCTGTGAGAGGAACTAACTGAACACAAAGCAGTTTCTCAGAAAGCTTCTTTCCAGTTTTTAACTGAGGATATTTCCTTTTTCACCATAGCCCTTTTGGGCTTCCACATATCACTTTGCAAATTTCACAAGAGCAGTCTTAGCGAAAGGCTTCTTGAGGGGAAAGCTCTAACTCTGTGAGATGAATTACCAGAACACAAAGCATTTTCTCACAAATCTTCGTTCCAGTTTTTAACGGAGGATATTTTCTTTCTCACCATAGTTCTCTATGGGCTTCCAAATATCACATTGCAAATCCCACAAGAACAGTCTTAGCGAAAGGCTTCTTGAGAGGAAAGCTGTAACTCAGTGAGACGTATTAACAGAAGACACGGCATTTTCTCAGAATGCTTCTTTCCAGTTTTTAACGGAAGATATTTCCTTTTTCACCATAGTCCCCTATGGGTATCCAAATATCACTTTCCAAATTTCACAAAACTGTCTTAATGAACGGCTTCTTGAGGGAAAAGCTGTAGCTCTTTGAGTTGAACTAACAGAACACAAATCAGTTTTTCAGACAGCTTCTCTTCGGTAAGTATCTTAGGATATTTCCATTTTCACCATAGCCCTCTATGGGCTTCCACATATCACTTTGGAAATTCCTCAAAAACAGTCTTAGCGGAAGGCTTCTTGAGGGGAAAGCTGTAATTCTTTGAGATGAATTAACAGAACAGAAAGCAGTTTCTCGGAAAGCTTCTTTTCATTTTTTAATTGAAGGTATTTCCATTTTCACCATAGCCCTCTATGGGATTCCAAATATCACTATGCAAATTCCACAAGAACAGTGGAAGCGAAAGACTTCGGGAAGGGAAAAATGTAACGCTGTGAGATGAATTAACAGAACACAAAGCAGTTTCTCAGATATCTTCTTTCCAGTTTTTAACGAAAGATATTTCCTTTTTCACCATAGTCCTCTATGGGCTTCCAAATATCACTTTACAAATCCCACAAGAACAGTCTTAGCGAAAGCCTTCTTGAGGGGAAAGCTGTAACTCGGTGAGATGCTTTAACAGAACACACGGCAGTTTCTCAAAAAGCTTCTTTCCAGTTTTTAACGGAAGATATGTCCTTTTTCACCATAGCCCTCTAGGAGTTTTCTAATATCACTTTGCAAATTTCACAAGAATAGTCTCAGTGAACTGCTTCTTGAAGGGAAACCTGTAACTCTGTGAGATGAACTAACAGAACACAAAGCAGTTTATCAGAAAGCTTCTTTACAGTTTTTATCGGAAAATATTTCCTTTTTCACCATTGCCCTCTATGAGATTCTAAATATCACTTTCCAAATTTCAGAAGAACAGTCTTAGTGTACGGCCTCATGAGGGGAAATCTGTGACACTTTGAGATGAATTAACAGAACACAAAGCAGTTTCTCAGAAAGCTTCTTTTCGGATTTTATCTTACTATATTTCCTTTTTCAACATAGCCCTCTATGGTCTTCCAAATATCACTTTGCAAATTACACAAGAACAGTCTTTGTGAAAGACTTCTTGAGGGGAAAGCTGTAACTCTCTGAGATGAATTAACAGCACACAAAGCAGTTTCTCAGAAAGCTTCTTTTCAGTTTTTATCTTAGGATATTTCCTTTTTCAGCATAGCCCTCTATGGGCTTCCAAAAACATTTTGCAAATTCCACAAGAACAGTCTTAGCGAAAGGATTCTGGAGATAAAAGCTGTAAATCTGTAAGATGAATTAAAAGAATTCAAAGCAGTTTGTCAGAAACCTTCTTTTCGTTTTTTATCTTACGATATTTCCATTTTAACCATAGGGCTATAGGGTTTCCAAATATCACTTTGCAAATTCCAGAAGAAAAGTCTTAGCGAAAGGCTTCTTGAGGGTAAAGCTGTAACTCTGTAAGATGAATTAACAGAACACAAAACATTTTCTCAGAAACCTACTTTTCAGTTTTTACCTTAAGATATTTCCTTTTTCACCATAGCCCTCTATGGGATTCCAATTATCACTTTGAAAATTCCACATGAACAGTCTTAGTGAAAGTCTTCTTGAGGGGAAAGCTGTAACTCTGTGAAAGGAACTAACTGAACACAAAGCAGTTTCTCAGAAAGCTTCTTTCCAGTTTTTAACTGAGTTTATTTCCTTTTTCACCATAGCCCTTTTGGGCTTCCACATATCACTTTGCAAATTTCACAAGAGCAGTCTTAGCGAAAGGCTTCTTGAGGGGAAAGCTCTAACTCTGTGAGATGAATTACCAGAACACAAAGCATTTTCTCACAAATCTTCGTTCCAGTTTTTAACGGAGGATATTTTCTTTCTCACCATAGTTCTCTATGGGCTTCCAAATATCACATTGCAAATCCCACAAGAACAGTCTTAGCGAAAGGCTTCTTGAGAGGAAAGCTGTAACTCAGTGAGACGTATTAACAGAAGACATGGCATTTTCTCAGAATGCTTCTTTCCAGTTTTTAACGGAAGATATTTCCTTTTTCACCATAGTCCCCTATGCTTATCCAAATATCACTTTCCAAATTTCACAAAACTGTCTTAATGAACAGCTTCTTGAGGGAAAAGCTGTAGCTCTTTGAGTTGAACTAACAGAACACAAATCAGTTTTTCAGACAGCTTCTCTTCGGTAAGTATCTTAGGATATTTCCATTTTCACCATAGCCCTCTATGGGCTTCCACATATCACTTTGGAAATTCCTCAAAAACAGTCTTAGCGGAAGGCTTCTTGAGGGGAAAGCTGTAATTCTTTGAGATGAATTAACAGAACAGAAAGCAGTTTCTCGGAAAGCTTCTTTTCATTTTTTAATTGAAGGTATTTCCATTTTCACCATAGCCCTCTATGGGATTCCAAATATCACTATGCAAATTCCACAAGAACAGTGGAAGCGAAAGACTTCGGGAAGGGAAAAATGTAACGCTGTGAGATGAATTAACAGAACACAAAGCAGTTTCTCAGATATCTTCTTTCCAGTTTTTAACGAAAGATATTTCCTTTTTCACCATAGTCCTCTATGGGCTTCCAAATATCACTTTACAAATCCCACAAGAACAGTCTTAGCGAAAGCCTTCTTGAGGGGAAAGCTGTAACTCGGTGAGATGCTTTAACAGAACACACGGCAGTTTCTCAAAAAGCTTCTTTCCAGTTTTTAACGAAAGATATTTCCTTTTTCACCAAAGTCCTCTATGGGATTACAAATATCAGTTTGCAAATTACACAAGAACAGTCTTAGTGAAGGGCTTCTTGAGGGGAAAGCTGTAACACTTTGAGATGAACTAACACAACACAAAGCAGTTTCTCAGACAGCTTCTTTTCGGTTTTTATCTTAGGATATTTCCATTTTCAAAATAGCCCTCTATGGGCTTCCAAGTATCACTTTGCAAATTCCACAAGAACAGTCTTATAGAAAGGCTTCTTGAGGGGAAAGCTGTAACTCGGTGAGATGTATTAACAGAACACACGGCAGTTTCTCAGAAAGCTTCTTTCCAGTTTTTAACGGAAGTTATTTCCCTTTTCACCATAGTCCTCCATGGGCTTCCAAATATCACTTTGCAAATTCCAGAAGAACAGTCTTAGCGAAAGGCTTCTGAAGGGGAAATCTGTAACTCTGTGAGTTGAATTAACAGAACACAAAGCAGTTTCTCACAAATCTTCTTTCCAGTTTTTAACGGAAGTTAGTTCCTTTTTCACCATAGTCCTCTATGGGCTTCCAAATATGACTTTGCAAATTCCACAAGAACAGTCTTAGCGAAAGGCTTCTTGAGGGGGGAAGCTGTAACTCTGTGAGATGAATTAACAGAACACAAAGCAGTCTCTCAGAAAGCTTCTTTCCAGTATTTAACTGAAGATATTTCCTTTTTCACTATAGCCCTGTATGGGCTTCCAAATATCACTTTGGAAATCCCACAAGAACAGTCTTAGCGAAAGGCTTCTTGAGAGAAAAGCTGTACCTCGGTGATATGTACTAACAGAACACACCGCACTTTCTCAGAATGGTTCTTTCCAGTTTTTAACGGAAGATATTTCCTTTTTCACCTTAGCCCTCTATGGGCTTCCAAATATCACTTTGCAAATTTCACAAAACAGTCTTATTTAACGGCTTCTTGAGGGGAAAGCTGTAACTCTGTGAGTGAACTAACAAAACACAAAGCAGCTTT
Source organism: Chlorocebus sabaeus (assembly GCF_047675955.1). NCBI lineage: Eukaryota > Metazoa > Chordata > Mammalia > Primates > Cercopithecidae > Chlorocebus > Chlorocebus sabaeus. Next base: position 444,331 of record NW_027327914.1, on the reverse strand, counting down.
CCATACAGCTTCTTTTCGGTTTTTATCTTAGGATATTTCCATTTTCACCATAGCCTACTATGGGCATCGAAATATCACTTTGGAAATTCCACAAAAACAGTCTTAGCGGAAGGATTCTTGAGGCAAAAGCAGTAACTCTTTGAGATGAATTAACAGAACACAAAGCAGTTTCTCAGAAAGCTTCTTTTCAGTTTTTAACTGAAGGTATTTCCTTTTTCACCATAGCCCTCTATGGGCTTCAAAATATCACTTTGTAAATTCCACAAGAACAGCCTTAGCGAAAGGCTTCCTGAGGTAAAAGAGTAACTGTGAGTTGAATTAACAGAACACAAAGCAGTTTCTCAGAAAGCTTCTTTTCGGATTTTATCTTACTATATTTCCTTTTTCAACATAGCCCTCTATGGTCTTCCAAATATCACTTTGCAAATTACACAAGAACAGTCTTTGTGAAAGACTTCTTGAGGGGAAAGCTGTAACTCTCTGAGATGAATTAACAGATCACAAAGCAGTTTCTCAGAAAGCTTCTTTTCAGTTTTCATCTTAGGATATTTGCTTTATCAGCGTAGCCCTCTGTGGGCTTCCAAAAACATTTTGCAAATTCCACAAGAACAGTCTTAGCGAAAGGATTCTGGAGATAAAAGCTGTAAATCAGTAAGATGAATTAAGAGAATTCAAAGCAGTTTCTCAGAAACCTTCTTTTCGTTTTTTATGTTAGGATATTTCCATTTTAACCATAGGGCTATAGGGTTTCCAAATATCACTTTGCAAATTCCAGAAGAAAAGTCTTAGCGAAAGGCTTCTTGAGGGTAAAGCTGTAACTCTGTAAGATGAATTAACAGAACACAAAACATTTTCTCAGAAACCTACTTTTCAGTTTTTACCTTAGGATATTTCCTTTTTCACCATAGCCCTCTATGGGATTCCAATTATCACTTTGAAAATTCCACATGAACAGTCTTAGTGAAAGTCTTCTTGAAGGGAAAGCTGTAACTCTGTGAGATGAACTAACAGAACACAAAGCAGTTTCTCGGAAAGCTTCTTTACAGTTTTTAACTGAAGATATTTCCTTTTTCACCATAGCCCTCTAAGGGCTTCCAAATATCACATTGCAAATGCCACAAGAACAGTCTTAGCGAAAGGCTGCTAGAGGGGAAAGCTGTAACTCGGTTAGATGTATTCACAGAACACACGGCAGTATCTCAGAATGCTTCTTTCCAGTTTTTAACGGAAGATATTCCCTTTTTCACCATAGCCCTCTAAGGGCTTCCAAATATCACTTTGCAAATTCCAAAAGAGCAGTCTTAGCGAAAGACTTCTGGAGCGGAAAGCTGTAACTCTCTGAAATGAATTAACAGAACACAGAGCTGTTCCTCAGAAAGCTTCTTTCCAGTTTTCAACCGAAGATATTTTCTTTTTCCCATAGCCCTCTATGGGCTTCCAAATATCACTTAGAAAATTCCACAAGAACAGTCTTAGCGAAAGGCTTCTTGAGGTGAAAGTTGTAACACGGTGAGATGTTTTAACAGAACACTCATCAGTTTCTCAGAAAGCTTCTTTCCAATTTTTAACGTAAGTTATTTCCTTTTTCACCATAGCCCTCTACGGGCTTCTAAGATCACTTTGCAAATTCCACAAGAACAGTCTTAGCGAAAGGCTTCTGGGAGCAAAGCTGTAATTCTGTGAGATGATCTAACAAAACACGAAGCAGTTTCTCAGAAATCTTCTTTTCGGTTTTTAATGGAAGAAATGTCCTTTTTCATCATAGCCCTCAATGGGCTTCCAAATTTCACTTTGCAAATTCCACAAGAACAGTCTTAGCGAAAGGCTTTTTGAGGGGAAAGCTGTAACTCTGGTGACGAATTAACAGAACACAAAGCAGTTTCTCAGAAAGCTTCTTTTCAGTTTTCGTCTTAGGATATTTCCTTTTTCACCGTAGCCCTCTATGGGCTTCCAAATATCACTTTGCATATTCCAAAAGAACAACCTTAGTGATCGGCTTCATGATAGGAAAGCTGTAACTCTGTGAGATTAATTAACGGAACACAAAGCAGTTTCTCAGAAAGGTTCTTTCCAGTTTTTAGCGGAAGAGATTTCCTTTTTCACCATAGTCCACTGTGGGCTTCAAAATATCACTTTGAAAATTCCACAAGAACAGTCTTAGTGAACGGCCTCTTCGGGGGAAATCTGTAACTCTCTGAGATGAATTAACAGAACACAAAGCAGTTTCTCAGAAATCTTCTTTCCAGTTTTTAACGAAAGATATTTCCTTTTTCACCAAAGTCCTCTATGGGATTACAAATATCAGTTTGCAAATTACGCAAGATCAGTCTTAGTGAAGCGCTTCTTGAGGGGAAAGCTGTAACACTTTGAGATGAACTAACACAACACAAAGCAGTTTCTCAGACAGCTTCTTTTCGGTTTTTATCTTAGGATATTTCCATTTTCAAAATAGCCCTCTATGGGCTTCCAAGTATCACTTTGCAAATTCCACAAGAACAGTCTTATAGAAAGGCTTCTTGAGGGGAAAGCTGTAACTCGGTGAGATGTATTAACAGAACACACGGCAGTTTCTCAGAAAGCTTCTTTCCAGTTTTTAACGGAAGTTATTTCCCTTTTCACCATAGTCCTCCATGGGCTTCCAAATATCACTTTGCAAATTCCAGAAGAACAGTCTTAGCGAAAGGCTTCTGAAGGGGAAATCTGTAACTCTGTGAGTTGAATTAACAGAACACAAAGCAGTTTCTCACAAATCTTCTTTCCAGTTTTTAACGGAAGTTAGTTCCTTTTTCACCATAGTCCTCTATGGGCTTCCAAATATGACTTTGCAAATTCCACAAGAACAGTCTTAGCGAAAGGCTTCTTGAGGGGGGAAGCTGTAACTCTGTGAGATGAATTAACAGAACACAAAGCAGTCTCTCAGAAAGCTTCTTTCCAGTATTTAACTGAAGATATTTCCTTTTTCACTATAGCCCTGTATGGGCTTCCAAATATCACTTTGGAAATCCCACAAGAACAGTCTTAGCGAAAGGCTTCTTGAGAGAAAAGCTGTACCTCGGTGATATGTACTAACAGAACACACCGCACTTTCTCAGAATGGTTCTTTCCAGTTTTTAACGGAAGATATTTCCTTTTTCAACTTAGCCCTCTATGGGCTTCCAAATATCACTTTGCAAATTTCACAAAACAGTCTTAGTTAACGGCTTCTTGAGGGGAAAGCTGTAACTCTGTGAGTGAACTAACAAAACACAAAGCAGCTTTCCATACAGCTTCTTTTCGGTTTTTATCTTAGGATATTTCCATTTTCACCATAGCCTACTATGGGCATCGAAATATCACTTTGGAAATTCCACAAAAACAGTCTTAGCGGAAGGATTCTTGAGGCAAAAGCAGTAACTCTTTGAGATGAATTAACAGAACACAAAGCAGTTTCTCAGAAAGCTTCTTTTCAGTTTTTAACTGAAGGTATTTCCTTTTTCACCATAGCCCTCTATGGGCTTCAAAATATCACTTTGTAAATTCCACAAGAACAGCCTTAGCGAAAGGCTTCCTGAGGTAAAAGAGTAACTGTGAGTTGAATTAACAGAACACAAAGCAGTTTCTCAGAAAGCTTCTTTTCGGATTTTATCTTACTATATTTCCTTTTTCAACATAGCCCTCTATGGTCTTCCAAATATCACTTTGCAAATTACACAAGAACAGTCTTTGTGAAAGACTTCTTGAGGGGAAAGCTGTAACTCTCTGAGATGAATTAACAGATCACAAAGCAGTTTCTCAGAAAGCTTCTTTTCAGTTTTCATCTTAGGATATTTCCTTTATCAGCGTAGCCCTCTGTGGGCTTCCAAAAACATTTTGCAAATTCCACAAGAACAGTCTTAGCGAAAGGATTCTGGAGATAAAAGCTGTAAATCAGTAAGATGAATTAAGAGAATTCAAAGCAGTTTCTCAGAAACCTTCTTTTCGTTTTTTATCTTAGGATATTTCCATTTTAACCATAGGGCTATAGGGTTTCCAAATATCACTTTGCAAATTCCAGAAGAAAAGTCTTAGCGAAAGGCTTCTTGAGGGTAAAGCTGTAACTCTGTAAGATGAATTAACAGAACACAAAACATTTTCTCAGAAACCTACTTTTCAGTTTTTACCTTAGGATATTTCCTTTTTCACCATAGCCCTCTATGGGATTCCAATTATCACTTTGAAAATTCCACATGAACAGTCTTAGTGAAAGTCTTCTTGAGGGGAAAGCTGTAACTCTGTGAGAGGAACTAACTGAACAGAAAGCAGTTTCTCAGAAAGCTTCTTTCCAGTTTTTAACTGAGGATATTTCCTTTTTCACCATAGCCCTTTTGGGCTTCCACATATCACTTTGCAAATTTCACAAGAGCAGTCTTAGCGAAAGGCTTCTTGAGGGGAAAGCTCTAACTCTGTGAGATGAATTACCAGAACACAAAGCATTTTCTCACAAATCTTCGTTCCAGTTTTTAACGGAGGATATTTTCTTTCTCACCATAGTTCTCTATGGGCTTCCAAATATCACATTGCAAATCCCACAAGAACAGTCTTAGCGAAAGGCTTCTTGAGAGGAAAGCTGTAACTCAGTGAGACGTATTAACAGAAGACATGGCATTTTCTCAGAATGCTTCTTTCCAGTTTTTAACGGAAGATATTTCCTTTTTCACCATAGTCCCCTATGCTTATCCAAATATCACTTTCCAAATTTCACAAAACTGTCTTAATGAACGGCTTCTTGAGGGAAAAGCTGTAGCTCTTTGAGTTGAACTAACAGAACACAAATCAGTTTTTCAGACAGCTTCTCTTCGGTAAGTATCTTAGGATATTTCCATTTTCACCATAGCCCTCTATGGGCTTCCACATATCACTTTGGAAATTCCTCAAAAACAGTCTTAGCGGAAGGCTTCTTGAGGGGAAAGCTGTAATTCTTTGAGATGAATTAACAGAACAGAAAGCAGTTTCTCGGAAAGCTTCTTTTCATTTTTTAATTGAAGGTATTTCCATTTTCACCATAGCCCTCTATGGGATTCCAAATATCACTATGCAAATTCCACAAGAACAGTGGAAGCGAAAGACTTCGGGAAGGGAAAAATGTAACGCTGTGAGATGAATTAACAGAACACAAAGCAGTTTCTCAGATATCTTCTTTCCAGTTTTTAACGAAAGATATTTCCTTTTTCACCATAGTCCTCTATGGGCTTCCAAATATCACTTTACAAATCCCACAAGAACAGTCTTAGCGAAAGCCTTCTTGAGGGGAAAGCTGTAACTCGGTGAGATGCTTTAACAGAACACACGGCAGTTTCTCAAAAAGCTTCTTTCCAGTTTTTAACGGAAGATATGTCCTTTTTCACCATAGCCCTCTAGGAGTTTTCTAATATCACTTTGCAAATTTCACAAGAATAGTCTCAGTGAACTGCTTCTTGAAGGGAAACCTGTAACTCTGTGAGATGAACTAACAGAACACAAAGCAGTTTATCAGAAAGCTTCTTTGCAGTTTTTATCGGAAAATATTTCCTTTTTCACCATTGCCCTCTATGAGATTCTAAATATCACTTTCCAAATTTCAGAAGAACAGTCTTAGTGTACGGCCTCATGAGGGGAAATCTGTGACACTTTGAGATGAATTAACAGAACACAAAGCAGTTTCTCAGAAAGCTTCTTTTCGGATTTTATCTTACTATATTTCCTTTTTCAACATAGCCCTCTATGGTCTTCCAAATATCACTTTGCAAATTACACAAGAACAATCTTTGTGAAAGACTTCTTGAGGGGAAAGCTGTAACTCTCTGAGATGAATTAACAGCACACAAAGCAGTTTCTCAGAAAGCTTCTTTTCAGTTTTTATCTTAGGATATTTCCTTTTTCAGCATAGCCCTCTATGGGCTTCCAAAAACATTTTGCAAATTCCACAAGAACAGTCTTAGCGAAAGGATTCTGGAGATAAAAGCTGTAAATCTGTAAGATGAATTAAAAGAATTCAAAGCAGTTTGTCAGAAACCTTCTTTTCGTTTTTTATCTTACGATATTTCCATTTTAACCATAGGGCTATAGGGTTTCCAAATATCACTTTGCAAATTCCAGAAGAAAAGTCTTAGCGAAAGGCTTCTTGAGGGTAAAGCTGTAACTCTGTAAGATGAATTAACAGAACACAAAACATTTTCTCAGAAACCTACTTTTCAGTTTTTACCTTAAGATATTTCCTTTTTCACCATAGCCCTCTATGGGATTCCAATTATCACTTTGAAAATTCCACATGAACAGTCTTAGCGAAAGTCTTCTTGAGGGGAAAGCTGTAACTCTGTGAGAGGAACTAACTGAACACAAAGCAGTTTCTCAGAAAGCTTCTTTCCAGTTTTTAACTGAGTTTATTTCCTTTTTCACCATAGCCCTTTTGGGCTTCCATATATCACTTTGCGAATTCCACAACAACAGCCTTAGCGAAAGGCTTCCTGAGGTAAAAGAGTAACTCTGTGACTTGAATTAACAGAACACAAAGCCGTTTCCCAGAAAGCTTCTTTTCAGTTTTTATCTTGGGATGTTTCCTTTTTCACCATTGCCCTCTATGTGCCTCCAAATATCACTTTGCAATTCCACAAGCACAGTCTTAGTGAACGGATTCCTGAGGGGAAAGCTGTAGCTCGGTGATATGTACTAACAGAACACACCGCATTTTCTCAGAATGGTTCTTTCCAGTTTTTAACGGAAGATATTTCCTTTTTCATCTTAGCCCTCTATGGGCTTCCAAATATCACTTTGCAAATTTCACAAAACAGTCTTAGTGAACGGCTTCTTGAGGGAAAAGCTGTAGCTCTGTGAGATGAACTAACAGAACACAAAGCAGTTTTTCAGACAGCTTCTTTTCGGTAAGTATCTTACGATATTTCCATTTTCACCATAGCCCTCTATGGGCTTCCACATATCACTTTGGAAATTCCTCAAAAACAGTCTTAGCGGAAGGCTTCTTGAGGGGAAAGCTGTAACTCTTTGAGATGAATTAACAGAACACAAAGCAGATTCTCGGAAAGCTTCTTTTCATTTTTTAACTGAAGTTATTTCCATTTTCACCATAGCCCTCTATGGGATTCCAAATATCACTATGCAAATTCCACAAGAACAGTGGAAGCGAAAGACTTCTGGAGGGGAAAACTGTAACGCTGTGAGATGAATTAACACAACACAAAGCAGTTTCTCACATATCTTCTTTCCAGTTTTTAACGAAAGATATTTCCTTTTTCACCATAGTCCTCTATGGGCTTCCAAATATCACTTTGCAAATCCCACAAGAACAGTCTTAGCGAAAGCCTTCTTGACGGGAAAGCTGTAACTCGGTGAGATGATTTAACAGAACACACGGCAGTTTCTCAAAAATCTTCTTTCCAGTTTTTAATGGAAGATATGTCCTTTTTCACCATAGCCCTCTATGGGCTTCCAAATATCACTTTGCAAATTCCACAAGAACAGTTTTACCGAAAGGCTTCTTGAGAAGAAAGCTGTAACTCTGTGAGATGAATTAACAGAACACAAAGCAGTTTCACAGAAAGCTTCATTTCAGTTTTTATCTTTGGATGTTTTCTTTTTCATCATAGCCCTCTATGTGCCTTCAAATATCACTTTGAAAATTCCACAAGGAAAGTCTTAGTGAACGGCTTCTTGAGGGGAAAACTGTAACTCTGTGAGATGAATTAACAGAACACAAAGCAGTTTCTCAGATAGCTTCTTTCCAGTTTCTAACGGAGGATATTTCCTTTTAAGCCAGCCCTCTATGGGCTTCCAAATATCACTTTGCAAGTTTCACAAGAACAGTCTTAGCGAAAGGCTTCCTGAGGGGAAAGTTGTAACTCTGTGAGATGAATTAACAGAACACAAAGCAGTTTCTCAAAAAGCTTCTTTTCAGTTTTTAACGGAAGATATTTCCTTTTTCAACATAACACTGTATGGGCTTCCAAATATCACTTTGCAAATTCCACAAGAACAGTCTTAGCGAAAGGCTTTTAGAGGGAAATGTTGTAACTATGTGAGATGAATTAACAGAACACAAAGCAATTTCTCAGAAAGCTTCTTTTCAGTTTTTATCTTACGATATTTCCTTTTTCACCATAGACCTCTATGGGCTTCCAAATCTCACTTTACAAATTCCACAAGAACAGTCTTAGCGAAAGAATTATTGAGTGGAAAGCTGTAACTCTTTGAGGTGAATTAACAGAACAAAAAGGAGTTTCTCAGAAAGCTTCTTTCCGCTTTTTAACAGAAGATATTTCCTTTTTCACCATAGCGCTCTACGGGCTTCCAAATATCATTTTGCAAATCCCACAACAACAGTCTTAGCGAAAGGCTTCTTGAAGGGAAAGCTGTAACTGGGTGAGGTCTATTATCAGAACACCTGGCACTTTCTCAGAAAGCTTCTTTCCAGGTTTTAACTGAAGATATTTCCTTTTTCACCATAGCCCTCTATGGGCTTCCAAATATCACTTTGGAAATTCGACAGCAGCCTTAGCGAAAGGCTTTTAGAGGGAAATGTAACTCTGTGAGATGAATTAACAGAACACAAAGGAGTTTCTCAGAAAGCTTCTTTCCAGTTTTTAACGGAAAATAATTCCTTTTTCACCATAGCCCTCTATGGGATTCTAAATATCACTTTCCAAATTTCAGAAGAACAGTCTTAGTGAACGGCCTCTTGAGGGGAAATCTGTAACTCTCTGAGATGAATTAACAGAACACAAAGCAGTTTCTCAGAAATCTTCTTTCCAGTTTTTAACGGAAGATATGTCAATTTTCACCATAGCCCTCTATGGTCTTGCAAATATCACTTTGCAAATCCCACAAGAACAGTCTTAGCGAAAGCCTTCTTGACGGGAAAGCTGTAACTCGGTGAGATGCTTTAACAGAACACACGGCAGTTTCTCAAAAAGCTTCTTTCCAGTTTTTAACGGAAGATATGTCCTTTTTCACCATAGCCCTCTATGGGCTTCCAAATATCACTTTGCAAATTTCACAAGAATAGTCTCAGTGAACTGCTTCTTGAAGGGAAACCTGTAACTCTGTGAGATGAACTAGCAGAACACAAAGCAGTTTATCAGAAAGCTTCTTTACAGTTTTTATCGGAAAATATTTCCTTTTTCACCATTGCCCTCTATGAGATTCTAAATATCACTTTCCAAATTTCAGAAGAACAGTCTTAGTGAACGGCCTCATGAGGGGAAATCTGTGACACTTTGAGATGAATTAACAGAACACAAAGCAGTTTCTCAGAAAGCTTCTTTTCGGATTTTATCTTACTATATTTCCTTTTTCAACATAGCCCTCTATGGTCTTCCAAATATCACTTTGCAAATTACACAAGAACAGTCTTTGTGAAAGACTTCTTGAGGGGAAAGCTGTAACTCTCTGAGATGAATTAACAGAACACAAAGCAGTTTCTCAGAAAGCTTCTTTTCAGTTTTTATCTTAGGATATTTCCTTTTTCAGCATAGCCCTCTATATGCTTCCAAAAACATTTTGCAAATTCCACAAGAACAGTCTTAGCGAAAGGATTCTGGAGATAAAAGCTGTAAATCTGTAAGATGAATTAAAAGAATTCAAAGCAGTTTGTCAGAAACCTTCTTTTCTTTTTTTATCTTAGGATATTTCCATTTTAACCATAGGGCTATAGGGTTTCCAAATATCACTTTGCAAATTCCAGAAGAAAAGTCTTAGCGAAAGGCTTCTTGAGGGTAAAGCTGTAACTCTGTAAGATGAATTAACAGAACACAAAACATTTTCTCAGAAACCTACTTTTCAGTTTTTACCTTAGGATATTTCCTTTTTCACCATAGCCCTCTATGGGATTCCAATTATCACTTTGAAAATTCCACATGAACAGTCTTAGCGAAAGTCTTCTTGAGGGGAAAGCTGTAACTCTGTGAGAGGAACTAACTGAACACAAAGCAGTTTCTCAGAAAGCTTCTTCCCAGTTTTTAACTGAGGATATTTCCTTTTTCACCATAGCCCTTTTGGGCTTCCAAATATCACTTTGCAAATTCCACAACAGCAGCCTTAGCGAAAGGCTTCCTGAGGTAAAAGAGTAACTCTGTGACTTGAATTAACAGAACACAAAGCCGTTTCCCAGAAAGCTTCTTTTCAGTTTTTATCTTGGGATGTTTCCTTTTTCACCATTGCCCTCTATGTGCCTCCAAATATCACTTTGCAATTCCACAAGAACAGTCTTAGTGAACGGCTTCCTGAGGGGAAAGCTGTAGCTCGGTGATATGTACTAACAGAACACACCGCATTTTCTCAGAATGGTTCTTTCCAGTTTTTAACGGAAGATATTTCCTTTTTCACCTTAGCCCTCTATGGGCTTCCAAATATCACTTTGCAAATTTCACAAAACAGTCTTAGTGAACGGCTTCTTGAGGGAGAAGCTGTAGCTCTGTGAGATGAACTAACAGAACACAAAGCAGTTTTTCAGACAGCTTCTTTTCGGTAAGTATCTTACGATATTTCCATTTTCACCATAGCCCTCTATGGGCTTCCACATATCACTTTGGAAATTCCTCAAAAACAGTCTTAGCGGAAGGCTTCTTGAGGGGAAAGCTGTAACTCTTTGAGATGAATTAACAGAACACAAAGCAGTTTCTCGGAAAGCTTCTTTTCATTTTTTAACTGAAGTTATTTCCATTTTCACCATAGCCCTCTATGGGATTCCAAATATCACTATGCAAATTCCACAAGAACAGTGGAAGCGAAAGACTTCTGGAGGGGAAAACTGTAACGCTGTGAGATGAATTAACAGAACACAAAGCAGTTTCTCAGATATCTTCTTTCCAGTTTTTAACGAAAGATATTTCCTTTTTCACCATAGTCCTCTATGGGCTTCCAAATATCACTTTGCAAATCCCACAAGAACAGTCTTAGCGAAAGCCTTCTTGACGGGAAAGCTGTAACTCGGTGAGATGATTTAACAGAACACACGGCAGTTTCTCAAAAAGCTTCTTTCCAGTTTTTAACGGAAGATATGTCCTTTTTCACCATAGCCCTCTATGGGCTTCCAAATATCACTTTGCAAATTCCACAAGAACAGTTTTACCGAAAGGCTTCTTGAGAAGAAAGCTGTAACTCTGTGAGATGAATTAACAGAACACAAAGCAGTTTCACAGAAAGCTTCATTTCAGTTTTTATCTTTGGATGTTTTCTTTTTCATCATAGCCCTCTATGTGCCTTCAAATATCACTTTGAAAATTCCACAAGGAAAGCCTTAGTGAACGGCTTCTTGAGGGGAAAACTGTAACTCTGTGAGATGAATTAACAGAACACAAAGCAGTTTCTCAGATAGCTTCTTTCCAGTTTCTAACGGAGGATATTTCCTTTTAAGCCAGCCCTCTATGGGCTTCCAAATATCACTTTGCAAGTTTCACAAGAACAGTCTTAGCGAAAGGCTTCCTGAGGGGAAAGTTGTAACTCTGTGAGATGAATTAACAGAACACAAAGCAGTTTCTCAGAAAATTTCTTTCCAGTTTTTAATGGAAGATATGTCCTTTTTCACCATAGCCCTCTAGGAGTTTTCTAATATCACTTTGCAAATTTCACAAGAATAGTCTCAGTGAACTGCTTCTTGAAGGGAAAGCTGTAACTCTGTGAGATGAACTAACAGAACACAAAGCAGTTTCTCAGAAAGCCTCTTTACAGTTTTTAACTGAAGATATTTCCTTTTTCACCATAGCCCTCTAAGGGCTTCCAAATATCACATTGCAAATGCCACAAGAACAGTCTTAGCGAAAGGCTGCTAGAGGGGAAAGCTGTAACTCGGTTAGATGTATTCACAGAACACACGGCAGTATCTCAGAATGCTTCTTTCCAGTTTTTAACGGAAGATATTCCCTTTTTCACCATAGCCCTCTAAGGGCTTCCAAATATCACTTTGCAAATTCCAAAAGAGCAGTCTTAGCGAAAGACTTCTGGAGCGGAAAGCTGTACCTCTCTGAAATGAATTAACAGAACACAGAGCTATTCCTCAGAAAGCTTCTTTCCAGTTTTCAACCGAAGATATTTTCTTTTTCCCATAGCCCTCTATGGGCTTCCAAATATCACTTAGAAAATTCCACAAGAACAGTCTTAGCGAAAGGCTTCTTGAGGTGAAAGCTGTAACACGGTGAGATGTTTTAACAGAACACTCATCAGTTTCTCAGAAAGCTTCTTTCCAATTTTTAACGTAAGTTATTTCCTTTTTCACCATAGCCCTCTACGGGCTTCTAAGATCACTTTGCAAATTCCACAAGAACAGTCTTAGCGAAAGGCTTCTGGGAGCAAAGCTGTAATTCTGTGAGATGATCTAACAAAACACGAAGCAGTTTCTCAGAAATCTTCTTTTCGGTTTTTAATGGAAGAAATGTCCTTTTTCATCATAGCCCTCAATGGGATTCCAAATTTCACTTTGCAAATTCCACAAGAACAGTCTTAGCGAAAGGCTTTTTGAGGGGAAAGCTGTAACTCTGGTGACGAATTAACAGAACACAAAGCAGTTTCTCAGAAAGCTTCTTTTCAGTTTTCGTCTTAGGATATTTCCTTTTTCACCGTAGCCCTCTATGGGCTTCCAAATATCACTTTGCATATTCCAAAAGAACAACCTTAGTGATCGGCTTCATGATAGGAAAGCTGTAATTCTGTGAGATTAATTAACGGAACACAAAGCAGTTTCTCAGAAAGGTTCTTTCCAGTTTGTAACGGAAGATATTTCCTTTTTCACCATAGTCCACTGTGGGCATCAAAATATCACTTTGAAAATTCCACAAGAACAGTCTTAGTGAACGGCCTCTTCGGGGGAAATCTGTAACTCTCTGAGATGAATTAACAGAACACAAAGCAGTTTCTCAGAAATCTTCTTTCCAGTTTTTAACGAAAGATATTTCCTTTTTCACCAAAGTCCTCTATGGGATTACAAATATCAGTTTGCAAATTACGCAAGATCAGTCTTAGTGAAGCGCTTCTTGAGGGGAAAGCTGTAACACTTTGAGATGAACTAACACAACACAAAGCAGTTTCTCAGACAGCTTCTTTTCGGTTTTTATCTTAGGATATTTCCATTTTCAAAATAGCCCTCTATGGGCTTCCAAGTATCACTTTGCAAATTCCACAAGAACAGTCTTATAGAAAGGCTTCTTGAGGGGAAAGCTGTAACTCGGTGAGATGTATTAACAGAACACACGGCAGTTTCTCAGAAAGCTTCTTTCCAGTTTTTAACGGAAGTTATTTCCCTTTTCACCATAGTCCTCCATGGGCTTCCAAATATCACTTTGCAAATTCCAGAAGAACAGTCTTAGCGAAAGGCTTCTGAAGGGGAAATCTGTAACTCTGTGAGTTGAATTAACAGAACACAAAGCAGTTTCTCACAAATCTTCTTTCCAGTTTTTAACGGAAGTTAGTTCCTTTTTCACCATAGTCCTCTATGGGCTTCCAAATATGACTTTGCAAATTCCACAAGAACAGTCTTAGCGAAAGGCTTCTTGAGGGGGGAAGCTGTAACTCTGTGAGATGAATTAACAGAACACAAAGCAGTCTCTCAGAAAGCTTCTTTCCAGTATTTAACTGAAGATATTTCCTTTTTCACTATAGCCCTGTATGGGCTTCCAAATATCACTTTGGAAATCCCACAAGAACAGTCTTAGCGAAAGGCTTCTTGAGAGAAAAGCTGTACCTCGGTGATATGTACTAACAGAACACACCGCACTTTCTCAGAATGGTTCTTTCCAGTTTTTAACGGAAGATATTTCCTTTTTCACCTTAGCCCTCTATGGGCTTCCAAATATCACTTTGCAAATTTCACAAAACAGTCTTAGTTAACGGCTTCTTGAGGGGAAAGCTGTAACTCTGTGAGTGAACTAACAAAACACAAAGCAGCTTTCCATACAGCTTCTTTTCGGTTTTTATCTTAGGATATTTCCATTTTCACCATAGCCTACTATGGGCATCGAAATATCACTTTGGAAATTCCACAAAAACAGTCTTAGCGGAAGGATTCTTGAGGCAAAAGCAGTAACTCTTTGAGATGAATTAACAGAACACAAAGCAGTTTCTCAGAAAGCTTCTTTTCAGTTTTTAACTGAAGGTATTTCCTTTTTCACCATAGCCCTCTATGGGCTTCAAAATATCACTTTGTAAATTCCACAAGAACAGCCTTAGCGAAAGGCTTCCTGAGGTAAAAGAGTAACTGTGAGTTGAATTAACAGAACACAAAGCAGTTTCTCAGAAAGCTTCTTTTCGGATTTTATCTTACTATATTTCCTTTTTCAACATAGCCCTCTATGGTCTTCCAAATATCACTTTGCAAATTACACAAGAACAGTCTTTGTGAAAGACTTCTTGAGGGGAAAGCTGTAACTCTCTGAGATGAATTAACAGATCACAAAGCAGTTTCTCAGAAAGCTTCTTTTCAGTTTTCATCTTAGGATATTTCCTTTATCAGCGTAGCCCTCTGTGGGCTTCCAAAAACATTTTGCAAATTCTACAAGAACAGTCTTAGCGAAAGGATTCTGGAGATAAAAGCTGTAAATCAGTAAGATGAATTAAGAGAATTCAAAGCAGTTTCTCAGAAACCTTCTTTTCGTTTTTTATCTTAGGATATTTCCATTTTAACCATAGGGCTATAGGGTTTCCAAATATCACTTTGCAAATTCCAGAAGAAAAGTCTTAGCGAAAGGCTTCTTGAGGGTAAAGCTGTAACTCTGTAAGATGAATTAACAGAACACAAAACATTTTCTCAGAAACCTACTTTTCAGTTTTTACCTTAGGATATTTCCTTTTTCACCATAGCCCTCTATGGGATTCCAATTATCACTTTGAAAATTCCACATGAACAGTCTTAGTGAAAGTCTTCTTGAGGGGAAAGCTGTAACTCTGTGAGAGGAACTAACTGAACACAAAGCAGTTTCTCAGAAAGCTTCTTTCCAGTTTTTAACTGAGGATATTTCCTTTTTCACCATAGCCCTTTTGGGCTTCCACATATCACTTTGCAAATTTCACAAGAGCAGTCTTAGCGAAAGGCTTCTTGAGGGGAAAGCTCTAACTCTGTGAGATGAATTACCAGAACACAAAGCATTTTCTCACAAATCTTCGTTCCAGTTTTTGACGGAGGATATTTTCTTTCTCACCATAGTTCTCTATGGGCTTCCAAATATCACATTGCAAATCCCACAAGAACAGTCTTAGCGAAAGGCTTCTTGAGAGGAAAGCTGTAACTCAGTGAGACGTATTAACAGAAGACACGGCATTTTCTCAGAATGCTTCTTTCCAGTTTTTAACGGAAGATATTTCCTTTTTCACCATAGTCCCCTATGGGTATCCAAATATCACTTTCCAAATTTCACAAAACTGTCTTAATGAACGGCTTCTTGAGGGAAAAGCTGTAGCTCTTTGAGTTGAACTAACAGAACACAAATCAGTTTTTCAGATAGCTTCTCTTCGGTAAGTATCTTAGGATATTTCCATTTTCACCATAGCCCTCTATGGGCTTCCACATATCACTTTGGAAATTCCTCAAAAACAGTCTTAGCGGAAGGCTTCTTGAGGGGAAAGCTGTAATTCTTTGAGATGAATTAACAGAACAGAAAGCAGTTTCTCGGAAAGCTTCTTTTCATTTTTTAATTGAAGGTATTTCCATTTTCACCATAGCCCTCTATGGGATTCCAAATATCACTATGCAAATTCCACAAGAACAGTGGAAGCGAAAGACTTCGGGAAGGGAAAACTGTAACGCTGTGAGATGAATTAACAGAACACAAAGCAGTTTCTCAGATATCTTCTTTCCAGTTTTTAACGAAAGATATTTCCTTTTTCACGATAGTCCTCTATGGGCTTCCAAATATCACTTTGCAAATCCCACAAGAACAGTCTTAGCGAAAGCCTTCTTGACGGGAAAGCTGTAACTCGGTGAGATGATTTAACAGAACACACGGCAGTTTCTCAAAAAGCTTCTTTCCAGTTTTTAACGGAAGACATGTCCTTTTTCACCATAGCCCTCTATGGGCTTCCAAATATCACTTTGCAAATTTCACAAGAATAGTCTCAGTGAACTGCTTCTTGAAGGGAAACCTGTAACTCTGTGAGATGAACTAACAGAACACAAAGCAGTTTATCAGAAAGCTTCTTTACAGTTTTTATCAGAAAATATTTCCTTTTTCACCATTGCCCTCTATGAGATTCTAAATATCACTTTCCAAATTTCAGAAGAACAGTCTTAGTGAATGGCCTCATGAGGGGAAATCTGTGACACTTTGAGATGAATTAACAGAACACAAAGCAGTTTCTCAGAAAGCTTCTTTTCGGATTTTATCTTACTATATTTCCTTTTTCAACATAGCCCTCTATGGTCTTCCAAATATCACTTTGCAAATTACACAAGAACAGTCTTTGTGAAAGACTTCTTGAGGGGAAAGCTGTAACTCTCTGAGATGAATTAACAGAACACAAAGCAGTTTCTCAGAAAGCTTCTTTTCAGTTTTTATCTTAGGATATTTCCTTTTTCAGCATAGCCCTCTATGGGCTTCCAAAAACATTTTGCAAATTCCACAAGAACAGTCTTAGCGAAAGGATTCTGGAGATAAAAGCTGTAAATCTGTAAGATGAATTAAAAGAATTCAAAGCAGTTTGTCAGAAACCTTCTTTTCGTTTTTTATATTACGATATTTCCATTTTAACCATAGGGCTATAGGGTTTCCAAATATCACTTTGCAAATTCCAGAAGAAAAGTCTTAGCGAAAGGCTTCTTGAGGGTAAAGCTGTAACTCTGTAAGATGAATTAACAGAACACAAAACATTTTCTCAGAAACCTACTTTTCAGTTTTTACCTTAAGATATTTCCTTTTTCACCATAGCCCTCTATGGGATTCCAATTATCACTTTGAAAATTCCACATGAACAGTCTTAGCGAAAGTCTTCTTGAGGGGAAAGCTGTAACTCTGTGAGAGGAACTAACTGAACACAAAGCAGTTTCTCAGAAAGCTTCTTTCCAGTTTTTAACTGAGAATATTTCCTTTTTCACCATAGCCCTTTTGGGCTTCCATATATCACTTTGCGAATTCCACAACAACAGCCTTAGCGAAAGGCTTCCTGAGGTAAAAGAGTAACTCTGTGACTTGAATTAACAGAACACAAAGCCGTTTCCCAGAAAGCTTCTTTTCAGTTTTTATCTTGGGATGTTTCCTTTTTCACCATTGCCCTCTATGTGCCTCCAAATATCACTTTGCAATTCCACAAGCACAGTCTTAGTGAACGGCTTCCTGAGGGGAAAGCTGTAGCTCGGTGATATGTACTAACAGAACACACCGCATTTTCTCAGAATGGTTCTTTCCAGGTTTTAACGGAAGATATTTCCTTTTTCACCTTACCCCTCTATGGGCTTCCAAATATCACTTTGCAAATTTCACAAAACAGTCTTAGTGAACGGCTTCTTGAGGAAAAAGCTGTAGCTCTGTGAGATGAACTAACAGAACACAAAGCAGATTTTCAGACAGCTTCTTTTCGGTAAGTATCTTACGATATTTCCATTTTCACCATAGCCCTCTATGTGCTTCCACATATCACTTGGAAATTCCTCAAAAACAGTCTTAGCGGAAGGCTTCTTGAGGGGAAAGCTGTAACTCTTTGAGATGAATTAACAGAACACAAAGCAGTTTCTCGGAAAGCTTCTTTTCATTTTTTAACTGAAGTTATTTCCATTTTCACCATAGCCCTCTATGGGATTCCAAATATCACTATGCAAATTCCACAAGAACAGTGGAAGCGAAAGACTTCGGGAGGGGAAAACTGTAACGCTGTGAGATGAATTAACAGAACACAAAGCAGTTTCTCAGATATCTTCTTTCCAGTTTTTAACGAAAGATATTTCCTTTTTCACGATAGTCCTCTATGGGCTTCCAAATATCACTTTGCAAATCCCACAAGAACAGTCTTAGCGAAAGCCTTCTTGACGGGAAAGCTGTAACTCGGTGAAATGATTTAACAGAACACACGGCAGTTTCTCAAAAAGCTTCTTTCCAGTTTTTAACGGAAGACATGTCCTTTTTCACCATAGCCCTCTATGGGCTTCCAAATATCACTTTGCAAATTTCACAAGAATAGTCTCAGTGAACTGCTTCTTGAAGGGAAACCTGTAACTCTGTGAGATGAACTAACAGAACACAAAGCAGTTTATCAGAAAGCTTCTTTACAGTTTTTATCGGAAAATATTTCCTTTTTCACCATTGCCCTCTATGAGATTCTAAATATCACTTTCCAAATTTCAGAAGAACAGTCTTAGTGAACGGCCTCATGAGGGGAAATCTGTGACATTTTGAGATGAATTAACAGAACACAAAGCAGTTTCTCAGAAAGCTTCTTTTCGGATTTTATCTTACTATATTTCCTTTTTCAACATAGCCCTCTATGGTCTTCCAAATATCACTTTGCAAATTACACAAGAACAGTCTTTGTGAAAGACTTCTTGAGGGGAAAGCTGTAACTCTCTGAGATGAATTAACAGCACACAAAGCAGTTTCTCAGAAAGCTTCTTTTCAGTTTTTATCTTAGGATATTTCCTTTTTCAGCATAGCCCTCTATGGGCTTCCAAAAACATTTTGCAAATTCCACTAGAACAGTCTTAGCGAAAGGATTCTGGAGATAAAAGCTGTAAATCTGTAAGATGAATTAAAAGAATTCAAAGCAGTTTCTCAGAAACCTTCTTTTCGTTTTTTATCTTAGGATATTTCCATTTTAACCATAGGGCTATAGGGTTTCCAAATATCACTTTGCAAATTGCAGAAGAAAAGTCTTAGCGAAAGGCTTCATGAGGGTAAAGCTGTAACACTGTAAGATGAATTAACAGAACACAAAACATTTTCTCAGAAACCTACTTTTCAGTTTTTACCTTAGGATATTTCCTTTTTCACCATAGCCCTCTATGGGATTCCAATTATCACTTTGAAAATTCCACATGAACAATCTTAGCGAAAGTCTTCTTGAGGGGAAAGCTGTAACTCTGTGAGAGGAACTAACTGAACACAAAGCAGTTTCTCAGAAAGCTTCTTCCCAGTTTTTAACTGAGGATATTTCCTTTTTCACCATAGCCCTTTTGGGCTTCCAAATATCACTTTGCAAATTCCACAACAAGAGCCTTAGCGAAAGGCTTCCTGAGGTAAAAGAGTAACTCTGTGACTTGAATTAACAGAACACAAAGCCGTTTCCCAGAAAGCTTCTTTTCAGTTTTTATCTTGGGATGTTTCCTTTTTCACCATTGCCCTCTATGTGCCTCCAAATATCACTTTGCAATTCCACAAGAACAGTCTTAGTGAACGGCTTCCTGAGGGGAAAGCTGTAGCTCGGTGATATGTACTAACAGAACACACCGCATTTTCTCAGAATGGTTCTTTCCAGTTTTTAACGGAAGATATTTCCTTTTTCACCTTAGCCCTCTATGGGCTTCGAAATATCACTTTGCAAATTTCACAAAACAGTCTTAGTGAACGGCTTCTTGAGGGAAAAGCTGTAGCTCTGTGAGGTGAACTAACAGAACACAAAGCAGTTTTTCAGACAGCTTCTTTTCGGTAAGTATCTTAGGATATTTCCATTTTCACCATAGCCCTCTATGGGCTTCCACATATCACTTTGGAAATTCCTCAAAAACAGTCTTAGCGGAAGGCTTCTTGAGGGGAAAGCTGTAACTCTTTGAGATGAATTAACAAAACACAAAGCAGTTTCTCGGAAAGCTTCTTTTCATTTTTTAACTGAAGTTATTTCCATTTTCACCGTAGCCCTCTATGGGATTCCACATATCACTATGCAAATTCCACAAGAACAGTGGAAGCGAAAGACTTCTGGAGGGGAAAACTGTAACGCTGTGAGATGAATTAACAGAACACAAAGCAGTTTCTCAGATATCTTCTTTCCAGTTTTTAACGAAAGATATTTCCTTTTTCACCATAGTCCTCTATGGGCTTCTAAATATCACTTTGCAAATCCCACAAGAACAGTCTTAGCGAAAGCCTTCTTGACGGGAAAGCTGTAACTCGGTGAGATGATTTAACAGAACACACGGCAGTTTCTCAAAAAGCTTCTTTCCAGTTTTTAACGGAAGATATGTCCTTTTTCACCATAGCCATCTATGGGCTTCCAATTATCACTTTGCAAATTTCACAAGAATAGTCTCAGTGAACTGCTTCTTGAAGGGAAACCTGTAACTCTGTAAGATGAACTAACAGAACACAAAGCAGTTTATCAGAAAGCTTCTTTACAGTTTTTATCGGAAAATATTTCCTTTTTCACCATTGCCCTCTATGAGATTCTAAATATCACTTTCCAAATTTCAGAAGAACAGTCTTAGTGAACGGCCTCATGAGGGGAAATCTGTGACACTTTGAGATGAATTAACAGAACACAAAGCAGTTTCTCAGAAAGCTTCTTTTCGAATTTTATCTTACTATATTTCCTTTTTCAACATAGCCCTCTATGGTCTTCCAAATATCACTTTGCAAATTACACAAGAACAGTCTTTGTGAAAGACTTCTTGAGGGGAAAGCTGTAACTCTCTGAGATGAATTAACAGATCACAAAGCAGTTTCTCAGAAAGCTTCTTTTCAGTTTTTATCTTAGGATATTTCCTTTTTCAGCATAGCCCTCTATGGGCTTCCAAAAACATTTTGCAAATTCCACAAGAACAGTCTTAGCGAAAGGTTTCTGGAGATAAAAGCTGTAAATCAGTAAGATGAATTAAAAGAATTCAAAGCAGTTTCTCAGAAACCTTCTTTTCGTTTTTTATCTTACGATATTTCCATTTTAACCATAGGGCTATAGGGTTTCCAAATATCACTTTGCAAATTCCAGAAGAAAAGTCTTAGCGAAAGGCTTCTTGAGGGTAAAGCTGTAACTCTGTAAGATGAATTAACAGAACACAAAACATTTTCTCAGAAACCTACTTTTCAGTTTTTACCTTAAGATATTTCCTTTTTCACCATAGCCCTCTATGGGATTCCAATTATCACTTTGAAAATTCCACATGAACAGTCTTAGCAAAAGTCTTCTTGAGGGGAAAGCTGTAACTCTGTGAGAGGAACTAACTGAACACAAAGCAGTTTCTCAGAAAGCTTCTTCCCAGTTTTTAACTGAGGATATTTCCTTTTTCACCATAGCCCTTTTGGGCTTCCAAATATCACTTTGCAAATTCCACAACAACAGCCTTAGCGAAAGGCTTCCTGAGGTAAAAGAGTAACTCTGTGACTTGAATTAACAGAACACAAAGCCGTTTCCCAGAAAGCTTCTTTTCAGTTTTTATCTTGGGATGTTTCCTTTTTCACCATTGCCCTCTACGTGCCTCCAAATATCACTTTGCAATTCCACAAGAACAGTCTTAGTGAACGGCTTCCTGAGGGGAAAGCTGTAGCTCGGTGATATGTACTAACAGAACACACCGCATTTTCTCAGAATGGTTCTTTCCAGTTTTTAACGGAAGATATTTCCTTTTTCACCTTAGCCCTCTCTGGGCTTCCAAATATCACTTTGCAAATTTCACAAAACAGTCTTAGTGAACGGCTTCTTGAGGGAAAAGCTGTAGCTCTGTGAGATGAACTAACAGAACACAAAGCAGTTTTTCAGACAGCTTCTTTTCGGTAAGTATCTTACGATATTTCCATTTTCACCATAGCCCTCTATGGGCTTCCACATATCACTTTGGAAATTCCTCAAAAACAGTCTTAGCGGAAGGCTTCTTGAGGGGAAAGCTGTAACTCTTTGAGATGAATTAACAGAACACAAAGCAGTTTCTCGGAAAGCTTCTTTTCATTTTTTAACTGAAGTTATTTCCATTTTCACCATAGCCCTCTAAGGGATTCCAAATATCACTATGCAAATTCCACAAGAACAGTGGAAGCGAAAGACTTCTGGAGGGGAAAACTGTAACGCTGTGAGATGAATTAACAGAACACAAAGCAGTTTCTCAGATATCTTCTTTCCAGTTTTTAACGAAAGATATTTCCTTTTTCACCATAGTCCTCTATGGGCTTCCAAATATCACTTTGCAAATCCCACAAGAACAGTCTTAGCGAAAGCCTTCTTGACGGGAAAGCTGTAACTCGGTGAGATGATTTAACAGAACACACGGCAGTTTCTCAAAAAGCTTCTTTCCAGTTTTTAACGGAAGATATGTCCTTTTTCACCATAGCCCTCTATGGGCTTCCAAATATCACTTTGCAAATTCCACAAGAACAGTTTTACCGAAAGGCTTCTTGAGAAGAAAGCTGTAACTCTGTGAGATGAATTAAGAGAACACAAAGCAGTTTCACAGAAAGCTTCATTTCAGTTTTTATCTTTGGATGTTTTCTTTTTCATCATAGCCCTCTATGTGCCTTCAAATATCACTTTGAAAATTCCACAAGGAAAGTCTTAGTGAACGGCTTCTTGAGGGGAAAACTGTAACTCTGTGAGATGAATTAACAGAACACAAAGCAGTTTCTCAGATAGCTTCTTTCCAGTTTCTAACGGAGGATATTTCCTTTTAAGCCAGCCCTCTATGGGCTTCCAAATATCACTTTGCAAGTTTCACAAGAACAGTCTTAGCGAAAGGCTTCCTGAGGGGAAAGTTGTAACTCTGTGAGATGAATTAACAGAACACAAAGCAGTTTCTCAGAAAATTTCTTTCCAGTTTTTAATGGAAGATATGTCCTTTTTCACCATAGCCCTCTAGGAGTTTTCTAATATCACTTTGCAAATTTCACAAGAATAGTCTCAGTGAACTGCTTCTTGAAGGGAAAGCTGTAACTCTGTGAGATGAACTAACAGTACACAAAGCAGTTTCTCAGAAAGCTTCTTTACAGTTTTTAACTGAAGATATTTCCTTTTTCACCATAGCCCTCTAAGGGCTTCCAAATATCACATTGCAAATGCCACAAGAACAGTCTTAGCGAAAGGCTGCTAGAGGGGAAAGCTGTAACTCGGTTAGATGTATTCACAGAACACACGGCAGTATCTCAGAATGCTTCTTTCCAGTTTTTAACGGAAGATATTCCCTTTTTCACCATAGCCCTCTAAGGGCTTCCAAATATCACTTTGCAAATTCCAAAAGAGCAGTCTTAGCGAAAGACTTCTGGAGCGGAAAGCTGTAACTCTCTGAAATGAATTAACAGAACACAGAGCTGTTCCTCAGAAAGCTTCTTTCCAGTTTTCAACCGAAGATATTTTCTTTTTCCCATAGCCCTCTATGGGCTTCCAAATATCACTTAGAAAATTCCACAAGAACAGTCTTAGCGAAAGGCTTCTTGAGGTGAAAGCTGTAACACGGTGAGATGTTTTAACAGAACACTCATCAGTTTCTCAGAAAGCTTCTTTCCAATTTTTAACGTAAGTTATTTCCTTTTTCACCATAGCCCTCTACGGGCTTCTAAGATCACTTTGCAAATTCCACAAGAACAGTCTTAGCGAAAGGCTTCTGGGAGCAAAGCTGTAATTCTGTGAGATGATCTAACAAAACACGAAGCAGTTTCTCAGAAATCTTCTTTTCGGTTTTTAATGGAAGAAATGTCCTTTTTCATCATAGCCCTCAATGGGCTTCCAAATTTCACTTTGCAAATTCCACAAGAACAGTCTTAGCGAAAGGCTTTTTGAGGGGAAAGCTGTAACTCTGGTGACGAATTAACAGAACACAAAGCAGTTTCTCAGAAAGCTTCTTTTCAGTTTTCGTCTTAGGATATTTCCTTTTTCACCGTAGCCCTCTATGGGCTTCCAAATATCACTTTGCATATTCCAAAAGAACAACCTTAGTGATCGGCTTCATGATAGGAAAGCTGTAATTCTGTGAGATTAATTAACGGAACACAAAGCAGTTTCTCAGAAAGGTTCTTTCCAGTTTGTAGCGGAAGATATTTCCTTATTCACCATAGTCCACTGTGGGCTTCAAAATATCACTTTGAAAATTCCACAAGAACAGTCTTAGTGAACGGCCTCTTCGGGGGAAATCTGTAACTCTCTGAGATGAATTAACAGAACACAAAGCAGTTTCTCAGAAATCTTCTTTCCAGTTTTTAACGAAAGATATTTCCTTTTTCACCAAAGTCCTCTATGGGATTACAAATATCAGTTTGCAAATTACGCAAGATCAGTCTTAGTGAAGCGCTTCTTGAGGGGAAAGCTGTAACAATTTGAGATGAACTAACACAACACAAAGCAGTTTCTCAGACAGCTTCTTTTCGGTTTTTATCTTAGGATATTTCCATTTTCAAAATAGCCCTCTATGGGCTTCCAAGTATCACTTTGCAAATTCCACAAGAACAGTCTTATAGAAAGGCTTCTTGAGGGGAAAGCTGTAACTCGGTGAGATGTATTAACAGAACACACGGCAGTTTCTCAGAAAGCTTCTTTCCAGTTTTTAACGGAAGTTATTTCCCTTTTCACCATAGTCCTCCATGGGCTTCCAAATATCACTTTGCAAATTCCAGAAGAACAGTCTTAGCGAAAGGCTTCTGAAGGGGAAATCTGTAACTCTGTGAGTTGAATTAACAGAACACAAAGCAGTTTCTCACAAATCTTCTTTCCAGTTTTTAACGGAAGTTAGTTCCTTTTTCACCATAGTCCTCTATGGGCTTCCAAATATGACTTTGCAAATTCCACAAGAACAGTCTTAGCGAAAGGCTTCTTGAGGGGGGAAGCTGTAACTCTGTGAGATGAATTAACAGAACACAAAGCAGTCTCTCAGAAAGCTTCTTTCCAGTATTTAACTGAAGATATTTCCTTTTTCACTATAGCCCTGTATGGGCTTCCAAATATCACTTTGGAAATCCCACAAGAACAGTCTTAGCGAAAGGCTTCTTGAGAGAAAAGCTGTACCTCGGTGATATGTACTAACAGAACACACCGCACTTTCTCAGAATGGTTCTTTCCAGTTTTTAACGGAAGATATTTCCTTTTTCACCTTAGCCCTCTATGGGCTTCCAAATATCACTTTGCAAATTTCACAAAACAGTCTTAGTTAACGGCTTCTTGAGGGGAAAGCTGTAACTCTGTGAGTGAACTAACAAAACACAAAGCAGCTTTCCATACAGCTTCTTTTCGGTTTTTATCTTAGGATATTTCCATTTTCACCATAGCCTACTATGGGCATCGAAATATCACTTTGGAAATTCCACAAAAACAGTCTTAGCGGAAGGATTCTTGAGGCAAAAGCAGTAACTCTTTGAGATGAATTAACAGAACACAAAGCAGTTTCTCAGAAAGCTTCTTTTCAGTTTTTAACTGAAGGTATTTCCTTTTTCACCATAGCCCTCTATGGGCTTCAAAATATCACTTTGTAAATTCCACAAGAACAGCCTTAGCGAAAGGCTTCCTGAGGTAAAAGAGTAACTGTGAGTTGAATTAACAGAACACAAAGCAGTTTCTCAGAAAGCTTCTTTTCGGATTTTATCTTACTATATTTCCTTTTTCAACATAGCCCTCTATGGTCTTCCAAATATCACTTTGCAAATTACACAAGAACAGTCTTTGTGAAAGACTTCTTGAGGGGAAAGCTGTAACTCTCTGAGATGAATTAACAGATCACAAAGCAGTTTCTCAGAAAGCTTCTTTCCAATTTTGAACGGAAGATATTTCCTTTTTCACCATAGCCCTCTATGGGCTTCCAAATATCCCTTTGCAAATTCCACAAGAACAGACTTAGCGAAAGGCTTCTTCAGGGGAAAGCTGTAACTCTGTGAGATGAATTAACAGAACACAAAGCAGCTTCTCAGAAAGATTCTTTACAGTTTTTTACAGAAGATATTTCAGTTTTCACCATAGTCCTCTAAGGGCTTTCAAATATCACTTTGCAAATTCCAAAACAACAGTCTTAGCGAAAGGCTTCTTGAGGGTACAGCTGTGTCCCTGTGAGATGAATTAGCAGAACACAAAGCAGTTTCTCAGAAAGCTTCTTTCCAGTTTTAAACTGAAGGTATTTCCTTTCTCACCATAGCCCTCTATAGGCTTCCAAATATCACTTTGCAAATTTCACAAGAACAGCCTTAGCGGAAGGCTTCTTGAGGGGAAAGCTGTAGCTCTGAGAGATCAATTAACAGAACGCAAAGCAGTTTCTCAGAAAGCTTCTTTTCAGTTTTTATCTTAGCATATTTCCTTTTTCACCATTGCCCTCTACGGGCATCGAAATATCACTTAGCAAATTCCACAAGAAGAGCCTTAGCGAAAGGCTTCTTCAGGAGAACGCTGTAACTCTGTGAGATGAATTAACAGAACACAAAGCAGTTTCTCAGAAAGCTTCTTTCCACTATTTAACTGAAGTTGTTTCCTTTTTCACCATAGACCCCTATGGGCTCCCAAATATCACTTTGCAAATACCACAAGAACAGTCTTAGCGAAAGGCCTCTTGAGGGGAAAGCTGTAACTCTGTGAGATGAATTAACAGAACACAAAGCATTTTCTCAGAATGCTTCTTTTCAGTTTTTATCTTAGGATATTTGCTTTTTTCATAGCCCTCTAAGGGCTTCTAAATATCACTTTGCAAAATTCACAAGAGCAGTCTTAGCGAAAGTCTTTTCCAGGGGAAAGCTGTAACTCTGAGAGATGAATTAACAGAACGCAAAGGAATTTCTCAGAAAGCTTCTTTCCAGTTTTTCACTGAAGATATTTCCTTCTTTACCATAGCCCTCTATAGGCTTCCAAATATCACTTTGAAAATTCCACAAGAACAGCCTTAGCGAAAGGCTTCTTGAGGGGAAAGCTGTAACTCCGTGAGATCAATTAACAGAACACAAAGCGGTTTCTCAGAAACTTTCTTTTCAGTTTCTATCTTAGGATATTTCCTTTTTCACGATAACCATCTACGGGTTTCCAAATATCACTTTGCAAATTCCACAAGAACAGTCTTACCAAAAGGCTTCTTGTTGTGAAAGCTATAACTCTGTGAGATCAATTAACAGAACACAAAGCAGTTTCTCAGAAAGTTTCTTTCCAGTTTTTAACGGAAGACAGTTCCTTTTTCACCATAGCCCTCTACTTGCTTCACAATATCACTTTGCTAATTCTACAAGAACAGTCTTTGCGAAAGGCTTCTTGAGGGGAAAGCTGTAACACTGTGTGATCAATTAACGGAAAACAAAGCAGTCTCTCAGAACGTTTCTTTCCAGTTTTTAACGGAAGATATTTCCTTTTTCACCATAGACCTCTAAGGACATCCAAATATCACTTTGCAAATCCCACAAGAAAAGTCTTAGCGAAAGGCTTCATGAAGGGAAACTGTAACTCTGTAGGATGATTTAACACAGCACAAAGCAGTTTCTCAGAAAGCTTCTTTCCAGTTTGTAACCGAAGATATTTCGTTTTTCACCATAGCCCCCTATGGGCTTCCAAATATCACTTTGAATATTCCACCAAAACAGTCTTAGCAAAAGGCTTCTTGAGGGGAAAGCTCTAACTCTGTGAAATGAATTAACAGAACACAAAGCTGTTTCTCAGAAAGCTTCTTTCCGGTTTTTAACGGAAGAGATTTCCTTTTTCACCATAGCCCTCTGTGGGCTTCCAAATATCACTTTGCCAATCCCACAAGAACAGTCATAGCGACAGGCTTCATGAGGGGAAAACTGTAACTCTGTAAGATGATTTAACAGAACACAAAGCAGTTTCTCAGAAAGCTTCTTTTCGGTTTTTATCTTAGGATATTTCCCTTTTCGCCATAATCCTCTATCGGCTTCCAATATCACTTTGCAAATTCCACAACAACAGTCTCAGTGAACGGCTTCTTGACGGGAAAGCTGTAACTGTGTGAGATGAATTAACAGACAAAGCAGTCTCTCAGAAAGCTTCTTTTCAGTTTTTATCTTAGGACAATTTCTTTTTCACCATAGCCTTATATGGGCTTCCAAATATCACTTTTCAAATTCCACAAGAACAAAGTTAGCGAAAGGCTTCTTCAGGGGAAAGCTGTAACTCTGTGAGTTGAATTAATAGAACACAAAGCAGTTTCTCAGAAATCTTCTATCCAGTTTTTAACGGAAGATATTTCCTTTTTCTGCATAGACTTCTAACGGCTTCCAAATATCACCTTGCAAATTCCACAGGAACAGTCTTAGTGAACGGCTTGTTGTGGCGAAAGCTATAACACTGTGAGATGAATTAAGAGAATACAATGAAGTTTCTCAGAAAGCTCCTTCTCGGTATTTATCTTAGGAAATTACCTTTTTTGCGATAATCCTCTATGGGCTTCCAATATCACTTTGCAAATTCCACAAGAACAGTCTCAGTGAACGGCTTGTTTAGAGGAAAGCTGTAACTCTGTGAGATGAATTAAGAGAACACAGCGCAGTTTCTCATAAAGCTTCCTTTCGGTTTTTATCTTAGGATATTTTCTTTTTCGCCAAAGCCTCCTATGATCTTCCAAATATCACTTTGCAAATTCCACAAGAATAGTCTTAGGGAAAGACTTCTTGAGGGGAAAACTGTAACTCTCTGAGATTAATTAACAAAAAAAAAGCAGTTTCTCAGAAATCATCTTTAAAATTTTTAACGGAAGATATTTCATTTTTCACCATAGCCCTCTATGGGTTTCCAAATATCACATTTCAAGTTCCACAAGAACAGTCTTAGCGAAAGGCTTTTGGAGGAGAAAGCTTAAATCTGTAATATGAATTAACAGACACAAAACTGTTTTTCAGAAAGCTTCTTTCCACTTTTTAACGGAAGATATTTCCTTTTTTCACCATGGCCCTCAATGGGCTTCCAAATATCACTTTGCAAATATCACAAGAACAATCTAACTGAACGGCTTCTTGAGAGGAAAGCTGTAACTCTGTGAGATGGACTAGCAGAACACAAAGCAGTTTCTCAGAAAGCTTCTTTCCAGTTTTTAACGGAAGATATTTCCTTTTCCACCATAGCCCTCTAAGGGCTTCTGAATATCACTTTGCAAATTCCACAAGAACAGTCTTAGCGAAAGGCTTCTTGAAGGGAAAACTGTAACTCTGTGAGATGAATTAACAGAACCCACAGCAGTTTCTCAGAAATCTTCTTTCCAGTTTTTAACGGAAGATATTTCCTTTTTCAGCATAGCCCTCTATGGGCTTCCAAATATCACTTTGCAAATTCCACAAGAACCGTCTTAGGAAAAGGCTTCTTGAGGTGAAAACTGTAGCTCTGTGAGATGAATTAATAGAACACAAAGCAGTTTCTCAGAAAACTTCTTTCCAGTTTATATCGGAAGATATTTCCTTTTTCACAATATCCCTCAATGGGCTTCCAAATATCACTTTGCAAATTTCACAAGAACAGCATTAGCGAAGGGCTTCTTGAGACAGGCTTTTTAGGGGAAAGCTGTAACTCTGTGAGTTGAACTAACAGAACACAAAGCAGGTTATCAGAAAACTTGTTTACATTTTTTAACGGAAGATATTTCCTTTTTCACCGTATCCCTCTATGGGCTTCCAAATATCACTTTGCAACATCCACAAGAACAGTCTTACCGAACGGCTTCCTGAGGGGAAAGCTGTAGCTCTGTGAGATTAATTAACAGACAACAAAGCAGTTACTCAGAAAGTTTCTTTCCAGTTTTTAACGGAAGAGATTTCCTTTTTCACCATATCCCTCTATGGGCTTCGAAATATCACTTTGCAAATTCCACAAGAACAGTCTTAGTGAACGGCTTCTTGAGGGGAAAGGTATAACTCTGTGAGATGAATTAAGAGAACACAGTGCAGTTTTTCAGAAAGCATCTTTTCGGTTTTTATGTTACATATTTTCTTTTTCACCATAGCTCTCTAAGGGCTTCTAAATATCACTTTGCAAATTCCACAACAACAGTCTTAGGGGAAGGCTTCTTGAAGGGAAAGCTGTAACACTGTGAGATGAATTAACAGAACACAAAGTAGTTTCTCAGAAAGCTTCTTTCCAGTTTTTAATGGAAGTTATTTCCTTTATTAACATAGCCTTCTATGGGTTTCCATATATCAGTTTGCAAATTTCACAAGAACAGTCTTAGCGAAGGGCTTCTTGAGGAGAAAACTGTAACTCTCTGAAATTAATTAACAGACAACAAAGCAGTTACTGAGAATTCTTCTTTCAAGTTTTTAACCGAAGATATTTCCTTTTTCACCATAGCCCTCTATGGGTTTCCAAATACCACATTTCAAGTTCCACAAGAACAGTCTTAGCGAAAGGCTATTTGAGGAGAAAGCTGTAAATCTGTAAGATGAATTAACAAGCACAAAACTGTTTCTCAGAAAGCTTCTTTCCAGTTTTTATCTTAGGATATTTCCTTTTTCACCGTAGCCCTCTATGGGCTTCCAAATATCACTTTGCAAATTCCACAAGAACCGTCTTAGAGAAAGGCTTCTTGAGGGGAAAGCTGAAACTCTGTGCGATGAATTAACCGAACACAAAACAGTTTCTCAGAAAGCCTCTTTTCAGTTTTTATCTTAGGATATTTCCTTTTTCACCATAGACCTCTATGGGCTTCCAGAAATCACTTTCAAATTCCACAAAAACAGTATTGGGGAAAGGCTTCTTGTCGGGAAAGCTGTAACTCTGTGAGATGAATTAACAAACACACAGCAGTTTCTCAGAAATCTTCTTTTCAGTTTTTAACGGAAGATATTTTCATTTTTGCCACAGCTCTCTATGGGCTTCCAAATATCACTTTGCAAATTCCACAAGAACAGTCTTAGGGAAAGGCTTCTTCAGTGTAAAGCTGTAACTCTGTGAGATCATTTAAGAAAATACAAAGCAGATTCTCAGAAATCTTCTCTCAAGTTTTTAACGGAAGATATTTTCTTTTTCACCAGAGTCCTCTAAGGGCTTCCAAATATCACATTTGAAATTCCACAAGAACAGTCTTAGCGAAAGGCTTTTTGAGGAGAAAGATGTAAATCTGTAAGATGATTTAACAGACACAAAACAGTTTCTCAGAAATCTTCTTTTCAGTTTTTAATGGAAGATGTTTTCTTTTTCACGATAGCCCTCTATGGGCTTTCAAATATCACTGGGCAAATTCCACAAGAACAGCCTTAGCGAAAATCTTCATTGGGAGAAAGCTGTAACTCTGTGAGATGAATTAACAGAACACAAAGCAGTTTCTCAGAAACTTTTTTTCCAGTTTTTAATGGAAGATATTTCCTTTTCTACCATAGAACTCTATGGGCTTCCAAATATCACTTTGCAAATTCCACAAGAACAGTCTTAGTGAAAGGCTTCTTGAAAGGAAAGCTGTAACTCTGTGAGATGAATTAACAGAACCCACAGCAGTTTCTCAGAAATCTTCTTTCCAGTTTTTAACGGAAGATATTTCCTTTTTCACCATAGCCCTCTATGGGCATCCAAATATCACATTGCAAATTACACAAGAACAGTCTTAGGGAAAGCCTTCTTGAGGGAAAAGCTGTGACTCCGTGAGATGAACTAACAGAACACAAATTAGTTTCTCAGAACGCTTCTTTTCGGTTTTTATCTTAGGATATTTCCATTTTCACCATAGCCCTGTAAGGGTTTCCAAATAAGACTTTGCAAATTCCACAACAACTGCGTTATTGAAAGGCTTCTTGAGGGGAAAGCTGTAATTCTCTGAAATGAATTCACAGAACACAAAGAAGTTTCTCAGAAAGATTCCTTTGGGTTTTTATCTTAGGATATTTGCTTTTTCAAAATAGCTCTCTATGGGCTTCTAAATCTCACCTTGCAAATTTCACAAGAGCAGTCTTCGGGAAAGGTTTCTTGAGGGAAAAGCTGTAACTCTGTGAGGTGACTTAACAGAACCCAAATCAGTTTCTCAGATATCTTATTTCCAGTTTTTAACGGAAGATATTTCCTTTTTCACCTTAACCCTCTGTGGGCTTCCAAATATCACTTTGCAAATTCCACAAGAAAAGTCTTAGCGAAAGGCTTCTTGAGGAGAAATCTGTAACTCTGTGAGATGAATTAACTGAACACAAAAGAGTTTCTCAGAAAGCTTCTTTCCCGTTTTTAAAGTAAAATATTTCCTTTTTCACCATAGCCCTCTATGGGCTTCCATATATCACTTTGCAAATTCCACAAGAACAGCCTTAGCGAAAGGCTTCTTGAGGGGAAAGCTGTAACTCTGTGAGATGAATTAACAGAACACAAAGCAGTTTCACAGAAAGCTACTTTTCAGTTTATATCTTTGGATATTTCCTTTTTCACCATAGCCCTCTATAGGCTTCCAAATATCAGTTTGCAAATTTCACAAAAACTGTCTTAGTGAACGGCTTCTTGAGGGGAAAGCTGTAACTCTGTGACATGAACTAACAGAACACAAAGCAATTTCCCAGAAAGTTTCTTTTCAGTTTTTATCTTAGCATAATTCCATTTTCAGCTTAGACCTCTATGGGCTTCCAAATATCACTTTGCATATTCCACAAGAACAGTCTTAGAGAAAGGCTTCTTGAGGGGAAAGCTAACTCTGCGAGATGAATTAACAGAAGACAAAGCAGTTTCTCAGAAAGCTTCTTTTCGGTTTTTATCTTAGGATATTTTCATTTGCACCATAGCTCTCTATGGGCTTCCAAATATCACTTTGCCAATTCCAAAAGAACAGTCTTTGCGAAAGGCTTCTTGAACGGAAAGCTGTAAATGTCTGAGATGAGTTAACAGAACAGAAAGCACTTCCTCAGAAAGCTTCTTTTCAGTTTTTATCTTAGGATATTTCCTTTTTCTCCATAGTGCTCCAAGGGCTTCCAAATATCACTTTGCAAATTCCACAAGAACAGTGGTAGCGAAAGGCTTCTTGTGGAGAAAGCTGTAATTCTGTGAGATGAATTAACAGAACACAAAGCAGTCTTTCAGAAATCTTCTTTCCAGTTTTTAACTGAAGATATTTCCTTTTTCAACATGGCCGTTTATGGGCTTCCAAATATCACTTTGCAAATTCCACACAACAGTCTTAGCGAAAGGCTTCTTGAGGAAAAGCTGTAACTCTCTGAGATGAATTTAAAAAAACACATAGCAGTTTCTTAGAAAGATTCTTTCCAGTTTTTAACGGAAGATATATCCTTTTTCACCATCGCCCTCTATGGGCTTCGAAATACCACTTTGCAAATTCCACAAGAACAGTCTTAGAGAAAAGATTCTTAAGGGAAAAGCTGTAACTCTGTGAGATGAATTAACAGAACACAAAGCAGTTTCTCAGTAAGATTCCTTTGGGTTTTTATTTTAGTATATTTCCTTTTTCACCATAGCTCTCTATGGGCTTCCAAATATCACCTTGCAAATTCCACAAGAACAGTCTTAGGGAAAGGCTTCTTGAGGGGAAAGCTGTAACTCTGTGAGATGAATTAACAGAACCCAAAGCAGTCTCTGAGAAATCTTCTTTCCAGTTTTTAACGGAAGATATTTCCTTTTTCACCTTAGCCCTCTGTGGGCTTCCAAATATCACTTTGCAAATTCCCCCACAAGACAGTTTCTCAGAAAGTTTCTTTCCAGTTTTTAAAGGAAGATATTTCCTTTTTCACCGTATCCCTCTATGGGCTTCCAAATATCACGTTGCAAATTCCACAAGAACAACCTCAGTGAAAGGCTTCTTGAGGGGAAAGCTGTAACTCTCTGAGATGAATTAACAGAACACAAAAACAGTTTCCCAGAAAGCTTCTTTTCAGTTTTCATCTTAGGATATTTCCATTTTCACCTTAGACCTCGATGGGCTTCCAAATATCACTTTACAAATTCCACAAGAACAGTCTTAGCAAAAGGCTTCTTGGGGGGAAAGCTGTAGCACTGTGAGATGAATTAACACAACATGAAGCAGTTTCTCAGAAAATTTCTTTTCGGTTTTTATCTTAGGATATTACCATTTGCACCATAGCTCTCTATGCGCTTCCAAATATCACTTTGCCAATTCCAAAAGAAGAGACTTTGCGAAAGGCTTCTTAAACGGAAAGCTGTAAATCTCTGAGATGAATTAACAGAACAGAAAGCAGTTCCTCAGAAAGCTTCTTTTCAGTTTTTATCTTAGGATATTTCCTTTTCCTCCATAGCCCCCTAAGGGCTTCCAAATGTCGCTTTGCAAATTCCACGAGAACAGTCTTAGCAAAAGGCTTCTTGCGGAGAAAGCTGTAACACTGTGAGATGAATTAACAGAACACAAAGCGTTTTCTCAGAAGACTTCTTTCCAGTTTTTATCTGAAGATATTTCCTTTTTCACCATAGACCTCTTGGGCTTTCAAATATCACATTGCAAATTCCACAAGAACAGTCTTAGCGAAAGGCTTCCTTTGGAGAAAGCTGTAATTCTCTGAGATGAATTAACAGAACACAAAAAAGTTTCACAGAAATCCTCTTTTCTGTTTTTATCTTAGTATATTTCTTTTTTCACCATAGCCCCTATGAGCTTCCAAACATCTCTTTGCAATTTCCACAGGCACAGTCTTAGAGAAAGACTTCTTGAGGGGAAAGCTGTACCTCTCTGAGATGAATTAACAGAACACAAAGCAGTTTCTCAGAAAGCTTCTTTTTAGTTTTTATCTTAGGATATTTCCTTTTTCACCATAGCCTTCTAATGTCTTCCAAATATCCCTTTGCAAATTCCACAAGAACACTCTTACCGAAAGGCTTCTTGAGGGGAATGCTGTAACTCTGTGAGATGAATTAACAGAACACAAAGCAGTTTCTCAGAAAGCTTCTTTCCAGTTTTTAACTGAAGCTATTTCCTTTTTCACCAAACCCCTCCATGGGCTTCCCCATGTCACTTTGCAAATTCCACAAGAACCGCCATCGCGATAGTCTTCTTGAGGAGAAAGCTGTAACCCTGTGAGATAAATTGACAGAACACAAAGCAGTTTCTCAGAAAGCTTCTTTTCAGTTTTTATCTTAGGATATCTCATTTTTCACCATAGCCCTCTGTGGGCTTCCAAATATCACTTTGCAAATTCCACAAGAACAGTCTTAGGGAAAGGCTTCATGAGGGGAAAGCTGTAAATCTCTGAGATGAATTAACAGAACACAAAGTAGTTTCTCAGAAATCTTCTTTCCAGATTTTAATGGCAGATTCTTCCTTTTTCACCATAGCCCCCGATGGGGTTCCAAATATCACTTTTCAAACTCCACAAGATAAGACTTAGCTAAAGGTTTCTTGAGGAGAAATTTGTAACACTGTGAGATGAATTAACAGAACACAAAGCAGTTTCTCAGAAAGCTTCTTTTCAGTTTTTATCTTAGGATATTTCCATTTTCACCATAGCCCTCTATGGTTTTCGAAATGTCACATTGCAAATTCCACAAGAGCAGTCTTAGCAAAAGTCTTCTTGAGGGGAAAGATGTAACTCTGTGAGATGATTTAACAGAATACAAAGCAGTTTCTCAGAAATCTTCTTTCCAGTTTTTAAAAGAAGCTATTTCCTTTTTCACCATAGTACTCTATGGGCTTCCAAATATCACTCTGCAAATTCCACAAGAGAAGCCTTAGCGAATGGCTTCTTGAGGGGAAAGCTGTAATTGTGTGAGATGAATTAAGAGACTACAAAGCAGTCTCTCAGAAAGCTTCTTTCCAGTTTTTAACTGAAGATATTTCCTTTTTCACCATGGCCCTTTATGGGCTTCCAAATATCACTTTGCAAATTCCACAAGAACAGTCTTAGCGAAAGGCTTCTTGAGGGGAAAGTCGTAACTCTGTGAGATTAATTAATGGAACACAAAGCTGTCCCTCAGAAAGCTTCTTTCCAGCTTTTTAAGGAAGATATTTCCTTTTTCACCATAGCTCTCTATGTGCTTCCAAATATCTCTTTGCAAATTCCACAAGAACATTCTTAGGGAAAGGCTTCTTGAGGGGAAAGCTGTAACTCTGTGACATGAATTAACAGAACGCAAGGCAGTTTCTCAGAAAGATTCTTTACAGTTTTTAATGGAAGATATTTTCTTTTTCACCATAGCCCTCTATGGGCTTCCAAATATTACTTTCCAAATTTCACAAGAACAGTCTTAGTGAACGGCTTCCTGAGGGGAAAGCAGTAACTCTGTGAGATGAACTACCAGAACACTAAGCAGTTTCTCAGAAAGTTTCTTTTCAGTTTTTATCTTAGTATATTTCCTTTTTCACCATAGCCCCTATGAGCTTCCAAACATCTCTTTGCAATTTTCACAAGATCAGTCTTAGAGAAAGACTTCTTGAGGGGAAAGCTGTACCTCTCTGAGATGAATTAACAGGACACAAAGCAGTTTCTCAGACAGCTTCTTTTCTTTATCTTAGGATGTTTCCTTTTTCACCGTAGCCTTCTAAGGTCTTCCAAATATCCCTTTGCAAATTCCACAAGAACACTCTTACCGAAAGGCTTCTTGAGGGGAAAGCTGTAACTCTGTGAGATGAATTAACAGAACACAAAGCAGTTTCTCAGAAAGCTTCTTTTCACTTTTTTTTAATATTACATGCTTAATTTCTTTTTTATTTATATAATTTTGTGTAACAATCACTCATGAAATATCAGAATTCTTATTACTTAGTACATAAAGAATATTCAACAAATATTGTTGCAGTAGAAAGCTAGTCAAGTATGAGCAGGGCAGTAGAGGGCTGCCCTCTTCCACACACCAAATGTGTTGGGGGACCCTCAGGTGATGGTCAAGGGGTTGTTAACTGTTTCTCTAAAGTAGTAATTGGTCATACCTGGTGTCAAGGAAAGGCAGGCTTCTAATAGAAAACACCTGAAACTGATCAGCAACTTCCCAATGAGATCTCAGGAGTGAGGAGAAGTAAGGCAAGATCCCGGAAGTATGCCAATGTATAAAACCCCAAATCAAGGAGTCAAGCTGTGCACTTGGCTTCTCAAGTCTCCCACTTGGCCCTCTTCCAGGTTGTACTTCCCTTCTTTTCCTTTCTGTTTTAAAGCCTCTTAATAATCCTTCACTCCTGCTCTGAGAATTACCTCTGTCTCACTTTCTGCCTTATGCCACTTAGTGGAATTCCTTCTGAGGAAGCAAGAATGGAGGGTGCTGCAAACCTATACAGATTCGCAGCCAATGTCTCCAGAACTCGGATGTCTTCCACAGGTAATAACATTGCTTTCAATATTTTTCATAATTATATCATGCTAAAAAACTAAGTATAACAGTGTCAAATACAAATACAATTAAAGCTTTTTGAATTCTATTTTACTTTACAAGTTTTTTTAAATCAAGTATGATTGTTCCTG
The DNA here is from genome assembly GCF_047675955.1 of Chlorocebus sabaeus. NCBI lineage: Eukaryota > Metazoa > Chordata > Mammalia > Primates > Cercopithecidae > Chlorocebus > Chlorocebus sabaeus. The sequence goes on along the minus strand of NW_027327914.1, from coordinate 407,225 downwards.
GTGCCATTAAATTATAATTCTTTTCATATTTATATTTAATCATTTTATATAGAATTATTTTATATTTCTAGTACTTATTATTCTAGTATATCTCTTTTAGGCTTACTTTATGTCTCACTTTTATAAAAATAAAAAAAATATATATTTGATACATTACAATAACTTAGCAAAATGCTCAGGTATAATGCTCTTTAAAAATTAATATGCCATATTTATATAATAATGCTATAATTTTCTCATAAAATAATAAATCTTTTTAATGTTTGAAATTATAGGATAAGTGGTCTTTAATTTATTCCCCTTATTTGAATTTTCAGTAGTGAATATGTTCTTTCAAAAATATTTTTATGATAAATTCCAAATGCATACAATAGTGGATTACCTCTAGGTACTCATCATTCATTTCACCAACATCAACACTTGTCCAATTCCTTTTATCTTCACTCACTTCTCCCCATTTCCCCCAACCGCATTCCTGCCACAACTGCTGACTCAAACCGTTCAAAGGATTGTTTGGTCAATCCTTTTGTAACAATTTAGTTATGTGCTTTTCCTAAAAAATAAGTGGAAGATTATTTTTTATTTTTTTATTTTTTAAAATTTTTTATTACAATTTTGTGGGTATATAGTAGATGTATGTATTTATGGGGTGCATGAGATGTTCTGATTCAGGCATGCAATGAATAATAATCACATCATGTAAAATGGGGTATCCATTGTCTCAAGCATTTATCCTTTGTGTTACAAGCAATCCAATTAGACTCTTTTAGTTATTTTAAAATGCACAGTTAAATTATTCCTGACTATAGTCGCCTTGTTGTGCTATCAAATACTAGATCTTATTTATTCTTTCTGTTTTTTTGTACCCATTAACCATCTCCAGCTTTGCCTCAAACCCCCACTACCCTTCCCAGCCTCTGGTAACCATGCTTCTACTCTCTATCTCCATGAGTTCAATTCTTTTGATTTTTAGATCTCACAAATAAGTGAGAACATGAAATTAGAATTATTATTAAACAGATCTCAAAATGTGACTTAGTTGCGTATCTTCTCCTCCTCTCCCTGTATCAACCTGTTTCAGCCTGGAAGCCTCTACTGGGAAGGAGGGATGTGGTTGGTTGCTTCTTTTTTTATATATATATATTTTAAGTTCTAGGGTACATGTGCATAACGTGCAGGTTTTTTACATATGTATACTTGTGCCCTGTTGCTGTGCTGCACCCATCAACTCGTCAGCACCCATCAACTCGTCATTTACATCAAGTATAACTCCCAATGCAATCCCTCTCCCCTCCCCCCTCCCCATGATAGGCCCCGGTGTGTGATGTTCCCCTTCCCGAGTCCAAGTGATCTCATTGTTCAGTTCCCACCTACGAGTGAGAACATGCGGTGTTTGGTTTTCTGTTCTTGTGATAGTTTGCTAAGAATGATGGTTTCCAGCTGCATCCATGTCCCTACAAAGGACACAAACTCATCCTTTTTTATGGCTGCATAGTATTCCGTGGTGTATATGTGCCACATTTTCTTAATCCAATCTGTCACTGATGGACATTTCGGTTGATTCCAAGTCTTTGCTATTGTGAATAGTGCTGCAATAAACATACGTGTGCATGTGTCCTTATAGCAGCATAATTTATAATCCTTTGGGTATATACCCAGTAATGGGATGGCTGGGTCTTATGGTACATCTAGTTCTAGATCCTTGAGGAATCGCCATACTGTTTTCCATAATGGTTGAACTAGTTTACACTCCCACCAAGAGTGTAAAAGTGTTCCTATTTCTCCACATCCTCTCCAGCACCTGTTGTTTCCTGACTTTTTAATGATCGCCGTTCTAACTGGTGTGAGATGGTATCTCATTGTGGTGTTGATTTGCATTTCTCTGATGGCCAGTGATGATGAGCATTTTTCATGTGTCTGTTGGCTGTATGAATGTCTTCTTTTGAGAAATGTCTGTTCATATCCTTTGCCCACTTTTTGATGGGGTTGTTTGTTTTTTTCTTGTAAATTTGTTTGAGTTCTTTGTAGGTTCTGGATATTAGCCCTTTGTCAGATGAGTAGATTGCAAAAATTTTCTCCCATTCTGTAGGTTGCCTGCTCACTCTGATGGTAGTTTCTTTTGCTGTGCAGAAGCTCTTTAGTTTGATGAGATCCCATTTGTCAATTTTGGCTTTTGTTGCCGTTGCTTTTGGTGTTTTAGACATGAAGTCTTTGCCCATGCCTATGTCTTGAATGGTACTACCTAGGTTTTCCTCTAGGATATTTATGGTATTAGGTCTAACATTTAAGTCTCTAATCCATCTTGAATTAATTTTCGTATAAGGAGTAAGGAAAGGATCCAGTTTCAGCTTTCTACTTATGGCTAGCCAGTTTTCCCAGCACCATTTATTAAATAGGGAATCCTTTCCCCATTTCTTGTTTCTCTCAGGTTTGTCAAAGATCAGATGGCTGTAGATGTGTGGTATTATTTCTGAGGACTCTGTTCTGTTCCATTGGTCTATATCTCTGTTTTGGTACCAGTACCATGCTGTTTTGGTGACTGTAGCCTTGTAGTATAGTTTGAAGTCAGGTAGCGTGATGCCTCCAGCTTTGTTCTTTTGACTTAGGATTGTCTTGGAGATGCGGGCTCTTTTTTGGTTCCATATGAACTTTAAAGCAGTTTTTTCCAATTCTGTGAAGAAGCTCATTGGTAGCTTGATGGGGATGGCATTGAATCTATAAATTACCTTGGGCAGTATGGCCATTTTCACGATATTGATTCTTCCTATCCATGAGCATGGTATGTTCTTCCATTTGTTTGTGTCCTCTTTGATTTCACTGAGCAGTGGTTTGTAGTTCTCCTTGAAGAGGTCCTTTACATCCCTTGGAAGTTGGATTCCTAGGTATTTTATTCTCTTTGAAGCAATTGTGAATGGAAGTTCATTCCTGATTTGACTCTCTGTTTGACTGTCACTGGTGTATAAGAATGCTTGTGATTTTTGCACATTAATTTTGTATCCTGAGACTTTGCTGAAGTGGCTGATCAGCTTAAGGAGATTTTGGGCTGAGACAATGGGGTTTTCTAAATATACAATCATGTCGTCTGCAAACAGGGACAATTTGACTTCTTCTTTTCCTAACTGAATACCCTTGATTTCTTTCTCTTGCCTGATTGCCCTAGCCAGAACCTCCAACACTATGTTGAATAGGAGTGGTGAGAGAGGGCATCCCTGTCTTGTGCCAGTTTTCAAAGAGAATTTTTCCAGTTTTTGCCCATTCAGTATGATATTGGCTGTGGGTTTGTCATAAATAGCTCTTATTATTTTGAGGTACGTTCCATCAATACCGAATTTATTGAGCGTTTTTAGCATGAAGGGCTGTTGAATTTTGTCAAAAGCCTTTTCTGCATCGATTGAGATAATGATGTGGTTCTTGTCTTTGGTTCTGTTTATATGCTGGATTATGTTTATTGATTTGCGAATGTTGAACCAGCCTTGCATCCCAGGGATGAAGCCCACTTGATCATGGTGGATAAGCTTTTTGATGTGCTGCTGAATCCGGTTTGCCAGTATTTTATTGAGGATTTTTGCATCGATGTTCATCAGGGATATTGGTCTAAAGTTCTCTTTTTTGTTGTGTCTCTGCCAGGCTTTGGTATCAGGATGATGTTGGCCTCATAAAATGAGTTAGGGAGGATTCCCTCTTTTTCTATTGATTGGAATAGTTTCAGAAGGAATGGTACCAGCTCCTCCTTGTACCTCTGGTAGAATTCAGCTGTGAATCCATCTGGTCCTGGACTTTTTTTGGTTGGTAGGCTATTAATTATTGCCTCAATTTCAGAGCCTACTATTGGTCTATTCAGGGATTCAACTTCTTCCTGGTTTAGTCTTGGAAGAGTGTAAGTGTCCAGGAAATTATCCATTTCTTCTAGATTTTCCAGTTTATTTGCGTAGAGGTGTTTATAGTATTCTCTGATGGTAGTTTGTATTTCTGTGGGGTCGGTGGTGATATCCCCTTTATCATTTTTAATTGCATCGATTTGATTCTTCTCTCTTTTCTTCTTTATTAGTCTTGCTAGTGGTCTGTCAATTTTGTTGATCTTTTCAAAAAACCAACTCCTGGATTCATTGATTTTTTGGAGGGTTTTTTGTGTCTCTATCTCCTTCAGTTCTGCTCTGATCTTAGTTATTTCTTGCCTTCTGCTAGCTTTCGAATGTGTTTGCTCTTGCTTCTCTAGTTCTTTTAATTGCGATGTTAGAGTGTCAATTTTAGATCTTTCCTGCTTTCTCTTGTGGGCATTTAGTGCTATAAATTTCCCTCTACACACTGCTTTAAATGTGTCCCAGAGCTTCTGGTATGTTGTATCTTTGTTCTCATTGGTTTCAAAGAACATCTTTATTTCTGCCTTCATTTCGTTATGTACCCAGTAGTCATTCAGGAGCAGGTTGTTCAGTTTCCATGTAGTTGAGCGGTTTGGATTGAGTTTCTTAGTCCTGAGTTCTAATTTGATTGCACTGTGGTCTGAGAGACAGTTTGTTATAATTTCTGTTCTTGTACATTTGCTGAGGATTGCTTTACTTCCGATTACGTGGTCAATTTTGGAGTAAGTACGATGTGGTGCTGAGAAGAATGTATATTCTGTTGATTTGGGGTGGAGAGTTCTATAGATGTCTATTAGGTCTGCTTGCTGTAGAGATGAGTTCAATTCCTGGATATCCTTGTTAACTTTCTGTCTCGTTGATCTGTCTAATGTTGACAGTGGAGTGTTGAAGTCTCCCATGATTATTGTATGGGAGTCTAAGTCTCTTTGTAAGTCTCTAAGGACTTGCTTTATGAATCTGGGTGCTCCTGTATTGGGTGCATATATATTTAGGATAGTTAGGTCTTCCTATTGAATTGATCCCTTTACCATTATGTAATGGCCTTCTTTGTCTCTTTTGATCTTTGATGGTTTAACGTCTGTTTTATCAGAGACTAGTATTGCAACCCCCACTTTTTTGTGTTCTCCATTTGCTTGGTAAATCTTCCTCCATCCCTTTATTTTGAGCCTATGTATGTCTCTGCGTGTGAGATGGGTCTCCTGAATACAGCAGACTGATGGGTCTTGACTCTTTATCCAGTTTGCCAGTCTGTGTCTTTTAATTGGAGCATTTAGTCCATTTACATTTAAGGTTAAGATTGTTATGTGTGAACTTGATCCTGCCATTATGATATTAACTGGTTATTTTGCTCGTTAGTTGATGCAGTTTCTTCCTAGCCTTGATGGTCTTTACATTTTGGCATGTTTTTGCAATGGCTGGTACCGGTTGTTCCTTTCCATGTTTAGTGCTTCCTTCAGGGTCTCTTGTAAGGCAGGCCTAGTGGTGACAAAATCTCTAAGCATTTGCTTATCTGTAAAGGATTTTATTTCTCCTTCACTTATGAAACTTAGTTTGGCTGGATATAAAATTCTGGGTTGAAAATTCTTTTCTTTAAGAATGTTGAATATTGGCCCCCACTCTCTTCTGGCTTGAAGAGTTTCTGCCGAGAGATCTGCTGTTAGTCTGATGGGCTTCCCTTTGTGGGTAACCCGACCTTTCTCTCTGGCTGCCCTTAAGATTTTTTCCTTCCTTTCAACTTTGGTGAATCTGGCAATTATGTGTCTTGGAGTTGCTCTTCTCGAGGAGTATCTTTGTGGCATTCTCTGTATTTCCTGGATTTGAATGTTGGCCTGCCCTACTAGGTTGGGGATGTTCTCCTGGATGATATCCTGAAGAGTGTTTTCCAACTTGGTTCCATTTTCCCCCTCACTTTCCGGCACCCCAATCAGACGTAGATTTGGTCTTCTTACATAATCCCATACTTCTTGCAGGCTTTGTTCATTTCTTTTTCTTCTTTTTTCTTTTGGTTTCTCTTCTCGCTTCATTTCATTCATTTGATCCTCCATCGCTGACATTCTTTCTTCCAGTTGATCGAGTCGGTTACTGAAGCTTGTGCATTTGTCACGTATTTCTCGTGCCATGGTTTTCGTCTCTTTCATTTCGTTTGTGAGCTTCTCTGCATTAATTACTGTAGCCATCAATTCTTCCACTTTTTTTTCAAGATTTTTAGTTTCTTTGCGCTGGGTACGTAATTCCTCCTTTAGCTCTGAGAAATTTGATGGACTGAAGCCTTCTTCTCTCATCTCGTCGAAGTCATTCTCTGTCCAGCTTTGATCCATTGCTGGCGATGAGCTGCGCTCCTTTGCCGGGGGAGATGCGCTCTTATTTTTTGAATTTCCAGCTTTTCTGCCCTGCTTTTTCCCCATCTTTGTGGTTTTATCTGCGTCTGGTCTTTGATGATGGTGATGTACTGATGGGGTTCTGGTGTAGGTGTCCTTCCTGTTTGATAGCTTTCCTTCTAACAGTCAGGATCCTCAGCTGTAGGTTGTAGCTGTAGGAGATTGCTTGAGGTCCACTCCAGACCCTGTTTGCCTGGGTATCAGCAGCAGAGGCTGCAGAAGATAGAATATTTCTGAACAGCGAGTGTACCTGTCTGATTCTTGCTTTGGAATCTTCCTCTCAGTGGTGTACTCCACCCTGTGAGGTGTGGGGTGTCAGACTGCCCCTAGTGGGGGATGTCTCCCAGTTAGGCTACTCAGGGGTCAGGGACCCACTTGAGCAGGGAGTCTGTCCCTTCTCAGATCTCAACCTCCGTGTTGGGAGATCCACTGCTCTCTTCAAAGCTGTCAGACAGAGTCGTTTGCGTCTGCAGAGCTGCTGCGTTTGTTATTATTTACTGTGCCCTGTCCCCAGAGGTGGAGTCTACAGAGACAGGCAGGTTTCCTTGAGCTGCTGTGAGCTCCACCCAGTTCGAGCTTCCCAGCAGCTTTGTTTACCTACTTAAGCCTCAGCAATGGTGGGCGCCCCTCCCCCAGCCTCGCTGCTGTCTTGCCGGTAGATCACAGACTGCTGTGCTAGCAATGAGGGAGGCTCCGTGGGTGTGGGACACTCCCGGCCAGGTGTGGGATATGATCTCCTGGTGTGCCTGTCTGCTTAAAGCGCAGTATTGGGGTGGGAGTTACCCGATTCTCCAGGTGTTGTGTGTCTCAGTTCCCCTGGCTAGGAAAAGGGATTCCCTTCCCCCTTGCGCTTTCCAGGTGAGGCAATGCCTCGCCCTGCTTCAGCTCTCGCTGGTCGGGCTGCAGCAGCTGACCAGCACCGATCGTCTGGCACTCCCCAGTGAGATGAACCCAGTACCTCAGTTGAAAATGCAGAAATCGCCGGTCTTCTGTGTCGCTCGCGCTGGGAGTTGGAGACTGGAGCTGTTCCTATTCGGCCATCTTGCTCCGCCCCCCTTTTATTTTTTTTTAATTTATTTATTATTATTAAACTTTAAGTTGTAGGGTACATGTGCACAACGTGCAGGTTTGTTACATATGAATACTTGTGCCATGTTGGTGTGCTGCACCCATCAACTCGTCATTTACATCAGGTATAACTCCCAATGCAATCCCTCGCCCCTCCCCCCTCCCCATGATAGGCCCCGGTGTGTGATGTTCCCCTTCCCGAGTCCAAGTGATCTCATTGTTCAGTTCCCGCCTATGAGTGAGAACATGCGGTGTTTGGTTTTCTGTTCTTGTGATAGTTTGCTAAGAATGATGGTTTCCAGCTGCATCCATGTCCCTACAAAGGACACAAACTCATCCTTTTTTATGGCTGCATAGTATTCCATGGTGTATATGTGCCACATTTTCTTAATCCAATCTGTCATTGATGGACATTTGGGTTGATTCCAAGTCTTTGCTATTGTGAATAGTGCTGCAATAAACATACGTGTGCATGTGCCTTTATAGCAGCATAATTTATAATCCTTTGGGTATATACCCAGTAATGGGATGGCTGGGTCATATGGTACATCTAGTTCTAGATCCTTGAGGAATCGCCATACTGTTTTCCATAATGATTGAACTAGTTTACAATCCCACCAACAGTGTAAAAGTGTTCCTATTTCTCCACATCCTCTCCAGCACCTGTTGTTTCCTGACTTTTGAATGATCGCCATTCTAACTGGTGTGAGATGGTATCTCATTGTGGTTTTGATTTGCATCTCTCTGATGGCCAGTGATGATGAGCATTTTTTCATATGTCTGTTGGCTGTATGAATGTCTTCTTTTGAGAAATGTCTGTTCATATCCTTTGCCCACTTTTTGATGGGGTTGTTTGTTTTTTTCTTGTAAATTTGTTTGAGTTCTTTGTAGGTTCTGGATATTAGCCCTTTGTCACATGAGTAGATTGCAAAAATTTTCTCCCATTCTGTAGGTTGCCTGTTCACTCTGATGGTAGTTTCTTTTGCTGTGCTGAAGCTCTTTAGTTTAATGAGATCCCATTTGTCAATTTTGGCTTTTGCTACCGTTGCTTTTGGTGTTTTAGACATGAAGTCTTTGCCCATGCCTATGTCCTGAAAGGTACTACCTAGGTTTTCCTCTAGGATTTTTATGGTATTAGGTATTTCTTATTTACCCTAGCCTTCTAGGGGCTTCCAAATATCACTTTGCAAATTCCACAAGAACAGTCTTACCGAGAGGCTTCTTCTGTGAATTAACAGAACACAAAGCAGTTTCTCAGAACGCTTCTTTCCAGTTTTAAAATGAAGATATTTACTTTTTCACCATAGTCCTCCATGGGCTTCCAAATATCACTTTTCATATTCCACAAGAACACTCATAGCGAAAGGTTACTCCAGGGGAAAGCTGTAAAACTTTGAGATGAATTAACAGAACACCAAACTGTTTCTCAGAGATCTTCTTTTCATTTCTTACTTGAAGACATTACCTTTTTCACCATAGCCCTCTATAGGCTTCCAAATATCATTTTGAAAATTCCACAAGAACATACTTAGCGAAAGGGTACTTGAGGGGAAAGCTTTAACTCTGTGAGATGAATTAACAGAACAAAAAGCCGTTTCTCAGAAAGCTTCTTTCCAGTTTTTAACTTAAGAAATTTCCTTTTTCAGCATAGCCCTCTAGGGGCTTCCAAATACCACTTTGCAAATCCCACAAGAACACTCTTAGCGAAAGGCTTCTTGAGGGGAAGGCTGTAACTCTGTGAGATGAATTAACAGAACAGAAAGCAGTTTCTCAGAATGTTTCTATCCACAGTTTAACTGAAGATATTTCCTTTTTCACCGTAGCCCTCTATGGGCTTCCAAATATCACTTTGCAAATCCCACAAGAGCAGTCTTAGCGAAAGGCTTCTTGAGGGGAAAGCTGTAACTCGGTGAGGTGTATTAACAGAACACATGGAAGTTTCTCAGAAAGCTTCTTTCCAGTTTTTAACGGAAGACATTGCCTTTTTCACCATAGCCTCCTATGAGTTTCCAAATATCACTTTGCAAATTCCACAAGAGCAGTCTTAGTGAACGACTTCTTGAGGGGAAAGCTCTAATTCTGTGAGATGAATTAAGAGAACCCAAAGCCGTTTCTCAGAAAGCTTCTTTTCAATTTTTATCTTAGGATATTTCCTTTTTCACCATAGGCCTCTATGGGCTTCCACATATCACATTGCAAATTCCACAAGAACAGTCTTAGTGAAAGGCTTCTTGAGGGGAAAGCTTTAACTCGGTGAGATGTATTACACCAACACACAGCAGTTTCTCAGAAAGCTTCTTTCCAGTTTTTAAATGAAGATATTTCCTTTTTCACCATAGCCCTCTGTGGGCTTCCAAGTATCACTTTGCAATTCTCTGGTTTCTCTTCAGATCGTATAAATCTTTCGCCTTTTACCAAATATGACTTTTCAATTTCCACAAGAACAGTCTTAGGGAAAGGCTTCTGGATGGGAAAGCTGTAACTCTGAAAGGTAAATTAACAGAACACAAAGCAGTTTCTCATACAGCTTCTTTCCAGTTTTTAACTGAAGATATTTCCTTTTTCACCTTAGCCCTCTATGGGCTTCCAAATATCACAGTGGAAATCCCACAAGAACAGTCTTAGCGAAAGGCTTCTTGAGGGTAAAGCTGTAATCAGTGAGGTGTATTAACAGAACACACGGCAGTTTCTCAGAAAGCATCTTTCCAGTTTTTAACGGAAAATGTTTCCGTTTTCACCATAGCCCTCTATGGGCTTCCAAATATCACCTTGCAAATTCCAAAAGAACAGTCTTAGGGAAAGGTTTCTGTAGGGGAAAGCTGTAACTCTGTGAGATGAATTAACAGAACACAAAGCAGTTTCTCAGAAAATTTCTTTCCAGTTTTTAACTGAAGAAATTTCCTTTTTCACCATAGCCTTCTATGGGCTTCCAAATATCACTGTGCAAATCCCACAAGAGCAGTCTTAGCGAAAGGCCTCTTGAGGGGAAAGCTGTCACTCGGTGAGGTGTATTAACAGAGCACACGGCAGTTTCTCAGAAATCTTCTTTCCAGTTTTTAACGGAAGATATTTCCTTTTTCACCATAGCCCTCTATGGGCTTCCAAATATCACATTGCAAATTCCACTAGAACAGTCTTAACCAACAGCTTCTTGAGAGGAAAGCTGTAACGCACTGAGATGTATTAAGAGAACACACGGCAGTTTCTCTGAAAGATTCTTTCCAGTATTTAATGGAAGATATTTCCTTTTTCACCATAGCCATCTATGGGTTTCCTAATATCACTTTGCACATTTCACAAGAACAGTCTTACTGAATGGCTTCTTGTGGAGAAAGCTGAAACTCTGTGAGATGACCTAACAGAACACAAAACAGTTTCTCAGAGAGCTTCTTTTCGGCTTTTAGCGGAAGATATTTCCTTTTTCACCTTAGCCCTCTATGGGGTTCCAAATATCACTTTGCAAATTCCACAAGAACAGTCCTAACGAAGGGCTTCTGTAGGGGAAAGTTGTAACTCTGTGAAATAAATTAACAGAACACAAAACAGTTTCTCAGAAACCTTCTTTCCAGTTTTTAACTGAAGATACATCCTTTTTCACCATAGAACTCTAGGGGTTCCAAATATCACTTTGCAAATTCCACAAGAATAGTCTTAGGGAAAGGCTTCTGGAGGGGAAAGCTGTAACTCTATGAGATGAATTAACAGAACACAAAGTAGTTTCTCAGAAAGCTTCTTTTCAATTTTTATCTTAGGATATTTCCTATTTCACCATAGCCCTCTACGGGCTTTCATATATCACTTTGCAAATTCCACAAGAACCGTCTTAGGGAATGGCTTTTTGAGGGGAAAGCTGTAACTCTATGAGATGAATTAACAGAACACAAATCAGTTTCTCAGGAACCTTCTTTTCAGTTTTTAACTGAAGATATTTCTTTTTCACCATAGCCCTCTAAGGGCTTCCAAATATCACTTTCCAAATTCCACAAGAACAGTCTTAGCGAAAGGCTTCCTGAGGGGGAAGCTGTAACACTCTGAGATGAATTAACAGAACACAAAGCACTTTTTCAGAAAGCTTCTTTCCAGTTTTTAACTGAAGCTATTTCCTTTTTCACCATAGCCCTCTATGGGCCTCTAAATATCACTTTGTAAACACCACAAGAACAGTATTAGCAAAAGGCTTCTTCAGGGGAAAGCTGTAACCCTGTGAGATGATTTAACAGAACACAAAGCAGTTTCTCAGAAAGCTTCTTTTCAGTTTTTATCTTAGGATATTTCGTTTTTCACCATAGCCCTCTATGGGCTTCCAAATATCACTTTGCAAATTCCACAAGAACAGTCTTAGCGAATGGCTTCTTGAGGGGAAAGCTGTAACCGTATGAGATGAATTAACAGAAAACAAAGCAGTTTCTCAGAAAGTTTCTTTTCAGTTTTTAACTACAGATATTTCCGTTTTCACCATAGCTCTCTATGGGCTTCCAAATATCACTTTGCAAATTCCCCAAGAACAGACTTAGCCAAAGGCTTCTTGAGGGGAAAGCTGTAACTCTGTGAAATGAATTGACAGAACACAAAGCAGTTACTCAGAAAACTTCTTTCCAGTTTTTATCTTAGGATATTTCCTTTTTCACCACAGCCCACTAAGGGCTTGCAAATATCACTTTGCAAATTCCAAAAGAGCAGTCTTATCGAAAGGCTTCTTTAGGGAAAAGCTGTAACTCTGTGAGATGAATTAACAGAACACAATGCAGTTTCTCAGAAAGCTTCTTTCCAGTTTGTAACGGAAGATATTTCATTTTCACGAAAGCCCTCTATGGGCTTTTAAATATCACAATGCAAATTCCACAAGAACAGACTTAGCGAAAGGCTTCTTCAGGGAAAAGCTGTAACTCTGTGAGGTGAATTAACAGAAAACAAACCAGTTTTTCAGAAAGTTTCTTTGCAGTTTTTTACTGAAGATATTTCCTTTTTATACGTAGCCCACTATGGGCTTCCAAATATCACTTTGCAGATTCCACAAGAACAGTCTTAGTGAACGACTTCCTGAGGGGAAAGCTGTAACTCTGTGAGAAGAATTAACAGAACACAAAGCCATTTCTCAGAAAGATTCCTTTCAATTTTTATCTTAGGATATTTCCGTTTTCACCATAGTTCTCTAAGCGCTTCCAAATATCACTTTGCAAATTCCACAAGAGCAGACTTAGCGAAAGTCTTCTAGAGAGGAAAGCTGTAACTCTGTGAGTTGAAATAACAGAACACAAAGCAGTTTCTCAGAAATCTTCTTTCCAGTTTTTAAATGAAGTTATTTCCTTTTCCACCATAGCCCTCTATGGGCATCCAAATATCACATTTCTAATTCCACACGAACAGTCTTAGTTGAAGGGCTCCTTGAGGGGAAAGCTGTATCACTGTGAGATGAATTAACAGAACACAAAGCGGTTTCTCAGAAAGCTTCTTTCCAGTTTTTAACTGAACATATCTCCTTTTTCACTCTAGCCCTCTGTGTATTTCCAAATATCACTTTGCAAATTCCACAAGAACAGTCTTAGTGAACCACTTCTTGCGGGGAAAGGAGTCAATCTGTGAGATGAATTAACAGAACACAAAGCCGTTTTTCAGAAAGCTTGTTTCCATTTTTTAACTGAAGATATTTTCTTTTTCACCCTTAGCCCTCTTTGGGCTGCGAAATATCATTTTGCAAATTCCGCAAGAACAGTCTTAGTGAACGGCTTCTTGAGGGGCAAGCTGTAACTCTGTGATATGAATTAACAGAACACAAAGCAGTTTCTCAAAAAGCTTCTTTCCTGTTTTTATCTGAAGATATTTCCTTTTCACCGTAGGCCTCTATAGGCTTCCAAATATCACTTTCTAAAGTCCCCAAGAACAGTCTTACCGGAAGGCTTCAGAGGGGAAAGCTGAAACTCGGAGATATGAATTCACAGATCACAAATAAGTTTCTCAGAAAGCTTCTTTCTCACATTTAGCGGTGGATATTTTCTTTAATCTTATAGTCTTCAAAGGGATACGAAATAACAGTTCTCATATAACACAGAAATAAGGCTAGCAAACAGCTCTACGAAATACAGCTGTAGCTCAGTGAGTGGAAGCCACATATCACAAAGCAGTTCCTCTGAAACCTTTTTTTTCAATTTTTAACAGAAGATATATCCTTTTTCACCATAGCCCACTATGGGCTTCCAAATATCACTTTACAAATTCCACAAGAGCAGTCTTAATGGAAGGCATCTGGAGGGGAAAGCTGTACCTCTGTGAGATGAATTGACAGAACACAAAGCAGTTTCTCAGAAAGCTTCTTTCCAGTTTTTAACTGAAGGTATTACTTTTTCACTGTAGCCCTCTATGGGCTTCCAAATATCACTTAGCAAATTCCACAAGAACAGTCTTAGCGAACGGCTTCTTTAGGGAAAAGCTGTAACGCTGTGAGATGAATTTACAGAACACAAAGCAGTTTCTCAGAAAGCTTCTTTCCAGTTTTTAACTGAAGTTATTTCCTTTTCCACCATAGCCCTCTATGGGCATCCAAATATCACATTTCAAATTCCACACGAACAGTCTTAGTTGAAGGGCTCCTTGAGGGGAAAGCTGTATCACTGTGAGATGAATTAACAGAACACAAAGTGGTTTCTCAGAAAGCTTCTTTCCAGTTTTTAACTGAAGGTATCTCCTTTTTCACTCTAGCCTTCTGTGTATTTCCAAATATCACTTTGCAAATTCCACAAGAACAGTCTTAGTGAACCACTTCTTGCGGAGAAAGGAGTAAATCTGTGAGATGAATTAACAGAACACAAAGCCGTTTTTCAGAAAGCTTGTTTCCATTTTTTAACTGAAGATATTTTCTTTTTCATCCTTAGCCCTCTTTGGGCTGCGAAATATCATTTTGCAAATTCCGCAAGAACAGCCTTAGTGAACGGATTCTTGTGGGGAAAGCTGTAACTTTGTGAGATGAATTAACAGAACACAAAGCAGTTTCTCAAAAAGCTTCTTTCCTGTTTTTATCTGAAGATATTTCCTTTTCACCGTAGCCCTCTATGGGCTTCCAAATATCACTTTGTAAAGTCCCCATAAACAGTCTTACCGAAAGCCTTCTTGAGGGGAAAGCTGAAACTCGGAGAGATGAATTCACAGATCACAAATAAGTTTTTCAGAAAGCTTCTTTCTCACATTTAGCGGTGGATATTTTCTTTAATCTTATAGTCTTCAAAGGGATACGAAATAACAGTTCTCATATTACACAGAAATAAGGCTAGCAAACAGCTCTTCGAAAAACAGCTGTAGCTCAGTGAGTGGAAGTCACATATCACAAAGCAGTTCCTCTGAAACCTTTTTTTCAGTTTTTAACAGAAGATATACCCTTTTACCCCATAGCCCACTATGGGCTTTCAAATATCACTTTGCAAATTCCACAAGAGCAGTCTTAGCGGAAGGCATCTGGAGGGGAAAGCTGTACCTCTGTGAGATGAATTGACAGAACACAAAGCAGTTTCTCAGAAAGCTTCTTTCCTGTTTTTAACTGAAGATATTCCTTTTTCACTATAGCCCACTATGGGCTTTCAAATATGACTTAGCAAATTCCACAAGAACAGTCTTAGCGAACGGCTTCTTTAGGGAAAAGCTGTAACGCTGTGAGATGAATTTACAGAACACAAAGCAGTTTCTCAGAAAGCTTCTTTCCAGTTTTTAACTGAAGTTATTTCCTTTTCCACCATAGCCCTCTATGGGCATCCAAATATCACATTTCAAATTCCACACGAACAGTCTTAGTTGAAGGGCTCCTTGAGGGGAAAGCTGTATCACTGTGAGATGAATTAACAGAACACAAAGTGGTTTCTCAGAAAGCTTCTTTCCAGTTTTTAACTGAAGATATCTCCTTTTTCACTCTAGCCCTCTGTGTATTTCCAAATATCACTTTGCAAATTCCACAAGAACAGTCTTAGTGAACCACTTCTTGCGGAGAAAGGAGTAAATCTGTGAGATGAATTAACAGAACACAAAGCCGTTTTTCAGAAAGGTTGTTTCCATTTTTTAACTGAAAATATTTTCTTTTTCACCCTTAGCCTTCTTTGGGCTGCGAAATATCATTTTGCAAATTCCCCAAGAACAGTCTTAGTGAACGGATTCTTGAAGGGAAAGCTGTAACTCTGTGAGATGAATTAACAGAACACAAAGCAGTTCCTCAAAAAGCTTCTTTCCTGTTTTTATCTGAAGATATTTCCTTTTCACCGTAGCCCTCTATGGGCTTCCAAATATCACTTTGTAATGTCCCCAAGAACAGTCTTACCGAAAGCCTTCTTGAGGGGATAGCTGAAACTCGGAGAGATGAATTCACAGATCACAAATAAGTTTCTCAAAAAGCTTCTTTCTCACATTTAGTGGTGGATATTTTCTTTAATCTTATAGTCTTCAAAGGGATACGAAATAACAGTTCTCATATTACACAGAAATAAGGTTAGCAAACAGCTCTACGAAATACAGCTGTAGCTCAGTGAGTGGAAGTCACATATCTCAAAGCAGTTCCTCTGAAACCTTTTTTTCAGTTTTTAACAGAAGATATATCCTTTTTCCCCATAGCCCACTATGGGCTTCCAAGTATCACTTTGCAAGTTCCACAAGAACAGTCTTAGCGGAAGTCATCTGGAGGGGAAAGCTGTACCTCTGTGAGATGAATTGACAAAACACAAAGAAGTTTCTCAGAAAGCTTCTTTCCTGTTTTTAACTGAAGATATTCCTTTTTCACTGTAGCCCACCATGGGCTTCCAAATATCACTTAGCAAATTCCACAAGAACAGTCTTAGCGAACGGCTTCTTTAGGGAAAAGCTGTAACACTGTGAGATGAATTTACAGAACACAAAGCAGTTTCTCAGAAAGCTTCTTTCCAGCTTTTAACTGAACATATTTCCTTTTTCACCGTAGCCCTCTATGGGCTTCCAAATATCACTTTGCAAATTCCACAAGAACAGTCTTAGCAAAAGGCTTCTTGAGGGAAAAGCTGTAACTCTGTGAGATGAATTAACAGAATAGGTTTCTCAGAAAGCTTCTTTCCGGTTTTTAAGTGAAGATATTTCCATTTTCACCATAGCCCTCTATGAGCTTCCAAATATCATTTTGCAAATTTCACAACAACAGTCTTAATGAACGGCTTCTTGAGGGGAAAGCTATAACTCTGTGAGATGAATTAACGGAACTCAAAGCAGTTTCTCAAAAACCTTCTTTTCAGTTTTTATCTTAGGATATACCCTTTTTCACCATAGCCCTCTATTGTTTTCCAAATATCACTTTGCAAATTCCACGAGAACAGTGTTAGCGAAAGGCTTCTTGAAGGGAAACTGTAGCTCTGTGAGATCAATTCACAGATCACAAAGAAGTTTCTCAGAAAGCTTCTTTCACACGTTTAGCGGTGGATATTTCCTTGGGACCTATAGTCTTCAAAGAGATCCGAAGTAACATTTCTCAGATTCCACAGAAATAAGACTAGCCAACATTTCTACGAAATACAGCTGTATCGCAGTGACAGGAAATCACATATCACAAAGCAGTTTCTCAGAAATTTTCTTTTCACTTTTTAACTGAAGCTATATCCTTTTGCACCATAGCGATCTAGAGACTTCCAAAGACCAATTTGCAAATTCCACAAGAACAGTCTTGATGAAACGCTTCTTGAGGGGAAAGCTGTAACTCTGTGAGATGAACTAAGAGAACACAAAACCGTTTCTCAGAAAGCTTCTTTCCAGTTTTTAACTGAAGATATTTCCCTTTTCACCATAGCCCTCTATGGGCTTCCAAATATCAATTTGAAAATAACACAAGATAAGTCTTACTGAACGGCTTTTTGTTCACAAAGCAGTAACTCTCTGAGATGAATTAACAAAACACAAAGCAGACTCTCAGAAAGCTTCTTTTCAGTTTTTATCTTACGATATTTCGTTTTTCACCATAGTTCTCTAAGCACTTCCAAATATCACTTTGCAAATTTCACAAGAACAGTCTTAGTGAACGACTTCTTGAGGGGAATGTTGTAACTCTGTGAGATGGATTAACAGAACACAAAGCAGTGTCTCAGAAATATTCTCTTCAGTTTTTATCTTAGTATATTTTGTTTTTATCCATAGATCTCTATGGTTTTCCAAATATCTTTTTCCAAATTCCACAAAAACAGCTTTAGCGAAAGTTTTCTTGAGGGGAAAGCCGTAATTCTGTGAGATGAATTAACAGAACGCAAAGCAATTTCTCAGAAACCTTCTTTCCAGTTTTTATCTGAAGATATTTCCTTTACACCATAGTCCTCTATGGGCTTCCAAATATCACTTTGCAAATTCCACAAGAACAGTCTTAGTCAACGACTTCTTGAGGGGAAAGCTGTAATTCTATAAGATGAATTAACAGAACACAAAGTCGTTTGTCAGAAAGCTTCTTTTCAGTTCTTATCTTAGGAAATTTCTTTTTCACCACAGCCCTCTATGGGCTTCCAAATATCACTTTACAAATTCCACAAGAACAGTCTTAGCAGAATGCTTCTTGAGGGGAAAGCTGTAACACTGTCACATGAATTAACAAAACACAAAGCAGTTTCTCAGAAAACTTCTTTCCAGTTTATAACTGAAGATATTTCCTTTTTCACCATAGCCCCCTATGGGTTTCCAAATATCACTTTGAAAATTCCACAAGAACTGTCTTAGTGAACGGTTTCTGGAGGGCAAAGCTGTAACTCTGTGAGATGAATTAACGGGACACAAAGCAGTTTCTCAAGAAGCTTCTTTCCAGTTTTCATCTGAGGACATTTCCTTTTTCACCATAGCCCTCTATGGGCTTCCAAATATCACTTTGCAAATTCCACAAAAAAAGTCTTAGCGAAAGACTTCTTGAGGGGAAACCTGTAACTCTGTGAGATGAATTAACAGAAAACAAAGCAATTTCTCAGAAAGCTTCTATACAGTTTCTCACTGAAGATATTCCTTTTTTCACCATAACCCTATATGGGCTTCCAAATATCACTTTGCGAATTACACAAGAACAGTCTTAGCGAAAGGCTTCTATAGGGGAAAGCTGTAACTCTGTGAGATAAATTAACAGAACACAAAGCAGTTTCTCAGAAAGCTTCTTTCCAGTTTTTATCTAAGGACATTTCCTTTTTCACCGTAGCCCTCTATGGGCTTCCAAATATCACTTTGGAAATTCCACAAGAACAGTCTTAGCGAAAGACTTCTTGAGGGGAAAGCTGTAGCTCTTTCAGATGAAATAAGAGAACACAAAGCAGTTTCTCAGAAAGCTTCTTTCAGGTTTTTACCTGAAGATATTTACTTTTTCACAATAGGAGTCTCAGGGGTAACAAATATCACTTTGGAAATTCCACAAGAACAGTCTTAGTGTACGACTTTTTGAGGGGAAAGCTGTAACTCTGCGAGATGAATTAACAGAACAGAAAGCAGTTTCTAAGAAAGCTTCTTTTCAGTTTTTATCTTAGGATTTTCCTTTCTAACCATAGCCCACTATGGGCTTCCAGATATCACTTTGCAAATTCCGCAAGAACAGTCTTAGCGAAAGGTTTCTTGAGGGGAAATCTGTTACTTTGAAAGATATATTACCAGAATATAAAGCAGTTTTTCAGAAAACTTCTTTCCAGTTTTTAATGAAGATATTTTCTTTTTCACCATCGCCCTCTACGGTCTTCCAGATATCACTTTGAATATTAAACAAGAACAGTCTTAGTCAACGACTTCTTGAGGGGAAACCAGTAACACTGTGAGATGAATTAAAAGAACACAAAGCAGTTTCACAGAAAGCTTCTATCCGATTTTTATCTGAGGACATTTACTTTTTCACCGTATCCCTCTAGGGTCTTCCAAATATCACTTTGCAAATTCCACAAGAACAATCTTTGCGAAAGGCTTCATGAGGGGAAAGCTGAAACACTGTGAGATGAATTAACACACCACAAAGCAGTTTCTCAGATAGATTCTTTCCAGTTTTCAGCTGAAGATATTTTATTTTTCACCATAACCCTCCATGGGCTTCCAAATATCACTTTGCAAATTCCAAAAGAAGAGTCTTAGTGAACGGCCCCTTGAGGGGAAAGCTGTAACTCTGTGAGAGGAACTAGAAGAACACAAAGAAGTTTCTCAGAAAGCTTCTTTCCAGTTTTTAACTGAAGATATTTCCTTTTTTTCCGTAGCCCTCTATGGTCTTCCAAATATCACTTTGCAAATTTCACAATAACAGCCTTAGCGAAAGGCTTCTTGAGGGGAAAGCTATAACTCTCTGAGATGAATTAACAGTACACAAAATAGTTTCTTAGAAAGCTTCTTTCCAGTTTTTAACTTAAGATATTAACTTTTTCACCATAGCCCTCTACAGGCTTCCAAATATCACTTTCCAAATTCAACAAGAACAGTCTTAGTGAAAGCCTTCTTCAGGGGAAAGCTGTTACTCTATGAGATGAATTAACAGAACACAAAGCCGTTTATCAGAATGCTTCTTTCCAGTTTTTAGCGGAAGAGATTTCCTTTTTCACAATAGCCCTCTAAGGGCATCGAAATATCACTTTGCAAATTCCACAAGAACACTCTTAGCGAAAGGCTTCTTGAGGGGATAGCTGTAACTCTGTGAGATGTATTAAGAGAACACAACGTAGTTTCTCAGAAAGCTTCTTTCCAGTTTTTCAAAGAAGATATTTCCTTTTTCACCCTAGCCCTCTATGGGCTTCCAAATATCACTTTGGAAATTCCACAAGAACAGTCTTAGCGAAAGGCTTCTTGAGGGGAAAGCTGTAACTCTGTGAGATGAATGCACAGAACACAAAGTAGTTTCTCAGAAAACTTCTTTGCAGTTTTTAACTGAAGATATTTCTTTTTTTTTAATTTTTTTATTTTTTTTATTTTTTATTTTTTTATTTTTTTTTATTATTATTTTTTTTAAATTTATTTATTATTATTAAACTTCAAGTTGTAGGGTACATGTGCACAACGTGCAGGTTTGCTACATATGTATACTTGTGCCATGTTGGTGTGCTGCACCCATCAACTCGTCATTTACATCAGGTATAACTCCCAATGCAATCCCTCCCCCCTCCCCCCTCCCCATGATAGGCCCCGGTGTGTGATGTTCCCCTTCCCGAGTCCAAGTGATCTCATTGTTCAGTTCCCACCTACGAGTGAGAACATGCGGTGTTTGGTTTTCTGTTCTTGTGATAGTTTGCTAAGAATGATGGTTTCCAGCTGCATCCATGTCCCTACAAAGGACACAAACTCATCCTTTTTTATGGCTGCATAGTATTCCGTGGTGTATATGTGCCACATTTTCTTAATCCAATCTGTCACTGATGGACATTTCGGTTGATTCCAAGTCTTTGCTATTGTGAATAGTGCTGCAATAAACATACGTGTGCATGTGTCCTTATAGCAGCATAATTTATAATCCTTTGGGTATATACCCAGTAATGGGATGGCTGGGTCTTATGGTACATCTAGTTCTAGATCCTTGAGGAATCGCCATACTGTTTTCCATAATGGTTGAACTAGTTTACACTCCCACCAAGAGTGTAAAAGTGTTCCTATTTCTCCACATCCTCTCCAGCACCTGTTGTTTCCTGACTTTTTAATGATCGCCGTTCTAACTGGTGTGAGATGGTATCTCATTGTGGTTTTGATTTGCATTTCTCTGATGGCCAGTGATGATGAGCATTTTTCATGTGTCTGTTGGCTGTATGAATGTCTTCTTTTGAGAAATGTCTGTTCATATCCTTTGCCCACTTTTTGATGGGGTTGTTTGTTTTTTTCTTGTAAATTTGTTTGAGTTCTTTGTAGGTTCTGGATATTAGCCCTTTGTCAGATGAGTAGATTGCAAAAATTTTCTCCCACTCTGTAGGTTGCCTGCTCACTCTGATGGTAGTTTCTTTTGCTGTGCAGAAGCTCTTTAGTTTGATGAGATCCCATTTGTCAATTTTGGCTTTTGTTGCCGTTGCTTTTGGTGTTTTAGACATGAAGTCTTTGCCCATGCCTATGTCTTGAATGGTACTACCTAGGTTTTCCTCTAGGATATTTATGGTATTAGGTCTAACATTTAAGTCTCTAATCCATCTTGAATTAATTTTCGTATAAGGAGTAAGGAAAGGATCCAGTTTCAGCTTTCTACTTATGGCTAGCCAGTTTTCCCAGCACCATTTATTAAATAGGGAATCCTTTCCCCATTTCTTGTTTCTCTCAGGTTTGTCAAAGATCAGATGGCTGTAGATGTGTGGTATTATTTCTGAGGACTCTGTTCTGTTCCATTGGTCTATATCTCTGTTTTGGTACCAGTACCATGCTGTTTTGGTGACTGTAGCCTTGTAGTATAGTTTGAAGTCAGGTAGCGTGATGCCTCCAGCTTTGTTCTTTTGACTTAGGATTGTCTTGGAGATGCGGGCTCTTTTTTGGTTCCATATGAACTTTAAAGCAGTTTTTTCCAATTCTGTGAAGAAGCTCATTGGTAGCTTGATGGGGATGGCATTGAATCTATAAATTACCTTGGGCAGTATGGCCATTTTCACGATATTGATTCTTCCTATCCATGAGCATGGTATGTTCTTCCATTTGTTTGTGTCCTCTTTGATTTCACTGAGCAGTGGTTTGTAGTTCTCCTTGAAGAGGTCCTTTACATCCCTTGGAAGTTGGATTCCTAGGTATTTTATTCTCTTTGAAGCAATTGTGAATGGAAGTTCATTCCTGATTTGACTCTCTGTTTGACTGTCACTGGTGTATAAGAATGCTTGTGATTTTTGCACATTAATTTTGTATCCTGAGACTTTGCTGAAGTGGCTGATCAGCTTAAGGAGATTTTGGGCTGAGACAATGGGGTTTTCTAAATATACAATCATGTCGTCTGCAAACAGGGACAATTTGACTTCTTCTTTTCCTAACTGAATACCCTTGATTTCTTTCTCTTGCCTGATTGCCCTAGCCAGAACCTCCAACACTATGTTGAATAGGAGTGGTGAGAGAGGGCATCCCTGTCTTGTGCCAGTTTTCAAAGAGAATTTTTCCAGTTTTTGCCCATTCAGTATGATATTGGCTGTGGGTTTGTCATAAATAGCTCTTATTATTTTGAGGTACGTTCCATCAATACCGAATTTATTGAGCGTTTTTAGCATGAAGGGCTGTTGAATTTTGTCAAAAGCCTTTTCTGCATCGATTGAGATAATGATGTGGTTCTTGTCTTTGGTTCTGTTTATATGCTGGATTATGTTTATTGATTTGCGAATGTTGAACCAGCCTTGCATCCCAGGGATGAAGCCCACTTGATCATGGTGGATAAGCTTTTTGATGTGCTGCTGAATCCGGTTTGCCAGTATTTTATTGAGGATTTTTGCATCGATGTTCATCAGGGATATTGGTCTAAAGTTCTCTCTTTTGTTGTGTCTCTGCCAGGCTTTGGTATCAGGATGATGTTGGCCTCATAAAATGAGTTAGGGAGGATTCCCTCTTTTTCTATTGATTGGAATAGTTTCAGAAGGAATGGTACCAGCTCCTCCTTGTACCTCTGGTAGAATTCAGCTGTGAATCCATCTGGTCCTGGACTTTTTTTGGTTGGTAGGCTATTAATTATTGCCTCAATTTCAGAGCCTACTATTGGTCTATTCAGGGATTCAAGTTCTTCCTGGTTTAGTCTTGGAAGAGTGTAAGTGTCCAGGAAATTATCCATTTCTTCTAGATTTTCCAGTTTATTTGCGTAGAGGTGTTTATAGTATTCTCTGATGGTAGTTTGTATTTCTGTGGGGTCGGTGGTGATATCCCCTTTATCATTTTTAATTGCATCGATTTGATTCTTCTCTCTTTTCTTCTTTATTAGTCTTGCTAGTGGTCTGTCAATTTTGTTGATCTTTTCAAAAAACCAACTCCTGGACTCATTGATTTTTTGGAGGGTTTTTTGTGTCTCTATCTCCTTCAGTTCTGCTCTGATCTTAGTTATTTCTTGCCTTCTGCTAGCTTTCGAATGTGTTTGCTCTTGCTTCTCTAGTTCTTTTAATTGCGATGTTAGAGTGTCAATTTTAGATCTTTCCTGCTTTCTCTTGTGGGCATTTAGTGCTATAAATTTCCCTCTACACACTGCTTTAAATGTGTCCCAGAGCTTCTGGTATGTTGTATCTTTGTTCTCATTGGTTTCAAAGAACATCTTTATTTCTGCCTTCATTTCGTTATGTACCCAGTAGTCATTCAGGAGCAGGTTGTTCAGTTTCCATGTAGTTGAGCGGTTTGGATTGAGTTTCTTAGTCCTGAGTTCTAATTTGATTGCACTGTGGTCTGAGAGACAGTTTGTTATAATTTCTGTTCTTGTACATTTGCTGAGGATTGCTTTACTTCCGATTACGTGGTCAATTTTGGAGTAAGTACGATGTGGTGCTGAGAAGAATGTATATTCTGTTGATTTGGGGTGGAGAGTTCTATAGATGTCTATTAGGTCTGCTTGCTGTAGAGATGAGTTCAATTCCTGGATATCCTTGTTAACTTTCTGTCTCGTTGATCTGTCTAATGTTGACAGTGGAGTGTTGAAGTCTCCCATGATTATTGTATGGGAGTCTAAGTCTCTTTGTAAGTCTCTAAGGACTTGCTTTATGAATCTGGGTGCTCCTGTATTGGGTGCATATATATTTAGGATAGTTAGGTCTTCCTATTGAATTGATCCCTTTACCATTATGTAATGGCCTTCTTTGTCTCTTTTGATCTTTGATGGTTTAAAGTCTGTTTTATCAGAGACTAGTATTGCAACCCCCACTTTTTTGTGTTCTCCATTTGCTTGGTAAATCTTCCTCCATCCCTTTATTTTGAGCCTATGTATGTCTCTGCGTGTGAGATGGGTCTCCTGAATACAGCAGACTGATGGGTCTTGACTCTTTATCCAGTTTGCCAGTCTGTGTCTTTTAATTGGAGCATTTAGTCCATTTACATTTAAGGTTAAGATTGTTATGTGTGAACTTGATCCTGCCATTATGATATTAACTGGTTATTTTGCTCGTTAGTTGATGCAGTTTCTTCCTAGCCTTGATGGTCTTTACATTTTGGCATGTTTTTGCAATGGCTGGTACCGGTTGTTCCTTTCCATGTTTAGTGCTTCCTTCAGGGTCTCTTGTAAGGCAGGCCTAGTGGTGACAAAATCTCTAAGCATTTGCTTATCTGTAAAGGATTTTATTTCTCCTTCACTTATGAAACTTAGTTTGGCTGGATATAAAATTCTGGGTTTAAAATTCTTTTCTTTAAGAATGTTGAATATTGGCCCCCACTCTCTTCTGGCTTGAAGAGTTTCTGCCGAGAGATCTGCTGTTAGTCTGATGGGCTTCCCTTTGTGGGTAACCCGACCTTTCTCTCTGGCTGCCCTTAAGATTTTTTCCTTCCTTTCAACTTTGGTGAATCTGGCAATTATGTGTCTTGGAGTTGCTCTTCTCGAGGAGTATCTTTGTGGCATTCTCTGTATTTCCTGGATTTGAATGTTGGCCTGCCCTACTAGGTTGGGGATGTTCTCCTGGATGATATCCTGAAGAGTGTTTTCCAACTTGGTTCCATTTTCCCCCTCACTTTCCGGCACCCCAATCAGACGTAGATTTGGTCTTCTTACATAATCCCATACTTCTTGCAGGCTTTGTTCATTTCTTTTTCTTCTTTTTTCTTTTGGTTTCTCTTCTCGCTTCATTTCATTCATTTGATCCTCCATCGCTGACATTCTTTCTTCCAGTTGATCGAGTCGGTTACTGAAGCTTGTGCATTTGTCACGTATTTCTCGTGCCATGGTTTTCGTCTCTTTCATTTCGTTTGTGAGCTTCTCTGCATTAATTACTGTAGCCATCAATTCTTCCACTTTTTTTTCAAGATTTTTAGTTTCTTTGCGCTGGGTACGTAATTCCTCCTTTAGCTCTGAGAAATTTGATGGACTGAAGCCTTCTTCTCTCATCTCGTCGAAGTCATTCTCTGTCCAGCTTTGATCCATTGCTGGCGATGAGCTGCGCTCCTTTGCCGGGGGAGATGCGCTCTTATTTTTTGAATTTCCAGCTTTTCTGCCCTGCTTTTTCCCCATCTTTGTGGTTTTATCTGCGTCTGGTCTTTGATGATGGTGATGTACTGATGGGGTTCTGGTGTAGGTGTCCTTCCTGTTTGATAGCTTTCCTTCTAACAGTCAGGATCCTCAGCTGTAGGTTGTAGCTGTAGGAGATTGCTTGAGGTCCACTCCAGACCCTGTTTGCCTGGGTATCAGCAGCAGAGGCTGCAGAAGATAGAATATTTCTGAACAGCGAGTGTACCTGTCTGATTCTTGCTTTGGAATCTTCCTCTCAGTGGTGTACTCCACCCTGTGAGGTGTGGGGTGTCAGACTGCCCCTAGTGGGGGATGTCTCCCAGTTAGGCTACTCAGGGGTCAGGGACCCACTTGAGCAGGGAGTCTGTCCCTTCTCAGATCTCAACCTCCGTGTTGGGAGATCCACTGCTCTCTTCAAAGCTGTCAGACAGAGTCGTTTGCGTCTGCAGAGCTGCTGCGTTTGTTATTATTTACTGTGCCCTGTCCCCAGAGGTGGAGTCTACAGAGACAGGCAGGTTTCCTTGAGCTGCTGTGAGCTCCACCCAGTTCGAGCTTCCCAGCAGCTTTGTTTACCTACTTAAGCCTCAGCAATGGTGGGCGCCCCTCCCCCAGCCTCGCTGCTGTCTTGCCGGTAGATCACAGACTGCTGTGCTAGCAATGAGGGAGGCTCCGTGGGTGTGGGACACTCCCGGCCAGGTGTGGGATATGATCTCCTGGTGTGCCTGTCTGCTTAAAGCGCAGTATTGGGGTGGGAGTTACCCGATTTTCCAGGTGTTGTGTGTCTCAGTTCCCCTGGCTAGGAAAAGGGATTCCCTTCCCCCTTGCGCTTTCCAGGTGAGGCAATGCCTCGCCCTGCTTCAGCTCTCGCTGGTCGGGCTGCAGCAGCTGACCAGCACCGATCGTCTGGCACTCCCCAGTGAGATGAACCCAGTACCTCAGTTGAAAATGCAGAAATCGCCGGTCTTCTGTGTCGCTCGCGCTGGGAGTTGGAGACTGGAGCTGTTCCTATTCGGCCATCTTGCTCCGCCCCCCTTTTATTTTTTTTTAATTTATTTATTATTATTAAACTTTAAGTTGTAGGGTACATGTGCACAACGTGCAGGTTTGTTACATATGAATACTTGTGCCATGTTGGTGTGCTGCACCCATCAACTCGTCATTTACATCAGGTATAACTCCCAATGCAATCCCTCGCCCCTCCCCCCTCCCCATGATAGGCCCCGGTGTGTGATGTTCCCCTTCCCGAGTCCAAGTGATCTCATTGTTCAGTTCCCGCCTATGAGTGAGAACATGCGGTGTTTGGTTTTCTGTTCTTGTGATAGTTTGCTAAGAATGATGGTTTCCAGCTGCATCCATGTCCCTACAAAGGACACAAACTCATCCTTTTTTATGGCTGCATAGTATTCCATGGTGTATATGTGCCACATTTTCTTAATCCAATCTGTCATTGATGGACATTTGGGTTGATTCCAAGTCTTTGCTATTGTGAATAGTGCTGCAATAAACATACGTGTGCATGTGCCTTTATAGCAGCATAATTTATAATCCTTTGGGTATATACCCAGTAATGGGATGGCTGGGTCATATGGTACATCTAGTTCTAGATCCTTGAGGAATCGCCATACTGTTTTCCATAATGATTGAACTAGTTTACAATCCCACCAACAGTGTAAAAGTGTTCCTATTTCTCCACATCCTCTCCAGCACCTGTTGTTTCCTGACTTTTGAATGATCGCCATTCTAACTGGTGTGAGATGGTATCTCATTGTGGTTTTGATTTGCATCTCTCTGATGGCCAGTGATGATGAGCATTTTTTCATATGTCTGTTGGCTGTATGAATGTCTTCTTTTGAGAAATGTCTGTTCATATCCTTTGCCCACTTTTTGATGGGGTTGTTTGTTCTTTTCTTGTAAATTTGTTTGAGTTCTTTGTAGGTTCTGGATATTAGCCCTTTGTCACATGAGTAGATTGCAAAAATTTTCTCCCATTCTGTAGGTTGCCTGTTCACTCTGATGGTAGTTTCTTTTGCTGTGCTGAAGCTCTTTAGTTTAATGAGATCCCATTTGTCAATTTTGGCTTTTGCTACCATTGCTTTTGGTGTTTTAGACATGAAGTCTTTGCCCATGCCTATGTCTTGAATGGTACTACCTAGGTTTTCCTCTAGGATTTTTATGGTATTAGGTATTTCTTATTTACCCTAGCCTTCTAGGGGCTTCCAAATATCACTTTGCAAATTCCACAAGAACAGTCTTACCGAGAGGCTTCTTCTGTGAATTAACAGAACACAAAGCAGTTTCTCAGAACGCTTCTTTCCAGTTTTAAAATGAAGATATTTACTTTTTCACCATAGTCCTCCATGGGCTTCCAAATATCACTTTTCATATTCCACAAGAACACTCATAGCGAAAGGTTACTCCAGGGGAAAGCTGTAAAACTTTGAGATGAATTAACAGAACACCAAACTGTTTCTCAGAGATCTTCTTTTCATTTCTTACTTGAAGACATTACCTTTTTCACCATAGCCCTCTATAGGCTTCCAAATATCATTTTGAAAATTCCACAAGAACATACTTAGCGAAAGGGTACTTGAGGGGAAAGCTTTAACTCTGTGAGATGAATTAACAGAACAAAAAGCCGTTTCTCAGAAAGCTTCTTTCCAGTTTTTAACTTAAGAAATTTCCTTTTTCAGCATAGCCCTCTAGGGGCTTCCAAATACCACTTTGCAAATCCCACAAGAACACTCTTAGCGAAAGGCTTCTTGAGGGGAAGGCTGTAACTCTGTGAGATGAATTAACAGAACAGAAAGCAGTTTCTCAGAATGTTTCTATCCACAGTTTAACTGAAGATATTTCCTTTTTCACCGTAGCCCTCTATGGGCTTCCAAATATCACTTTGCAAATCCCACAAGAGCAGTCTTAGCGAAAGGCTTCTTGAGGGGAAAGCTGTAACTCGGTGAGGTGTATTAACAGAACACATGGAAGTTTCTCAGAAAGCTTCTTTCCAGTTTTTAACGGAAGACATTGCCTTTTTCACCATAGCCTCCTATGAGTTTCCAAATATCACTTTGCAAATTCCACAAGAGCAGTCTTAGTGAACGACTTCTTGAGGGGAAAGCTCTAATTCTGTGAGATGAATTAAGAGAACCCAAAGCCGTTTCTCAGAAAGCTTCTTTTCAATTTTTATCTTAGGATATTTCCTTTTTCACCATAGGCCTCTATGGGCTTCCACATATCACATTGCAAATTCCACAAGAACAGTCTTAGTGAAAGGCTTCTTGAGGGGAAAGCTTTAACTCGGTGAGATGTATTACACCAACACACGGCAGTTTCTCAGAAAGCTTCTTTCCAGTTTTTAAATGAAGATATTTCCTTTTTCACGATAGCCCTCTGTGGGCTTCCAAGTATCACTTTGCAATTCTCTGGTTTCTCTTCAGATCGTATAAATCTTTCGCCTTTTACCAAATATGACTTTTCAATTTCCACAAGAACAGTCTTAGGGAAAGGCTTCTGGATGGGAAAGCTGTAACTCTGAAAGGTAAATTAACAGAACACAAAGCAGTTTCTCATACAGCTTCTTTCCAGTTTTTAACTGAAGATATTTCCTTTTTCACCTTAGCCCTCTATGGGCTTCCAAATATCACAGTGGAAATCCCACAAGAACAGTCTTAGCGAAAGGCTTCTTGAGGGTAAAGCTGTAATCAGTGAGGTGTATTAACAGAACACACGGCAGTTTCTCAGAAAGCATCTTTCCAGTTTTTAACGGAAAATGTTTCCGTTTTCACCATAGCCCTCTATGGGCTTCCAAATATCACCTTGCAAATTCCAAAAGAACAGTCTTAGGGAAAGGTTTCTGTAGGGGAAAGCTGTAACTCTGTGAGATGAATTAACAGAACACAAAGCAGTTTCTCAGAAAATTTCTTTCCAGTTTTTAACTGAAGAAATTTCCTTTTTCACCATAGCCTTCTATGGGCTTCCAAATATCACTGTGCAAATCCCACAAGAGCAGTCTTAGCGAAAGGCCTCTTGAGGGGAAAGCTGTCACTCGGTGAGGTGTATTAACAGAGCACACGGCAGTTTCTCAGAAATCTTCTTTCCAGTTTTTAACGGAAGATATTTCCTTTTTCACCATAGCCCTCTATGGGCTTCCAAATATCACATTGCAAATTCCACTAGAACAGTCTTAACCAACAGCTTCTTGAGAGGAAAGCTGTAACGCACTGAGATGTATTAAGAGAACACACGGCAGTTTCTCTGAAAGATTCTTTCCAGTATTTAATGGAAGATATTTCCTTTTTCACCATAGCCATCTATGGGTTTCCTAATATCACTTTGCACATTTCACAAGAACAGTCTTACTGAATGGCTTCTTGTGGAGAAAGCTGAAACTCTGTGAGATGACCTAACAGAACACAAAACAGTTTCTCAGAGAGCTTCTTTTCGGCTTTTAGCGGAAGATATTTCCTTTTTCACCTTAGCCCTCTATGGGGTTCCAAATATCACTTTGCAAATTCCACAAGAACAGTCCTAACGAAGGGCTTCTGTAGGGGAAAGTTGTAACTCTGTGAAATAAATTAACAGAACACAAAACAGTTTCTCAGAAACCTTCTTTCCAGTTTTTAACTGAAGATACATCCTTTTTCACCATAGAACTCTAGGGGTTCCAAATATCACTTTGCAAATTCCACAAGAATAGTCTTAGGGAAAGGCTTCTGGAGGGGAAAGCTGTAACTCTATGAGATGAATTAACAGAACACAAAGTAGTTTCTCAGAAAGCTTCTTTTCAATTTTTATCTTAGGATATTTCCTATTTCACCATAGCCCTCTACGGGCTTTCATATATCACTTTGCAAATTCCACAAGAACCGTCTTAGGGAATGGCTTTTTGAGGGGAAAGCTGTAACTCTATGAGATGAATTAACAGAACACAAATCAGTTTCTCAGGAACCTTCTTTTCAGTTTTTAACTGAAGATATTTCTTTTTCACCATAGCCCTCTAAGGGCTTCCAAATATCACTTTCCAAATTCCACAAGAACAGTCTTAGCGAAAGGCTTCCTGAGGGGGAAGCTGTAACACTCTGAGATGAATTAACAGAACACAAAGCACTTTTTCAGAAAGCTTCTTTCCAGTTTTTAACTGAAGCTATTTCCTTTTTCACCATAGCCCTCTATGGGCCTCTAAATATCACTTTGTAAACACCACAAGAACAGTATTAGCAAAAGGCTTCTTCAGGGGAAAGCTGTAACCCTGTGAGATGATTTAACAGAACACAAAGCAGTTTCTCAGAAAGCTTCTTTTCAGTTTTTATCTTAGGATATTTCGTTTTTCACCATAGCCCTCTATGGGCTTCCAAATATCACTTTGCAAATTCCACAAGAACAGTCTTAGCGAATGGCTTCTTGAGGGGAAAGCTGTAACCGTATGAGATGAATTAACAGAAAACAAAGCAGTTTCTCAGAAAGTTTCTTTTCAGTTTTTAACTACAGATATTTCCGTTTTCACCATAGCTCTCTATGGGCTTCCAAATATCACTTTGCAAATTCCCCAAGAACAGACTTAGCCAAAGGCTTCTTGAGGGGAAAGCTGTAACTCTGTGAAATGAATTGACAGAACACAAAGCAGTTACTCAGAAAACTTCTTTCCAGTTTTTATCTTAGGATATTTCCTTTTTCACCACAGCCCACTAAGGGCTTGCAAATATCACTTTGCAAATTCCAAAAGAGCAGTCTTATCGAAAGGCTTCTTTAGGGAAAAGCTGTAACTCTGTGAGATGAATTAACAGAACACAATGCAGTTTCTCAGAAAGCTTCTTTCCAGTTTGTAACGGAAGATATTTCATTTTCACGAAAGCCCTCTATGGGCTTTTAAATATCACAATGCAAATTCCACAAGAACAGACTTAGCGAAAGGCTTCTTCAGGGAAAAGCTGTAACTCTGTGAGGTGAATTAACAGAAAACAAACCAGTTTTTCAGAAAGTTTCTTTGCAGTTTTTTACTGAAGATATTTCCTTTTTATACGTAGCCCACTATGGGCTTCCAAATATCACTTTGCAGATTCCACAAGAACAGTCTTAGTGAACGACTTCCTGAGGGGAAAGCTGTAACTCTGTGAGAAGAATTAACAGAACACAAAGCCATTTCTCAGAAAGATTCCTTTCAATTTTTATCTTAGGATATTTCCGTTTTCACCATAGTTCTCTAAGCGCTTCCAAATATCACTTTGCAAATTCCACAAGAGCAGACTTAGCGAAAGTCTTCTAGAGAGGAAAGCTGTAACTCTGTGAGTTGAAATAACAGAACACAAAGCAGTTTCTCAGAAATCTTCTTTCCAGTTTTTAAATGAAGTTATTTCCTTTTCCACCATAGCCCTCTATGGGCATCCAAATATCACATTTCTAATTCCACACGAACAGTCTTAGTTGAAGGGCTCCTTGAGGGGAAAGCTGTATCACTGTGAGATGAATTAACAGAACACAAAGCGGTTTCTCAGAAAGCTTCTTTCCAGTTTTTAACTGAACATATCTCCTTTTTCACTCTAGCCCTCTGTGTATTTCCAAATATCACTTTGCAAATTCCACAAGAACAGTCTTAGTGAACCACTTCTTGCGGGGAAAGGAGTCAATCTGTGAGATGAATTAACAGAACACAAAGCCGTTTTTCAGAAAGCTTGTTTCCATTTTTTAACTGAAGATATTTTCTTTTTCACCCTTAGCCCTCTTTGGGCTGCGAAATATCATTTTGCAAATTCCGCAAGAACAGTCTTAGTGAACGGCTTCTTGAGGGGCAAGCTGTAACTCTGTGATATGAATTAACAGAACACAAAGCAGTTTCTCAAAAAGCTTCTTTCCTGTTTTTATCTGAAGATATTTCCTTTTCACCGTAGGCCTCTATAGGCTTCCAAATATCACTTTCTAAAGTCCCCAAGAACAGTCTTACCGGAAGGCTTCAGAGGGGAAAGCTGAAACTCGGAGATATGAATTCACAGATCACAAATAAGTTTCTCAGAAAGCTTCTTTCTCACATTTAGCAGTGGATATTTTCTTTAATCTTATAGTCTTCAAAGGGATACGAAATAACAGTTCTCATATAACACAGAAATAAGGCTAGCAAACAGCTCTACGAAATACAGCTGTAGCTCAGTGAGTGGAAGCCACATATCACAAAGCAGTTCCTCTGAAACCTTTTTTTTCAATTTTTAACAGAAGATATATCCTTTTTCACCATAGCCCACTATGGGCTTCCAAATATCACTTTACAAATTCCACAAGAGCAGTCTTAATGGAAGGCATCTGGAGGGGAAAGCTGTACCTCTGTGAGATGAATTGACAGAACACAAAGCAGTTTCTCAGAAAGCTTCTTTCCAGTTTTTAACTGAAGGTATTACTTTTTCACTGTAGCCCTCTATGGGCTTCCAAATATCACTTAGCAAATTCCACAAGAACAGTCTTAGCGAACGGCTTCTTTAGGGAAAAGCTGTAACGCTGTGAGATGAATTTACAGAACACAAAGCAGTTTCTCAGAAAGCTTCTTTCCAGTTTTTAACTGAAGTTATTTCCTTTTCCACCATAGCCCTCTATGGGCATCCAAATATCACATTTCAAATTCCACACGAACAGTCTTAGTTGAAGGGCTCCTTGAGGGGAAAGCTGTATCACTGTGAGATGAATTAACAGAACACAAAGTGGTTTCTCAGAAAGCTTCTTTCCAGTTTTTAACTGAAGGTATCTCCTTTTTCACTCTAGCCTTCTGTGTATTTCCAAATATCACTTTGCAAATTCCACAAGAACAGTCTTAGTGAACCACTTCTTGCGGAGAAAGGAGTAAATCTGTGAGATGAATTAACAGAACACAAAGCCGTTTTTCAGAAAGCTTGTTTCCATTTTTTAACTGAAGATATTTTCTTTTTCATCCTTAGCCCTCTTTGGGCTGCGAAATATCATTTTGCAAATTCCGCAAGAACAGCCTTAGTGAACGGATTCTTGTGGGGAAAGCTGTAACTTTGTGAGATGAATTAACAGAACACAAAGCAGTTTCTCAAAAAGCTTCTTTCCTGTTTTTATCTGAAGATATTTCCTTTTCACCGTAGCCCTCTATGGGCTTCCAAATATCACTTTGTAAAGTCCCCATAAACAGTCTTACCGAAAGCCTTCTTGAGGGGAAAGCTGAAACTCGGAGAGATGAATTCACAGATCACAAATAAGTTTTTCAGAAAGCTTCTTTCTCACATTTAGCGGTGGATATTTTCTTTAATCTTATAGTCTTCAAAGGGATACGAAATAACAGTTCTCATATTACACAGAAATAAGGCTAGCAAACAGCTCTTCGAAAAACAGCTGTAGCTCAGTGAGTGGAAGTCACATATCACAAAGCAGTTCCTCTGAAACCTTTTTTTCAGTTTTTAACAGAAGATATACCCTTTTACCCCATAGCCCACTATGGGCTTTCAAATATCACTTTGCAAATTCCACAAGAGCAGTCTTAGCGGAAGGCATCTGGAGGGGAAAGCTGTACCTCTGTGAGATGAATTGACAGAACACAAAGCAGTTTCTCAGAAAGCTTCTTTCCTGTTTTTAACTGAAGATATTCCTTTTTCACTATAGCCCACTATGGGCTTTCAAATATGACTTAGCAAATTCCACAAGAACAGTCTTAGCGAACGGCTTCTTTAGGGAAAAGCTGTAACGCTGTGAGATGAATTTACAGAACACAAAGCAGTTTCTCAGAAAGCTTCTTTCCAGTTTTTAACTGAAGTTATTTCCTTTTCCACCATAGCCCTCTATGGGCATCCAAATATCACATTTCAAATTCCACACGAACAGTCTTAGTTGAAGGGCTCCTTGAGGGGAAAGCTGTATCACTGTGAGATGAATTAACAGAACACAAAGTGGTTTCTCAGAAAGCTTCTTTCCAGTTTTTAACTGAAGATATCTCCTTTTTCACTCTAGCCCTCTGTGTATTTCCAAATATCACTTTGCAAATTCCACAAGAACAGTCTTAGTGAACCACTTCTTGCGGAGAAAGGAGTAAATCTGTGAGATGAATTAACAGAACACAAAGCCGTTTTTCAGAAAGGTTGTTTCCATTTTTTAACTGAAAATATTTTCTTTTTCACCCTTAGCCTTCTTTGGGCTGCGAAATATCATTTTGCAAATTCCCCAAGAACAGTCTTAGTGAACGGATTCTTGAAGGGAAAGCTGTAACTCTGTGAGATGAATTAACAGAACACAAAGCAGTTCCTCAAAAAGCTTCTTTCCTGTTTTTATCTGAAGATATTTCCTTTTCACCGTAGCCCTCTATGGGCTTCCAAATATCACTTTGTAATGTCCCCAAGAACAGTCTTACCGAAAGCCTTCTTGAGGGGATAGCTGAAACTCGGAGAGATGAATTCACAGATCACAAATAAGTTTCTCAAAAAGCTTCTTTCTCACATTTAGTGGTGGATATTTTCTTTAATCTTATAGTCTTCAAAGGGATACGAAATAACAGTTCTCATATTACACAGAAATAAGGTTAGCAAACAGCTCTACGAAATACAGCTGTAGCTCAGTGAGTGGAAGTCACATATCTCAAAGCAGTTCCTCTGAAACCTTTTTTTCAGTTTTTAACAGAAGATATATCCTTTTTCCCCATAGCCCACTATGGGCTTCCAAGTATCACTTTGCAAGTTCCACAAGAACAGTCTTAGCGGAAGTCATCTGGAGGGGAAAGCTGTACCTCTGTGAGATGAATTGACAAAACACAAAGAAGTTTCTCAGAAAGCTTCTTTCCTGTTTTTAACTGAAGATATTCCTTTTTCACTGTAGCCCACCATGGGCTTCCAAATATCACTTAGCAAATTCCACAAGAACAGTCTTAGCGAACGGCTTCTTTAGGGAAAAGCTGTAACACTGTGAGATGAATTTACAGAACACAAAGCAGTTTCTCAGAAAGCTTCTTTCCAGCTTTTAACTGAACATATTTCCTTTTTCACCGTAGCCCTCTATGGGCTTCCAAATATCACTTTGCAAATTCCACAAGAACAGTCTTAGCAAAAGGCTTCTTGAGGGAAAAGCTGTAACTCTGTGAGATGAATTAACAGAATAGGTTTCTCAGAAAGCTTCTTTCCGGTTTTTAAGTGAAGATATTTCCATTTTCACCATAGCCCTCTATGAGCTTCCAAATATCATTTTGCAAATTTCACAACAACAGTCTTAATGAACGGCTTCTTGAGGGGAAAGCTATAACTCTGTGAGATGAATTAACGGAACTCAAAGCAGTTTCTCAAAAACCTTCTTTTCAGTTTTTATCTTAGGATATACCCTTTTTCACCATAGCCCTCTATTGTTTTCCAAATATCACTTTGCAAATTCCACGAGAACAGTGTTAGCGAAAGGCTTCTTGAAGGGAAACTGTAGCTCTGTGAGATCAATTCACAGATCACAAAGAAGTTTCTCAGAAAGCTTCTTTCACACGTTTAGCGGTGGATATTTCCTTGGGACCTATAGTCTTCAAAGAGATCCGAAGTAACATTTCTCAGATTCCACAGAAATAAGACTAGCCAACATTTCTACGAAATACAGCTGTATCGCAGTGACAGGAAATCACATATCACAAAGCAGTTTCTCAGAAATTTTCTTTTCACTTTTTAACTGAAGCTATATCCTTTTGCACCATAGCGATCTAGAGACTTCCAAAGACCAATTTGCAAATTCCACAAGAACAGTCTTGATGAAACGCTTCTTGAGGGGAAAGCTGTAACTCTGTGAGATGAACTAAGAGAACACAAAACCGTTTCTCAGAAAGCTTCTTTCCAGTTTTTAACTGAAGATATTTCCCTTTTCACCATAGCCCTCTATGGGCTTCCAAATATCAATTTGAAAATAACACAAGATAAGTCTTACTGAACGGCTTTTTGTTCACAAAGCAGTAACTCTCTGAGATGAATTAACAAAACACAAAGCAGACTCTCAGAAAGCTTCTTTTCAGTTTTTATCTTACGATATTTCGTTTTTCACCATAGTTCTCTAAGCACTTCCAAATATCACTTTGCAAATTTCACAAGAACAGTCTTAGTGAACGACTTCTTGAGGGGAATGTTGTAACTCTGTGAGATGGATTAACAGAACACAAAGCAGTGTCTCAGAAATATTCTCTTCAGTTTTTATCTTAGTATATTTTGTTTTTATCCATAGATCTCTATGGTTTTCCAAATATCTTTTTCCAAATTCCACAAAAACAGCTTTAGCGAAAGTTTTCTTGAGGGGAAAGCCGTAATTCTGTGAGATGAATTAACAGAACGCAAAGCAATTTCTCAGAAACCTTCTTTCCAGTTTTTATCTGAAGATATTTCCTTTACACCATAGTCCTCTATGGGCTTCCAAATATCACTTTGCAAATTCCACAAGAACAGTCTTAGTCAACGACTTCTTGAGGGGAAAGCTGTAATTCTATAAGATGAATTAACAGAACACAAAGTCGTTTGTCAGAAAGCTTCTTTTCAGTTCTTATCTTAGGAAATTTCTTTTTCACCACAGCCCTCTATGGGCTTCCAAATATCACTTTACAAATTCCACAAGAACAGTCTTAGCAGAATGCTTCTTGAGGGGAAAGCTGTAACACTGTCACATGAATTAACAAAACACAAAGCAGTTTCTCAGAAAACTTCTTTCCAGTTTATAACTGAAGATATTTCCTTTTTCACCATAGCCCCCTATGGGTTTCCAAATATCACTTTGAAAATTCCACAAGAACTGTCTTAGTGAACGGTTTCTGGAGGGCAAAGCTGTAACTCTGTGAGATGAATTAACGGGACACAAAGCAGTTTCTCAAGAAGCTTCTTTCCAGTTTTCATCTGAGGACATTTCCTTTTTCACCATAGCCCTCTATGGGCTTCCAAATATCACTTTGCAAATTCCACAAAAAAAGTCTTAGCGAAAGACTTCTTGAGGGGAAACCTGTAACTCTGTGAGATGAATTAACAGAAAACAAAGCAATTTCTCAGAAAGCTTCTATACAGTTTCTCACTGAAGATATTCCTTTTTTCACCATAACCCTATATGGGCTTCCAAATATCACTTTGCGAATTACACAAGAACAGTCTTAGCGAAAGGCTTCTATAGGGGAAAGCTGTAACTCTGTGAGATAAATTAACAGAACACAAAGCAGTTTCTCAGAAAGCTTCTTTCCAGTTTTTATCTAAGGACATTTCCTTTTTCACCGTAGCCCTCTATGGGCTTCCAAATATCACTTTGGAAATTCCACAAGAACAGTCTTAGCGAAAGACTTCTTGAGGGGAAAGCTGTAGCTCTTTCAGATGAAATAAGAGAACACAAAGCAGTTTCTCAGAAAGCTTCTTTCAGGTTTTTACCTGAAGATATTTACTTTTTCACAATAGGAGTCTCAGGGGTAACAAATATCACTTTGGAAATTCCACAAGAACAGTCTTAGTGTACGACTTTTTGAGGGGAAAGCTGTAACTCTGCGAGATGAATTAACAGAACAGAAAGCAGTTTCTAAGAAAGCTTCTTTTCAGTTTTTATCTTAGGATTTTCCTTTCTAACCATAGCCCACTATGGGCTTCCAGATATCACTTTGCAAATTCCGCAAGAACAGTCTTAGCGAAAGGTTTCTTGAGGGGAAATCTGTTACTTTGAAAGATATATTACCAGAATATAAATCAGTTTTTCAGAAAACTTCTTTCCAGTTTTTAATGAAGATATTTTCTTTTTCACCATCGCCCTCTACGGTCTTCCAGATATCACTTTGAATATTAAACAAGAACAGTCTTAGTCAACGACTTCTTGAGGGGAAACCAGTAACACTGTGAGATGAATTAAAAGAACACAAAGCAGTTTCACAGAAAGCTTCTATCCGATTTTTATCTGAGGACATTTACTTTTTCACCGTATCCCTCTAGGGTCTTCCAAATATCACTTTGCAAATTCCACAAGAACAATCTTTGCGAAAGGCTTCATGAGGGGAAAGCTGAAACACTGTGAGATGAATTAACACACCACAAAGCAGTTTCTCAGATAGATTCTTTCCAGTTTTCAGCTGAAGATATTTTATTTTTCACCATAACCCTCCATGGGCTTCCAAATATCACTTTGCAAATTCCAAAAGAAGAGTCTTAGTGAACGGCCCCTTGAGGGGAAAGCTGTAACTCTGTGAGAGGAACTAGAAGAACACAAAGAAGTTTCTCAGAAAGCTTCTTTCCAGTTTTTAACTGAAGATATTTCCTTTTTTTCCGTAGCCCTCTATGGTCTTCCAAATATCACTTTGCAAATTTCACAATAACAGCCTTAGCGAAAGGCTTCTTGAGGGGAAAGCTATAACTCTCTGAGATGAATTAACAGTACACAAAATAGTTTCTTAGAAAGCTTCTTTCCAGTTTTTAACTTAAGATATTAACTTTTTCACCATAGCCCTCTACAGGCTTCCAAATATCACTTTCCAAATTCAACAAGAACAGTCTTAGTGAAAGCCTTCTTCAGGGGAAAGCTGTTACTCTATGAGATGAATTAACAGAACACAAAGCCGTTTATCAGAATGCTTCTTTCCAGTTTTTAGCGGAAGAGATTTCCTTTTTCACAATAGCCCTCTAAGGGCATCGAAATATCACTTTGCAAATTCCACAAGAACACTCTTAGCGAAAGGCTTCTTGAGGGGATAGCTGTAACTCTGTGAGATGTATTAAGAGAACACAACGTAGTTTCTCAGAAAGCTTCTTTCCAGTTTTTCAAAGAAGATATTTCCTTTTTCACCCTAGCCCTCTATGGGCTTCCAAATATCACTTTGGAAATTCCACAAGAACAGTCTTAGCGAAAGGCTTCTTGAGGGGAAAGCTGTAACTCTGTGAGATGAATGCACAGAACACAAAGTAGTTTCTCAGAAAACTTCTTTGCAGTTTTTAACTGAAGATATTTCTTTTTTTTTAATTTTTTTATTTTTTTTATTTTTTATTTTTTTATTTTTTTTTATTATTATTTTTTTAAAATTTATTTATTATTATTAAACTTCAAGTTGTAGGGTACATGTGCACAACGTGCAGGTTTGCTACATATGTATACTTGTGCCATGTTGGTGTGCTGCACCCATCAACTCGTCATTTACATCAGGTATAACTCCCAATGCAATCCCTCCCCCCTCCCCCCTCCCCATGATAGGCCCCGGTGTGTGATGTTCCCCTTCCCGAGTCCAAGTGATCTCATTGTTCAGTTCCCACCTACGAGTGAGAACATGCGGTGTTTGGTTTTCTGTTCTTGTGATAGTTTGCTAAGAATGATGGTTTCCAGCTGC
This sequence comes from Chlorocebus sabaeus, assembly GCF_047675955.1. Taxonomy (NCBI): domain Eukaryota; kingdom Metazoa; phylum Chordata; class Mammalia; order Primates; family Cercopithecidae; genus Chlorocebus; species Chlorocebus sabaeus. The sequence continues at coordinate 367,595 of NW_027327914.1, read as the reverse complement.
ATCCATGTCCCTACAAAGGACACAAACTCATCCTTTTTTATGGCTGCATAGTATTCCGTGGTGTATATGTGCCACATTTTCTTAATCCAATCTGTCACTGATGGACATTTCGGTTGATTCCAAGTCTTTGCTATTGTGAATAGTGCTGCAATAAACATACGTGTGCATGTGTCCTTATAGCAGCATAATTTATAATCCTTTGGGTATATACCCAGTAATGGGATGGCTGGGTCTTATGGTACATCTAGTTCTAGATCCTTGAGGAATCGCCATACTGTTTTCCATAATGGTTGAACTAGTTTACACTCCCACCAAGAGTGTAAAAGTGTTCCTATTTCTCCACATCCTCTCCAGCACCTGTTGTTTCCTGACTTTTTAATGATCGCCGTTCTAACTGGTGTGAGATGGTATCTCATTGTGGTTTTGATTTGCATTTCTCTGATGGCCAGTGATGATGAGCATTTTTCATGTGTCTGTTGGCTGTATGAATGTCTTCTTTTGAGAAATGTCTGTTCATATCCTTTGCCCACTTTTTGATGGGGTTGTTTGTTTTTTTCTTGTAAATTTGTTTGAGTTCTTTGTAGGTTCTGGATATTAGCCCTTTGTCAGATGAGTAGATTGCAAAAATTTTCTCCCACTCTGTAGGTTGCCTGCTCACTCTGATGGTAGTTTCTTTTGCTGTGCAGAAGCTCTTTAGTTTGATGAGATCCCATTTGTCAATTTTGGCTTTTGTTGCCGTTGCTTTTGGTGTTTTAGACATGAAGTCTTTGCCCATGCCTATGTCTTGAATGGTACTACCTAGGTTTTCCTCTAGGATATTTATGGTATTAGGTCTAACATTTAAGTCTCTAATCCATCTTGAATTAATTTTCGTATAAGGAGTAAGGAAAGGATCCAGTTTCAGCTTTCTACTTATGGCTAGCCAGTTTTCCCAGCACCATTTATTAAATAGGGAATCCTTTCCCCATTTCTTGTTTCTCTCAGGTTTGTCAAAGATCAGATGGCTGTAGATGTGTGGTATTATTTCTGAGGACTCTGTTCTGTTCCATTGGTCTATATCTCTGTTTTGGTACCAGTACCATGCTGTTTTGGTGACTGTAGCCTTGTAGTATAGTTTGAAGTCAGGTAGCGTGATGCCTCCAGCTTTGTTCTTTTGACTTAGGATTGTCTTGGAGATGCGGGCTCTTTTTTGGTTCCATATGAACTTTAAAGCAGTTTTTTCCAATTCTGTGAAGAAGCTCATTGGTAGCTTGATGGGGATGGCATTGAATCTATAAATTACCTTGGGCAGTATGGCCATTTTCACGATATTGATTCTTCCTATCCATGAGCATGGTATGTTCTTCCATTTGTTTGTGTCCTCTTTGATTTCACTGAGCAGTGGTTTGTAGTTCTCCTTGAAGAGGTCCTTTACATCCCTTGGAAGTTGGATTCCTAGGTATTTTATTCTCTTTGAAGCAATTGTGAATGGAAGTTCATTCCTGATTTGACTCTCTGTTTGACTGTCACTGGTGTATAAGAATGCTTGTGATTTTTGCACATTAATTTTGTATCCTGAGACTTTGCTGAAGTGGCTGATCAGCTTAAGGAGATTTTGGGCTGAGACAATGGGGTTTTCTAAATATACAATCATGTCGTCTGCAAACAGGGACAATTTGACTTCTTCTTTTCCTAACTGAATACCCTTGATTTCTTTCTCTTGCCTGATTGCCCTAGCCAGAACCTCCAACACTATGTTGAATAGGAGTGGTGAGAGAGGGCATCCCTGTCTTGTGCCAGTTTTCAAAGAGAATTTTTCCAGTTTTTGCCCATTCAGTATGATATTGGCTGTGGGTTTGTCATAAATAGCTCTTATTATTTTGAGGTACGTTCCATCAATACCGAATTTATTGAGCGTTTTTAGCATGAAGGGCTGTTGAATTTTGTCAAAAGCCTTTTCTGCATCGATTGAGATAATGATGTGGTTCTTGTCTTTGGTTCTGTTTATATGCTGGATTATGTTTATTGATTTGCGAATGTTGAACCAGCCTTGCATCCCAGGGATGAAGCCCACTTGATCATGGTGGATAAGCTTTTTGATGTGCTGCTGAATCCGGTTTGCCAGTATTTTATTGAGGATTTTTGCATCGATGTTCATCAGGGATATTGGTCTAAAGTTCTCTCTTTTGTTGTGTCTCTGCCAGGCTTTGGTATCAGGATGATGTTGGCCTCATAAAATGAGTTAGGGAGGATTCCCTCTTTTTCTATTGATTGGAATAGTTTCAGAAGGAATGGTACCAGCTCCTCCTTGTACCTCTGGTAGAATTCAGCTGTGAATCCATCTGGTCCTGGACTTTTTTTGGTTGGTAGGCTATTAATTATTGCCTCAATTTCAGAGCCTACTATTGGTCTATTCAGGGATTCAAGTTCTTCCTGGTTTAGTCTTGGAAGAGTGTAAGTGTCCAGGAAATTATCCATTTCTTCTAGATTTTCCAGTTTATTTGCGTAGAGGTGTTTATAGTATTCTCTGATGGTAGTTTGTATTTCTGTGGGGTCGGTGGTGATATCCCCTTTATCATTTTTAATTGCATCGATTTGATTCTTCTCTCTTTTCTTCTTTATTAGTCTTGCTAGTGGTCTGTCAATTTTGTTGATCTTTTCAAAAAACCAACTCCTGGACTCATTGATTTTTTGGAGGGTTTTTTGTGTCTCTATCTCCTTCAGTTCTGCTCTGATCTTAGTTATTTCTTGCCTTCTGCTAGCTTTCGAATGTGTTTGCTCTTGCTTCTCTAGTTCTTTTAATTGCGATGTTAGAGTGTCAATTTTAGATCTTTCCTGCTTTCTCTTGTGGGCATTTAGTGCTATAAATTTCCCTCTACACACTGCTTTAAATGTGTCCCAGAGCTTCTGGTATGTTGTATCTTTGTTCTCATTGGTTTCAAAGAACATCTTTATTTCTGCCTTCATTTCGTTATGTACCCAGTAGTCATTCAGGAGCAGGTTGTTCAGTTTCCATGTAGTTGAGCGGTTTGGATTGAGTTTCTTAGTCCTGAGTTCTAATTTGATTGCACTGTGGTCTGAGAGACAGTTTGTTATAATTTCTGTTCTTGTACATTTGCTGAGGATTGCTTTACTTCCGATTACGTGGTCAATTTTGGAGTAAGTACGATGTGGTGCTGAGAAGAATGTATATTCTGTTGATTTGGGGTGGAGAGTTCTATAGATGTCTATTAGGTCTGCTTGCTGTAGAGATGAGTTCAATTCCTGGATATCCTTGTTAACTTTCTGTCTCGTTGATCTGTCTAATGTTGACAGTGGAGTGTTGAAGTCTCCCATGATTATTGTATGGGAGTCTAAGTCTCTTTGTAAGTCTCTAAGGACTTGCTTTATGAATCTGGGTGCTCCTGTATTGGGTGCATATATATTTAGGATAGTTAGGTCTTCCTATTGAATTGATCCCTTTACCATTATGTAATGGCCTTCTTTGTCTCTTTTGATCTTTGATGGTTTAAAGTCTGTTTTATCAGAGACTAGTATTGCAACCCCCACTTTTTTGTGTTCTCCATTTGCTTGGTAAATCTTCCTCCATCCCTTTATTTTGAGCCTATGTATGTCTCTGCGTGTGAGATGGGTCTCCTGAATACAGCAGACTGATGGGTCTTGACTCTTTATCCAGTTTGCCAGTCTGTGTCTTTTAATTGGAGCATTTAGTCCATTTACATTTAAGGTTAAGATTGTTATGTGTGAACTTGATCCTGCCATTATGATATTAACTGGTTATTTTGCTCGTTAGTTGATGCAGTTTCTTCCTAGCCTTGATGGTCTTTACATTTTGGCATGTTTTTGCAATGGCTGGTACCGGTTGTTCCTTTCCATGTTTAGTGCTTCCTTCAGGGTCTCTTGTAAGGCAGGCCTAGTGGTGACAAAATCTCTAAGCATTTGCTTATCTGTAAAGGATTTTATTTCTCCTTCACTTATGAAACTTAGTTTGGCTGGATATAAAATTCTGGGTTTAAAATTCTTTTCTTTAAGAATGTTGAATATTGGCCCCCACTCTCTTCTGGCTTGAAGAGTTTCTGCCGAGAGATCTGCTGTTAGTCTGATGGGCTTCCCTTTGTGGGTAACCCGACCTTTCTCTCTGGCTGCCCTTAAGATTTTTTCCTTCCTTTCAACTTTGGTGAATCTGGCAATTATGTGTCTTGGAGTTGCTCTTCTCGAGGAGTATCTTTGTGGCATTCTCTGTATTTCCTGGATTTGAATGTTGGCCTGCCCTACTAGGTTGGGGATGTTCTCCTGGATGATATCCTGAAGAGTGTTTTCCAACTTGGTTCCATTTTCCCCCTCACTTTCCGGCACCCCAATCAGACGTAGATTTGGTCTTCTTACATAATCCCATACTTCTTGCAGGCTTTGTTCATTTCTTTTTCTTCTTTTTTCTTTTGGTTTCTCTTCTCGCTTCATTTCATTCATTTGATCCTCCATCGCTGACATTCTTTCTTCCAGTTGATCGAGTCGGTTACTGAAGCTTGTGCATTTGTCACGTATTTCTCGTGCCATGGTTTTCGTCTCTTTCATTTCGTTTGTGAGCTTCTCTGCATTAATTACTGTAGCCATCAATTCTTCCACTTTTTTTTCAAGATTTTTAGTTTCTTTGCGCTGGGTACGTAATTCCTCCTTTAGCTCTGAGAAATTTGATGGACTGAAGCCTTCTTCTCTCATCTCGTCGAAGTCATTCTCTGTCCAGCTTTGATCCATTGCTGGCGATGAGCTGCGCTCCTTTGCCGGGGGAGATGCGCTCTTATTTTTTGAATTTCCAGCTTTTCTGCCCTGCTTTTTCCCCATCTTTGTGGTTTTATCTGCGTCTGGTCTTTGATGATGGTGATGTACTGATGGGGTTCTGGTGTAGGTGTCCTTCCTGTTTGATAGCTTTCCTTCTAACAGTCAGGATCCTCAGCTGTAGGTTGTAGCTGTAGGAGATTGCTTGAGGTCCACTCCAGACCCTGTTTGCCTGGGTATCAGCAGCAGAGGCTGCAGAAGATAGAATATTTCTGAACAGCGAGTGTACCTGTCTGATTCTTGCTTTGGAATCTTCCTCTCAGTGGTGCACTCCACCCTGTGAGGTGTGGGGTGTCAGACTGCCCCTAGTGGGGGATGTCTCCCAGTTAGGCTACTCAGGGGTCAGGGACCCACTTGAGCAGGGAGTCTGTCCCTTCTCAGATCTCAACCTCCGTGTTGGGAGATCCACTGCTCTCTTCAAAGCTGTCAGACAGAGTCGTTTGCGTCTGCAGAGCTGCTGCGTTTGTTATTATTTACTGTGCCCTGTCCCCAGAGGTGGAGTCTACAGAGACAGGCAGGTTTCCTTGAGCTGCTGTGAGCTCCACCCAGTTCGAGCTTCCCAGCAGCTTTGTTTACCTACTTAAGCCTCAGCAATGGTGGGCGCCCCTCCCCCAGCCTCGCTGCTGTCTTGCCGGTAGATCACAGACTGCTGTGCTAGCAATGAGGGAGGCTCCGTGGGTGTGGGACACTCCCGGCCAGGTGTGGGATATGATCTCCTGGTGTGCCTGTCTGCTTAAAGCGCAGTATTGGGGTGGGAGTTACCCGATTTTCCAGGTGTTGTGTGTCTCAGTTCCCCTGGCTAGGAAAAGGGATTCCCTTCCCCCTTGCGCTTTCCAGGTGAGGCAATGCCTCGCCCTGCTTCAGCTCTCGCTGGTCGGGCTGCAGCAGCTGACCAGCACCGATCGTCTGGCACTCCCCAGTGAGATGAACCCAGTACCTCAGTTGAAAATGCAGAAATCGCCGGTCTTCTGTGTCGCTCGCGCTGGGAGTTGGAGACTGGAGCTGTTCCTATTCGGCCATCTTGCTCCGCCCCCCTTTTATTTTTTTTTAATTTATTTATTATTATTAAACTTTAAGTTGTAGGGTACATGTGCACAACGTGCAGGTTTGTTACATATGAATACTTGTGCCATGTTGGTGTGCTGCACCCATCAACTCGTCATTTACATCAGGTATAACTCCCAATGCAATCCCTCGCCCCTCCCCCCTCCCCATGATAGGCCCCGGTGTGTGATGTTCCCCTTCCCGAGTCCAAGTGATCTCATTGTTCAGTTCCCGCCTATGAGTGAGAACATGCGGTGTTTGGTTTTCTGTTCTTGTGATAGTTTGCTAAGAATGATGGTTTCCAGCTGCATCCATGTCCCTACAAAGGACACAAACTCATCCTTTTTTATGGCTGCATAGTATTCCATGGTGTATATGTGCCACATTTTCTTAATCCAATCTGTCATTGATGGACATTTGGGTTGATTCCAAGTCTTTGCTATTGTGAATAGTGCTGCAATAAACATACGTGTGCATGTGCCTTTATAGCAGCATAATTTATAATCCTTTGGGTATATACCCAGTAATGGGATGGCTGGGTCATATGGTACATCTAGTTCTAGATCCTTGAGGAATCGCCATACTGTTTTCCATAATGATTGAACTAGTTTACAATCCCACCAACAGTGTAAAAGTGTTCCTATTTCTCCACATCCTCTCCAGCACCTGTTGTTTCCTGACTTTTGAATGATCGCCATTCTAACTGGTGTGAGATGGTATCTCATTGTGGTTTTGATTTGCATCTCTCTGATGGCCAGTGATGATGAGCATTTTTTCATATGTCTGTTGGCTGTATGAATGTCTTCTTTTGAGAAATGTCTGTTCATATCCTTTGCCCACTTTTTGATGGGGTTGTTTGTTTTTTTCTTGTAAATTTGTTTGAGTTCTTTGTAGGTTCTGGATATTAGCCCTTTGTCACATGAGTAGATTGCAAAAATTTTCTCCCATTCTGTAGGTTGCCTGTTCACTCTGATGGTAGTTTCTTTTGCTGTGCTGAAGCTCTTTAGTTTAATGAGATCCCATTTGTCAATTTTGGCTTTTGCTACCGTTGCTTTTGGTGTTTTAGACATGAAGTCTTTGCCCATGCCTATGTCCTGAATGGTACTACCTAGGTTTTCCTCTAGGATTTTTATGGTATTAGGTATTTCTTATTTACCCTAGCCTTCTAGGGGCTTCCAAATATCACTTTGCAAATTCCACAAGAACAGTCTTACCGAGAGGCTTCTTCTGTGAATTAACAGAACACAAAGCAGTTTCTCAGAACGCTTCTTTCCAGTTTTAAAATGAAGATATTTACTTTTTCACCATAGTCCTCCATGGGCTTCCAAATATCACTTTTCATATTCCACAAGAACACTCATAGCGAAAGGTTACTCCAGGGGAAAGCTGTAAAACTTTGAGATGAATTAACAGAACACCAAACTGTTTCTCAGAGATCTTCTTTTCATTTCTTACTTGAAGACATTACCTTTTTCACCATAGCCCTCTATAGGCTTCCAAATATCATTTTGAAAATTCCACAAGAACATACTTAGCGAAAGGGTACTTGAGGGGAAAGCTTTAACTCTGTGAGATGAATTAACAGAACAAAAAGCCGTTTCTCAGAAAGCTTCTTTCCAGTTTTTAACTTAAGAAATTTCCTTTTTCAGCATAGCCCTCTAGGGGCTTCCAAATACCACTTTGCAAATCCCACAAGAACACTCTTAGCGAAAGGCTTCTTGAGGGGAAGGCTGTAACTCTGTGAGATGAATTAACAGAACAGAAAGCAGTTTCTCAGAATGTTTCTATCCACAGTTTAACTGAAGATATTTCCTTTTTCACCGTAGCCCTCTATGGGCTTCCAAATATCACTTTGCAAATCCCACAAGAGCAGTCTTAGCGAAAGGCTTCTTGAGGGGAAAGCTGTAACTCGGTGAGGTGTATTAACAGAACACATGGAAGTTTCTCAGAAAGCTTCTTTCCAGTTTTTAACGGAAGACATTGCCTTTTTCACCATAGCCTCCTATGAGTTTCCAAATATCACTTTGCAAATTCCACAAGAGCAGTCTTAGTGAACGACTTCTTGAGGGGAAAGCTCTAATTCTGTGAGATGAATTAAGAGAACCCAAAGCCGTTTCTCAGAAAGCTTCTTTTCAATTTTTATCTTAGGATATTTCCTTTTTCACCATAGGCCTCTATGGGCTTCCAAATATCACATTGCAAATTCCACAAGAACAGTCTTAGTGAAAGGCTTCTTGAGGGGAAAGCTTTAACTCGGTGAGATGTATTACACCAACACACGGCAGTTTCTCAGAAAGCTTCTTTCCAGTTTTTAAATGAAGATATTTCCTTTTTCACGATAGCCCTCTGTGGGCTTCCAAGTATCACTTTGCAATTCTCTGGTTTCTCTTCAGATCGTATAAATCTTTTGCCTTTTACCAAATATGACTTTTCAATTTCCACATGAACAGTCTTAGGGAAAGGCTTCTGGATGGGAAAGCTGTAACTCTGAAAGGTAAATTAACAGAACACAAAGCAGTTTCTCATACAGCTTCTTTCCAGTTTTTAACTGAAGATATTTCCTTTTTCACCTTAGCCCTCTATGGGCTTCCAAATATCACAGTGGAAATCCCACAAGAACAGTCTTAGCGAAAGGCTTCTTGAGGGTAAAGCTGTAATCAGTGAGGTGTATTAACAGAACACACGGCAGTTTCTCAGAAAGCATCTTTCCAGTTTTTAACGGAAAATGTTTCCGTTTTCACCATAGCCCTCTATGGGCTTCCAAATATCACCTTGCAAATTCCAAAAGAACAGTCTTAGGGAAAGGTTTCTGTAGGGGAAAGCTGTAACTCTGTGAGATGAATTAACAGAACACAAAGCAGTTTCTCAGAAAATTTCTTTCCAGTTTTTAACTGAAGAAATTTCCTTTTTCACCATAGCCTTCTATGGGCTTCCAAATATCACTGTGCAAATCCCACAAGAGCAGTCTTAGCGAAAGGCCTCTTGAGGGGAAAGCTGTCACTCGGTGAGGTGTATTAACAGAGCACACGGCAGTTTCTCAGAAATCTTCTTTCCAGTTTTTAACGGAAGATATTTCCTTTTTCACCATAGCCCTCTATGGGCTTCCAAATATCACATTGCAAATTCCACTAGAACAGTCTTAACCAACAGCTTCTTGAGAGGAAAGCTGTAACGCACTGAGATGTATTAAGAGAACACACGGCAGTTTCTCTGAAAGATTCTTTCCAGTATTTAATGGAAGATATTTCCTTTTTCACCATAGCCATCTATGGGTTTCCTAATATCACTTTGCACATTTCACAAGAACAGTCTTACTGAACGGCTTCTTGTGGAGAAAGCTGAAACTCTGTGAGATGACCTAACAGAACACAAAACAGTTTCTCAGAGAGCTTCTTTTCGGCTTTTAGCGGAAGATATTTCCTTTTTCACCTTAGCCCTCTATGGGGTTCCAAATATCACTTTGCAAATTCCACAAGAACAGTCCTAACGAAGGGCTTCTGTAGGGGAAAGTTGTAACTCTGTGAAATAAATTAACAGAACACAAAGCAGTTTCTCAGAAACCTTCTTTCCAGTTTTTAACTGAAGATACTTCCTTTTTCACCATAGAACTCTAGGGGTTCCAAATATCACTTTGCAAATTCCACAAGAATAGTCTTAGGGAAAGGCTTCTGGAGGGGAAAGCTGTAACTCTGTGAGATGAATTAACAGAACACAAAAAAGTTTCTCAGAAACCTTCTTTCCAGTTTTTAACTGAAGAAATTTTCTTTTTCACCATAGCGCTCTATGGGCTTCCAAATATCACTTTGCAAATCGCAAAAAAACAGTGTTAGCGAAAGGCTTCTTGAGGGGAAAGCTGTAAATCTGTGAGATGAATTAACAGAAAACAAAGCAGTTTCTCAGAAAGTTTCCTTTCAGTTTTTATCTTAGGTAAATTCCTTTTTCACCATAGCCCTCTAAGGGCTTCCAAATATCACTTTCCAAGTTCCCCTAGAACAGCCTTAGTGAACGGCTTCTTGAGGGGAAAGCTGTAACTCGGTGGATGTATTAACAGAACACACGGCAGTTCCTCTGAAAGCTTCTTTCCCGTTTTTAACGGAAGATATTTCCCTTTTCACGGTAGCACTCCATGGGTTTGGAAATATCAATTTGCAAATTTCATAAGAATAGACTAGGTGGGGCACCTTGAGGGCAAAACTGAAACTCTGTGAGATGAACTAACAGAACACAAATCAGTTTGGCAGAAAGTTTCTTTTTGATTTTATCTTAGGATATTTCAATTTTCAACATAGCCCTCTTTGGGCATCCATATATCACTTGGCAAATTCCACAAGAACAGTCTTATCGAAAGGCTTCATGAGGGAAAACCTGTAACTCTTTGAGATGATTAACAGAACACAATGCAGTTTCTCAGAAAGCTTCTTTTCAGTTTTTAACGGAAGATATTTCCTTTTACACCATAGCCCTCTAGGGTCTTCCAAATATCACTCTGCAATTTCCACAACAACAGCCTTAGCGAAAGGCTTCTTGAGGGGAAAGCTGTAACTCTGTGAGATGAATTAACAGAACAGAAAGCAGTTTCTAAGAACGTTTCTTTCCAGTTTTTAACTGAAGATATTTCCTTTGTCACCATAGAACACTATGGGCTTCCAAATGTCACTTTGCGAATTCCACAAGAACCGTCTTAGAGAAAGGCTTCTTGAGGGGAAAGCTGTAACTCTGTGAGATGAATTAACAGACACGAAGCAGTTTCTCAGAAAGCTTCTTTTCAGTTTTTACCTTAGGATATTTCCTTTTTCACCATAGCCATCTAAGGGCTTCCAAATATCACTCTGGAAATACCACAAGAACAGTCTTAGCGAAAGGCTTCTTGAGGGGAAATCTGTAACTCTCTGAGATGAATTAACAGAAAAAAAGCAGTTTCTCAGAAAGCTTCTTTCCAGTTTTTAACGGAGGATATTTCCTTTTTCACCATAGCCCTGTATGGGCTTCCAAATATCACTTTGCAAATTTCACAAGAATAGTCTTAGCGAAAGACAACTTGAGGGGAAAGCTGTAACCATGTAAGATGAATAAACAGAATACAAAGCTGTTTCTCAGAAAGTTTCTTTTCAGTTTTTAACGGAAAATATTTCCTTTTTCACCATAGCCCTCTATGGGCTTCCTAATATCACTTTGCAAATTCCACAAGAACAGCTTTAGCGAAAGGCTTCTACAACGGAAAGGTGTAACTCTGTCAGATGAATTAACAGAACACAAAGCAGTTTCTCAGACAGTTTCTTTTCAGTTTTTAACGGAAGTTATTTCCTTTTTCACCATAGCCTTCTAAGGACTTCCAAATATGGTTTTTCAAATTCCACAAGAACACCATAGCGCAAGGCTTCTTGAAGGGAAAGCTGTAACTCTGTGAGATGATTCAACAGGACACAAAACAGTTCCTCAGAAAGCTACTTTCCAGTTTTTAACGGAAGATATTTCCTTTTTCATCGTAGCCCTCTATGGGACTCAAAATATCACTTTGAAAATTCCATAAGAACAGTCTTAGCAAAACGCTTTTTGAGGGGAAAGCTGTAACTCTGTGAGAAGAATTAACAGAACACAAAGAAGTTTCTCAGAAAGCTTCTTTCCAATTTTTAACGGAAGATGTTTCGTTTTTCTCCATAGCCCTCTATGGGCTTCCAAATTTCACTTTGCAAATCCCACAAGAAGAGTCTTAGTGAAAGGCTTCTTGAGGGGAAAGCTGTAACTCTGTGCGATGATTTAACAGAACACAAAGTAGTTTGTCAGAAAGCTTCTTTCCAGTTTTTAACGGAAAATATTTCCTTTATCACCATAGCCCTCTATGGGCTTCCACATATCAGTTTGCAAATTTCACAAGAACAGTCTTAGCCAAAGTCTTCTTAAGGAGAAACCTGTATCTCAGTGAGACGAATTAACGGAACACAAAGCAGTTTCACAGAAAGCTTCTTTTCAGTTTTTATCTTAGGATATTTCCTTTTTCAACATAGCCCTCTAGGGCCTTCCAAATATCACTTTGCAAATTCCACAAGAAAAGCCTTAGCAAAAGGCTTCTTGAGGAGAAAGCTGTAACTCTGTGAGATGAATTAACAGAAAATAAAGCAGTTTCTCAGAAAGCTTCTTTCCAGTTTTTAACTGAAGATATTTCCTTTGTCACCATAGAACACTATGGGCTTCCAAATGTCACTTTGCGAATTCCACAAGAACAGCCTTAGCGAAAGGCTTCTTGAAGGGAAAGCTGTAACACTGTGAGATGAATCAACACAACACAAAGCAGTTTCTCAGAATGCTTCTTTGCAGTTTTTATCTTAGGATATTTCCTTTTTCACCGTAGACCTCTATGGCTTCCAAATATCACTTTGCAAATTCCAGAAGAACAGTCTTAACAAAAGGCTTCTTGAGGGGAAAGCTGTAATTCTGTGCGAAAAATCACCAGAACACAAAGCAGTTTCTCAGAAAGCTTCTTTCCAGTTTTTAAGGGAAGCTATTCACTTTTTCACATTAGCCCTCATTGGGCTTCCAAACATCACTTTCCAAATTCCACAAGAACAGACTTATTGAAAGACTTCTTGAGGGGAAAGCAGTAACTCTGTGAGGTGAATTAAGAGAACACAAAGCACTTTCTCAGAAAGCTTCTTTACAGTTTTTAACTGAAGATATTTCCTTTTTCACCATAGCCCTCTATGCTCTTCCAAATAACAATTTCCAAATTCCACAAGAACAGCCTTTGCGAAAGACTTCTTGAAGGGAAAGCTGTAACTCTGTGAGATGAATTAGCAGAACACAAAGCAGATTCTCAGGACGCTTCTTTCCAGTTTTTAACGGAAGATATTTCCTTTCTCACCACAGCCCTCTATGGCCTTCCAAATATCACTTTCCATATTCCACAAGAACAGTCTTAACGACAGGCTTCATGAGGGGAAAGCTGTAACTCTGTGAGATAAATTAACAAAACACAAAGCAGTTGCTCAGAAAGTTTCTTTCCAGTTATTAACGGAAGATATTTCCTTTTTCACCGTAGACCTCTATGGGCTTCCAAATATCTCTTTGCCAATTCCACAAGAAGAGCCTTTGCGAAAGGCTTCTTGAAGGGAAAGCGGTAACTCTGTGAGATGAATTAACAAATGACAAAACAGTTTCTCAGAATGCTTCCTTTCATTTTTTATCTTAGTATATTTCCTTTTTCACTATAGCCCGCTATGAGCTTCCAAATATCACTTTGCAAATTCCACAAAAACAGTCTTAGCGAAAGGCTTCTTGAAGGGAAAGCTGTAACTCTGTGAGAAGAATTAAGAGAACACAAAGCAGTTTCTCAGAAAGCTTCTTTCCAGTTTATCACGGAAGATTCTTCCTTTTTCAGCATAGCTCTCTATGGGCTTACAAATATCACTTTCCAGATTCCACAAGACAGCCTTGGCGAAAGTCTTCTTGAAGGGAAAACTGTAATTCTGTGAGATGAAATAAGAGAAGACAAAGCAGTTTCTGAGAAAACTTCTTTCCAGTTTTTAACTGAAGATATTTCCTTTTTCACCTTACACTCTATGGGCTTCCAAATGTCACTTTCCATATTCCACAAACACAGTCTTAGCGAAAGGCTTCTTAAAGGGAAAACTGTAATTCTGTGAGATGAATTAACATAACACAAAGCAGTTTCACAGAAAGCTTCTTTCCAGTTTTTAACGGAAGATATTTCCTTTTTCACCATAGCCCTGCATGGGCTTCCAAATATCACTTTGCAAATTCCACAACAACTGCCTTTGCGCAAGGCTTCTTGAGGGAAAAGCTGTAATTCAGTGAGATGAATTAACAGAACACAAAGCAGTTTCCGAGAAAGCTTCTTTACAGTTTTTTTCTTAGGTAATTTCCTTTTTCACCATAGCCCTCTATGGGCTTCCAAATATCACTTTGCAATTTCCAGAAGAACAGTCTTTGCGGTGGGCTTCTGGAGGGGAAAGTTTTAGCTCTGGGAGATGAATTAAGAGAACACAAAGCGAAAGGCTTCTTGAGGGGAAAGCTGTAATTCTCTGAGATGAATTAAGAGAACACAAAGCAGTTTCTAAGAAAGCTTCTTTCAAGTTTTTAACGGAAGACATTTCCTTTTTCAACATAGCCCTCTATGGGCTTCCAAATATCACTTTGCAAATTTCACAAGAACAGTCTTAGTGAACGGCTTCTTGAGGAGAAAGCTGAAACTCTGAGAGATGAACTAACAGAACACAAAGCAGTTTCTAAGAAAGCTTCTTTTCGGTTTTTAGCGAAAGATATTTCCTTTTTCACCATAGCCCTCTATGGGCTTCCAAATATCACTTTGCAAATTCCACAAGAACAGTCTTAGCGAAAGGCTTCTTGAGGAGAAAGCTGTAATTCTGTGAGATGAATTAACAGAACACAAAGCAGTTTCTTATAAAGCTTCTTTCCAGTTTTTAACTTAAGAAATTTCCTTTTTCAGCATAGCCCTCTAGGGGCTTCCAAATACCACTTTGCAAATCCCACAAGAACACTCTTAGCGAAAGGCTTCTTGAGGGGAAGGCTGTAACTCTGTGAGATGAATTAACAGAACAGAAAGCAGTTTCTCAGAATGTTTCTATCCACAGATTAACTGAAGAATTTTCCTTTTTCACCGTAGCCCTCTATGGGCTTCCAAATATCACTTTGGAAACCCACAAGAGCAGTCTTAGCGAAAGGCTTCTTGAGGGGAAAGCTGTAACTCGGTGAGGTGTATTAACAGAACACATGGAAGTTTCTCAGAAAGCTTCTTTCCAGTTTTTAACGGAAGACATTGCCTTTTTCACCATAGCCTCCTATGGGTTTCCAAATATCACTTTGCAAATTCCACAAGAGCAGTCTTAGTGAACGACGTCTTGAGGGGAAAGCTCTAACTCTGTGAGATGAATTAAGAGAACCCAAAGCCGTTTCTCAGAAAGCTTCTTTTCAATTTTTATCTTGGGATATTTCCTTTTTCACCACAGGCCTCTATGGGCTTCCAAATATCACATTGCAAATTCCACAAGAACAGTCTTAGTGAAAGGCTTCTTGAGGGGAAAGCTGTAACTCGGTGAGATGTATTACAACAACACACGGCAGTTTCTCAGAAAGCTTCTTTCCAGTTTTTAACTGAAGATATTTCCTTTTTCAAGATAGCCCTCTGTGGGCTTCCAAGTATCACTTTGCAATTCTCTAGTTTCTCTTCAGATCGTATAAATTTTTCGCCTTTTACCAAATATCACTTTACAATTTCCACAAGAACAGCCTTAGGGAAAGGCTTGTGGAGGGGAAAGCTGTAACTCTAAAAGGTAAATTAACAGAACACAAAGCAGTTTCTCATACAGCTTCTTTCCAGTTTCTAACTGAAGATATTTCCTTTTTCACCATAGCCCTCTATGGGCTTCCAAATATTACAGTGGAAATCCCACAAGAACAGTCTTAGCGAAAGGCTTCTTGTGAGTAAAGCTGTAATCAGTGAGGTGTATTAACAGAACACACGGCAGTTTCTCAGAAAGCTTCTTTTCGGTTTTTATCTTAGGATATTTCCATTTTCACCATAGCCCTGTAAAGGTTTCCAAATAAGACTTTGCAAATTCCACAACAACTGCGTTATTGAAAGGCTTCTTGAGGGGAAAGCTGTAATTCTCTGAAATGAATTAACAGAACACAAAGAAGTTTCTCAGAAAGATTCCTTTGGGTTTTTATCTTAGGATATTTGCTTTTTTACCATAGCTCTCTCTGGGCTTCTAAATATCACCTTGCAAATTTCACAAGAGCAGTCTTCGGGAAAGGTTTCTTGAGGGAAAAGCTGTAACTCTGTGAGGTGAATTAACAGAACCCAAATCAGTTTCTCAGATATCTTATTTGCAGTTTTTAACGGAAGATATTTCCTTTTTCACCTTAACCCTCTGTGGGCTTCCAAATATCACTTTGCAAATTCCACAAAAACTGTCTTAGTGAACGTCTTCTTGAGGGGAAAGCTGTAACTCTGTGAGATGAACTAACAGAACACAAAGCAATTTCCCAGAAAGCTTCTTTTCAGTTTTTATCTTAGCATAATTCCATTTTCAGCTTAGACCTCTATGGGCTTCCAAATATCACTTTGCATATTCCACAAGAACAGTCTTAGAGAAAGGCTTCTTGAGGGGAAAGCTGTAACTCTGCGAGATGAATTAACAGAAGACAAAGCAGTTTCTTAGAAAGCTTCTTTTCGGTTTTTATCTTAGGATATTTTCATTTGCACCATAGCTCTCTATGGGCTTCCAAATATCACTTTGCCAATTCCAAAAGAACAGTCTTTGCGAAAGGCTTCTTGAACGGAAAGCTGTAAATGTCTGAGATGAGTTAACAGAACAGAAAGCAGTTCCTCAGAAAGCTTCTTTTCATTTTTTATCTTAGGATATTTCCTTTTTCTCCATAGTGCTCCAAGGGCTTCCAAATATCACTTTGCAAATTCCACAAGAACAGTGTTAGCGAAAGGTTTCATGAGGGGAAATCTGTAACTCTTTGAGATGAATTAACAGAACACAAAGCGTTTTCTCAGAAGACTTCTTTCCATTTTTAAACTGAAGATATTTCCTTTTTCACCATAGACCTCTTTGGGCTTTCAAATATCACATTGCAAATTCCACAAGAACAGTCTTAGCGAAAGGCTTCTTGTGGAGAAAGCTGTAACTCTGTGAGATGAATTATCAGAACACAAAGCAGTTTCTCAGAAAGCTTCTTTCCAGTTTTTAACTTAAGATATTTCCTTTTTCACCATAGCACTCTATGTGCGTCCAAATATCACTTTCCAAATTCCACAAGGAGAGTCCTAGCGAAAGGCTTCTTGAGGAGAAAGCTGTAACCCTCTGAGATGAATTAACAGAACAAAAAGGAGTTTCTCAGAAGGCTTCTTTTCAGTTTTAAACTGAAGATATTTCGTTTTTCACCGTAGCCCTCTACGGGCTTGCAAATATCACTTTGCAAGTTAAACAAGAACAGCCTTCGCGAAAGAATTCTTGAGGGGAAAGCTGTAACTCTGTGAGATGAATTAACAGAACACAGAGCAGTCTCTCAGAAATCTTCTTTCCAGTTTTTAACTGAAGATATTTCCTTTTTCAACATGGCCGTTTATGGGCTTCCAAATATCACTTTGCAAATTCCAAACAACAGTCTTAGCGAAAGGCTTCTTGAGGAAAAGCTGTAACTCTCTGAGATGAATTTAAGAAAACACATAGCAGTTTCTTAGAAAGATTCTTTCCAGTTTTTAACGGAAGATATATCCTTTTTCACCATCGCCCTCTATGGGCTTCGAAATACCACTTTGCAAATTCCACAAGAACAGTCTTAGAGAAAAGTTTCTTAAGGGAAAAGCTGTAACTCTGTGAGATGAATTAACAGAACACAAAGCAGTTTCTCAGTAAGATTCCTTTGGGTTTTTATTTTAGTATATTTCCTTTTTCACCATAGCTCTCTATGGGCTTCCAAATATCACCTTGCAAATTCCACAAGAACAGTCTTAGGGAAAGGCTTCTTGAGGGGAAAGCTGTAACTCTGTGAGATGAATTAACAGAACCCAAAGCAGTCTCTGAGAAATCTTCTTTCCAGTTTTTAACGGAAGATATTTCCTTTTTCACCTTAGCCCTCTGTGGGCTTCCGAATATCACTTTGCAAATTCCCCCACAAAACAGTTTCTCATAAAGTTTCTTTCCAGTTTTTAAAGGAAGATATTTCCTTTTTCACCGTATCCCTCTATGGGCTTCCAAATATCACGTTGCACATTCCGCAAGAACAACCTCAGCGAAAGGCTTCTTGAGGGGAAAGCTGTAACTCTCTGAGATGAATTAACAGAACACAAAAACAGTTTCCCAGAAAGCTTCTTTTCAGTTTTCATCTTAGGATATTTCCATTTTCACCTTAGACCTCGATGGGCTTCCAAATATCACTTTACAAATTCCACAAGAACAGTCTTAGCAAAAGGCTTCTTGGGGGGAAAGTTGTAACACTGTGAGATGAATTAACACAACATGAAGCAGTTTCTCAGAAAATTTCTTTTCGGTTTTTATCTTAGGATATTACCATTTGCACCATAGCTCTCTATGGGCTTCCAAATATCACTTTGCCAATTCCAAAAGAAGAGTCTTTGCAAAAGGCTTCTTAAACGGAAAGCTGTATATCTCTGAGATGAATTAACAGAACAGAAAGCAGTTCCACAGAAAGCTTCTTTTCAGTTTTTATCTTAGGATATTTCCTTTTTCTCCATAGCCCCCTAAGGGCTTCCAAATATCGCTTTGCAAATTCCACGAGAACAGTCTTAGCAAAAGGCTTCTTGAGGAGAAAGCTGTAACTCTGTGAGATGAATTAACAGAACACAAAGGGTTTTCTCAGAAGACTTCTTTCCAGTTTTTAACTGAAGATATTTCCTTTTTCACCATAGACCTCTTTGGGCTTTCAAGTATCACATTGCAAATTCCACAAGAACAGTCTTAGCGAAAGGCTTCTTTTGGAGAAAGCTGTAATTCTGTGAGATGAATTAACAGAACACAAAAAAGTTTCTCAGAAAGCCTCTTTTCTGTTTTTATCTTAGCATAATTCCATTTTCACCATAGCCCTCTATGGACTTCGAAATATCAGTTTGCAAATTCCACAAGAACACTGTTAGCGAACGGCTTCTTGAGGGGAAAGATGTAACTATGTGAGATCAATTAACAGAACCCAAATCAGTTTCTCAGAAAGCTTCATTCAGTTTTTACCTTAGGATATTTCCTTTTTCACCATAGCCCTCTATGGGCTTCCAAATATTAATTTCCAAATTTCACAAGAACAGTCTTAGTGAACGGCTTCCAGAGGGGAAAGCTGTAACTCTGTGAGATGAACTAACAGAACACTAAGCAGTTTCTCAGAAAGTTTCTTTTCGGTTTTTATCTTAGTATATTTCTTTCTTCACCATAGCCCCTATGAGCTTCCAAACATCTCTTTGCAATTTCCACAGGCACAGTCTTAGAGAAAGACTTCTTGAGGGGAAAGCTGTATCTCTCTGAGATGAATTAACAGAACACAAAGCAGTTTCTCAGAAAGCTTCTTTTTAGTTTTTATCTTAGGATATTTCCTTTTTCACCATAGCCTCCTAAGGTCTTCCAAATATCCCTTTGCAAATTCCACAAGAACACTCTTACCGAAAGGCTTCTTGAGGGGAATGCTGTAACTCTGTGAGATGAATTAACAGAACACAAAGCAGTTTCTCAGAAAGCTTCTTTCCAGTTTTTAACTGAAGCTATTTCCTTTTTCACCAAAGCCATCCATGGGCTTCCCCATGTCACTTTGCAAATTCCACAAGAACCGCCATCGCGATAGTCTTCTTGAGGAGAAAGCTGTAACCCTGTGAGATAAATTGACAGAACACAAAGCAGTTTCTCAGAAAGCTTCTTTTCAGTTTTTATCTTAGGATATCTCCTTTTTCACCGTAGCCCTCTGTGGACTTCCAAATATCACTTTGCAAATTCCACAAGAACAGTCTTAGGGAAAGGCTTCATGAGGGGAAAGCTGTAAATCTCTGAGATGAATTAGCAGAACACAAAGTAGTTTCTCAGAAATCTTCTTTCCAGATTTTAATGGCAGGTTCTTCCTTTTTCACCATAGCCCCCGATGGGGTTCCAAATATCACTTTTCAAACTCCACAAGATAAGACTTAGCTAAAGGTTTCTTGAGGAGAAATTTGTAACACTGTGAGATGAATTAACAGAACACAAAGCAGTTTCTCAGAAAGCTTCTTTTCAGTTTTTATCTTAGGATATTTCCATTTTCACCATAGCCCTCTACGGTTTTCGAAATATCACATTGCAAATTCCACAAGAGCAGTCTTAGCAAAAGTCTTCTCGAGGGGAAAGATGTAACTCTGTGAGATGAATTAACAGAATACAAAGCAGTTTCTCAGAAAGCTTCTTTCCAGTTTTTTAAAGAAGGTATTTCCTTTTTCACCATAGTCCTCTATGGGCTTCCAAATATCACTCTGCAAATTCCACAAGAGAAGCCTTAGGGAATGGCTTCTTGAGGGGAAAGCTGTAATTGTGTGAGATGAATTAAGAGAATACAAAGCAGTCTCTCAGAAAGCTTCTTTCCAGTTTTTATCTGAAGATATTTCCTTTTTCACCATGGCCCTTTATGGGCTTCCAAATATCACTTTGCAAATTCCACAAGAACAGTCTTAGCGAAAGGCTTCTTGAGGGGAAAGCCGTAACTCTGTGAGATTAATTAATGGAACACAAAGCTGTCTCTCAGAAAGCTTCTTTCCAACTTTTTAAGGAAGATATTTCCTTTTTCACCATAGCTCTCTATGTGCTTCCAAATATCTCTTTGCAAATTCCACAAGAACAGTCTTAGGGAAAGGCTTCTTGAGGGGAAAGCTGTAACTCTGTGACATGAATTAACAGAACACAAGGCAGTTTCTCAGAAAGATTCTTTACAGTTTTTAATGGAAGATATTTTCTTTTTCACCATAGCCCCCTATGGGCTTCCAAATATTACTTTCCAAATTTCACAAGAACAGTCTTAGTGAACGGCTTCCTGAGGGGAAAGCTGTAACTCTGTGAGATGAACTACCAGAACACTAAGCAGTTTCTCAGAAAGTTTCTTTTCGGTTTTTATCTTAGGATATTTCCTTTTTCACCATAGCCCCTATAAGCTTCCAAACATCACTTTGCAATTTTCACAAGATCAGTCTTAGAGAAAGACTTCTTGAGGGGAAAGCTGTACCTCTCTGAGATGAATTAACAGAACACAAAGCAGTTTCTCAGAAAGATTCTTTTCAGTTTTTATCTTAGGATATTTCCTTTTTCACCGTAGCCTTCTAAGGTCTTCCAAATATCCCTTTGCAAATTCCACAAGAACACTCTTACCGAAAGGCTTCTTGAGGGGAAAGCTGTAACTCTGTGAGATGAATTAACAGAACACAAAGCAGTTTCTCAGAAAGCTTCTTTTCACTTTTTTTAAATATTACATGCTTAATTTCTTTTTTATTTATATAATTTTGTGTAACAATCACTCATGAAATATCAGAATTCTTATTACTTAATACATAAAGAATATTCAACAAATATTGTTGCAGTAGAAAGCTAGTCAAGTATGAGCAGGGCAGTAGAGGGCTGCCCTCTTCCACACACCAAATGTGTTGGGGGACCCTCAGTTGATGGTCAAGGGGTTGTTAACTGTTTCTCTAAAGTAGTAATTGGTCATACCTGGTGTCAAGGAAAGGCAGGCTTCTAATAGAAAACACCTGAAACTGATCAGCAACTTCCCAATGAGATCTCAGGAGTGAGGAGAAGTAAGGCAAGATCCCGGAAGTATGCCAATGTATAAAACCCCAAATCAAGAAGTCAAGCTGTGCACTTGGCTTCTCAAGTCTTCCACTTGGCCCTCTTCCAGGTTGTACTTCCCTTCTTTTCCTTTCTGTTTTAAAGCCTTTTAATAAACCTTCACTCCTGCTCTGAGAATTACCTCTGTCTCACTTTCTGCCTTATGCCCCTTAGTGGAATTCCTTCTGAGGAAGCAAGAATGGAGTGTGCTGCAAACCTATACAGATTCGCTGCCAATGTCTCCAGAACTCGGATGTCTTCCACAGGTAATAACATTGCTTTCAATATTTTTCATAATTATATCATGCTAAAAACTAAGTATAACAGTGTCAAATACAAATACAATTAAAGCTTTTTGAATTCTATTTTACTTTACAAGTTTTTTTTAATCAAGTATGATTTTTCCTGGTGCCATTAAATTATAATTCTTTTCATATTTATATTTAATCATTTTATATAGAATTATTTTATATTTCTAGTACTTATTATTCTAGTATATCTCTTTTAGGCTTACCTTATGTCTCACTTTTATAAAAATAAGAAAAATATATATTTGATACATTACAATAACTTAGCAAAATGCTCAGGTATAATGCTCTTTAAAAATTAATATACCATATTTATATAATGCTATAATTTTCTCATAAAATAATAAATCTTTTTAATGTTTGAAATTATAGGATAAGTGGTCTTTAATTTATTCCCCTTATTTGAATTTTCAGTAGTGAATATATTCTTTCAAAAATATTTTTATGATAAATTCCAAATGCATACAATAGTGGATTACCTCTAGGTACTCATCATTCATTTCACCAACATCAACACTTGTCCAATTCCTTTTATCTTCACTCACTTCTCCCCATTTCCCCCAACCGCATACCTGCCACAACTGCTGACTCAAACCGTTCAAAGGATTGTTTGTTCAATCCTTTTGTAACAGTTTAGTTATGTGCTTTTCCTAAAAAATAAGTGGAAGATTATTTTTTATTTTTTATTGTTTATTTTTTAAAATTATTTCAATTTTGTGGGTATATAGTAGATGTATGTATTTATGGGGTGCATGAGATGTTCTGATTCAGGCATGCAATGAATAATAATCACATCATGTAAAATGGGGTGTCCATTCTCTCAAGCATTTATCCTTTGTGTTACAAGCAATCCAATTAGATTCTTTTAGTTATTTTAAAATGCACAGTTAAATTATTCCTGACTATAGTCGCCTTGTTGTGCTATCAAATACTAGATCTTATTTATTCTTTCTGTTTTTTTCTACCCATTAACCATCTCCAGCTTTGCCTCAAACCCCCACTACCCTTCCCAGCCTCTGGTAACCATGCTTCTACTCTCTATCTCCATGAGTTCAATTGTTTTGATTTTTAGATCTCACAAATAAGTGAGAACATGAAATTAGAATTATTATTAAACAGATCTCAAAATGTGACTTAGTTGCGTATCTTCTCCTCCTCTCCCTGTATCAACCTGTTTCAGCCTGGAAGCCTCTAGTGGGAAGGAGGGATGTGGTTGGTTGCTTCTTTTTTTTTTTTTTTTTTTTAATATTTTAAGTTCTAGGGTACATGTGCATAACGTGCAGGTTGGTTACATATGTATACTTGTGCCCTGTTGCTGTGCTGCACCCATCAACTCATCAGCACCCATCAACTCGCCATTTACATCAGGTATAACTCCCAATGCAATCCCTCCCCCCTTCCCCCTCCCCATGATAGGCCCCGGTGTGTGATGTTCCCCTTCCCGAGTCCAAGTGATCTCATTGTTCAGTTCCCACCTATGAGTGAGAACATGCGGTGTTTGGTTTTCTGTTCTTGTGATAGTTTGCTAAGAATGATGGTTTCCAGCTGCATCCATGTCCCTACAAAGGACACAAACTCATCCTTTTTTATGGCTGCATAGTATTCCATGGTGTTTATGTGCCACATTTTCTTAATCCAGTCTGTCACTGATGGACATTTGGGTTGATTCCAAGTCTTTGCTATTGTGAATAGTGCCGCAATAAACATACGTGTGCATGTGTCTTTATAGCAGCATGATTTATAATCCTTTGGGTATATACCCCGTAATGGGATGGCTGGGTCATATGGTACGTCTAGTTCTAGATCCTTGAGGAATCGCCATACTGTTTTCCATAATGATTGAACTAGTTTACAATCCCACCAACAGTGTAAAAGTGTTCCTATTTCTCCACATCCTCTCCAGCACCTGTGGTTTCCTGACTTTTTAATGATCACCATTCTAACTGGTGTGAGATGGTATCTCAGTGTGGTTTTGATTTGCATTTCTCTGATGGCCAGTGATGATGAGCATTTTTTCATGTGTCTGTTGGCTGTATGAATGTCTTCTTTTGAGAAATGCCTGTTCATATCCTTTGCCCACTTTTTGATGGGGTTGTTTGTTTTTTTCTTGTAAATTTGTTTGAGGTCTTTGTAGGTTCTGGATATTAGCCTTTGTCAGATGAGTAGATTGCAAAAATTTTCTACCATTCTGTAGGTTGCCTGTTCACTCTGATGGTAGTTTCTTTTTTTTTTTTTTTTTGAGACGGAGTATTGCTCTGTAGCCCGGGCTGGAGTGCAGTGGCCGGATCTCAGCTCACTGCAAGCTCCGCCTCCCAGGTTCACGCCATTCTCCTGCCTCAGCCTCCAGAGTAGCTGGGACTACAGGTGCCCGCCACCGCACCCAGCTAGTTTTTTTGTATTTTTAGTAGAGATGGGGTTTCACCGTGTTAGCCAGGATGGTCTCGATCTCCTCACCTGGTGATCCGCCTGTCTCGGCCTCCCTAAGTGCTGGGATTACAGGCTTGAGCCACCGCGTCCGGCCTCTGATGGTAGTTTCTTTTGCTGTGCAGAAGCTCTTTAGTTTAATGAGATCCCATTTGTCAATTTTGGCTTTTGCTGCCATTGCTTTTGGTGTTTTAGACATGAAGTCTTTGCCCATGCCTATGTCCTGAATGGTACTACCTAGGTTTTCCTCTAGGGTTTTTATGGTATTAGGTCTAACCTTTAAGTCTCTAATCCATCTTGAATTAATTTTCGTATAACGAGTAAGGAAAGGATCCAGTTTCAGCTTTCTGCTTATGGCTAGCCAATTTTCCCAGAACCATTTATTAAATAGGGAATCCTTTCCCCATTTCTTGTTTCTCTCAGTTTTGTCAAAGATCAGATGGCTCTAGATGTGTGGTATTAGTTCTGAGGACTCTGTTCTGTTCCATTGGTCTATATCTCTGTTTTGGTACCAGTACCATGCTGTTTTGGTGACTGTAGCCTTGTAGTATAGTTTGAAGTCAGGTAGCGTGATGCCTCCAGCTTCGTTCTTTTGATATAGGATTGTCTTGGAAATGCGGGCTCTTTTTTGGTTCCATATGAACTTTAAAGCAGTTTTTTCCAATTCTGTGAAGAAACTCATTGGTAGCTTGATGGGGATGGCATTGAATCTATAAATAACCTTGGGCAGTATGGCCATTTTCACAATATTGATTCTTCCTATCCATGAGCATGGTATGTTCTTCCATTTTTTTGTGTCCTCTTTTATTTCATTGAGCAGTGGTTTGTAGTTCTCCTTGAAGAGGTCCTTTACATCCCTTGTAAGTTGGATTCCTAGGTGTTTTATTCTCTTTGAAGCAATTGTGAATGGAAGTTCATTCATGATTTGGCTCTCTGTTTGTCTGTTACTGGTGTATACGAATGCTTGTGATTTTTGCACATTAATTTTGTATCCTGAGACTTTGCTGAAGTTGCTTATCAGCTTAAGGAGATTTTGGGCTGAGACAATGGGATTTTCTAAATATACAATCATGTCATCTGCAAAGAGGGACAATTTGACTTCTTCTTTTCCTAACTGAATCCCCTTGATTTCTTTCTCTTGCCTGATTGCCCTAGCCAGGACTTCCAACACTATGTTGAATAGGAGTGGTGAGAGAGGGCATCCCTGTCTTGTGCCAGTTTTCAAAGGGAATTTTTCCAGTTTTTGCCCATTCAGTATGATATTGGCTGTGGGTTTGTCATAAATAGCTCTTATGATTTTGAGGTACGTTCCATCAATACCGAATTTATTGAGCGTTTTTAGCATGAAGGGCTGTTGAATTTTGTCAAAAGCCTTTTCTACATCGATTGAGATAATCATGTGGTTCTTGTCTTTGGTTCTGTTTATATGCTGGATTATGTTTATTGATTTGCGAATGTTGAACCAGCCTTGCATCCCAGGGATGAAGCCCACTTGATCATGGTGGATAAGCTTTTTGATGTGCTGTTGAATCCGGTTTGCCAGTATTTTATTGAGGATTTTTGCATCGATGTTCATCAGGGATATTGGTCTAAAATTCTCTTTTTTTGTTGTGTCTCTGCCAGGCTTTGGTATCAGGATGATGTTGGCCTCATAAGATGAGTTAGGGAGGATTCCCTGTTTTTCTATTGATTGGAATAGTTTCAGAAGGAATGGTACCAGCTCCTCCTTGTACCTCTGGTAGAATTCAGCTGTGAATCCATCTGGTCCTGGACTTTTTTTGATTGGTAGGCTATTAATTATTGCCTCAATTTCAGAGCCTGCTATTGGTCTATTCAGGGATTCAACTTCTTCCTGGTTTAGTCTTGGAAGAGTGTAAGTGTCCAGGAAATTATCCATTTCTTCTAGATTTTCTAGTTTATTTGCGTAGAGGTGTTTATAGTATTCTCTGATGGTAGTTTGTATTTCTGTGGGGTCGGTGGTGATATCCCCTTCATCATTTTTTATTGCGTCTATTTGATTCTTCTCCCTTTTCTTCTTTATTAGTCTTGCTAGCGGTCTGTCAATTTTGTTGATCTTTTCAAAAAACCAACTCCTGGATTCATTGATTTTTTGGAGGGATTTTTGTGTCTCTATCTCCTTCAGTTCTGCTCTGATCTTAGTTATTTCTTGCCTTCTGCTAGCTTTTGAATGAGTTTGCTCTTGCTTCTCTAGTTCTTTTAATTGCGATGTTAGAGTGTCAATTTTAGATTTTCCTGCTTTCTCTTGTGGGCATTTAGTGCTATAAATTTCCCTCTACACACTGCTTTAAATGTGTCCCAGAGATTCTGGTATGTTGTATCTTTGTTCTCATTGGTTTCAAAGATCATCTTTATTTCTACCTTCATTTCGTCATGTACCCAGTAGTCATTCAGGAGCATGTTTTTCAGTTTCCATGTAGTTGAGCGGTTTTGATTGAGTTTCTTAGTCCTGAGTTCTAGTTTGATTGCAGTGTGGTCTGAGAGACAGTTTGTTACCATTTCTGTTCTTGTACATTTACTGAGGAGTGCTTTACTTCCAACTATGTGGTCAATTTTGGAATAAGTGCGATGTGGTGCTGAGAAGAATGTATATTCTGTTGATTTGGGGTGGAGAGTTCTATAGATGTCTATTAGGTCTGATTGCTGCAGAGATGAGTTCAATTCCTGGATATCCTTGTTAATTTTCTGTGTTGTTGTTCTGTCTAATGTTGACAGTAGAGTGTTGAAGTCTCCCATGATTATTGTATGGGAGTCTAAGTCTCTTTGTAAGGCTCTAAGGACTTGCTTTATGAATCTGGGTGCTCCTGTATTGGGTGCATATATATTTAGGATAGTTAGCTCTTCCTGTTGAATTGATCCCTTTACCATTATGTAATGGCCTTCTTTGTCTCTTTTGATCTTTGATGGTTTAAAGTCTGTTTTATCAGAGACTAGTATTGCAACCCCTGCTTTTTTTTGTTCTCCATTTGCTTGGTAAATCTTCCTCCATCCCTTTATTTTGAGCCTATGTATGTCTCTGCATGTGAGATGGGTCTCCTGAATACAGCAGATTGATGGTTCTTGACTCTTTATCCAGTTTGCCAGTCTGTGTCTTTTAATTGGAGCATTTAGTCCATTTACATTTAAGGTTAAGATTGTTATGTGTGAACTTGATCCTACCATTATGATATTAACTGGTTATTTTGCTCGTTAGTTGATGCAGTTTCTTCCTAGCCTTGATGGTCTTTACATTTTGGCGTGTTTTCGCAGTGGCTGGTACCGGTTGTTCCTTTCCATGTTTAGTGCTTCCTTCAGGGTCTCTTGTAAGGCAGGCCTAGTGGTGACAAAATCTCTAAGCATTTGCTTATCTGTAAAGGATTTTATTTCTCCT
This sequence comes from Chlorocebus sabaeus, assembly GCF_047675955.1. Classification (NCBI taxonomy): domain Eukaryota; kingdom Metazoa; phylum Chordata; class Mammalia; order Primates; family Cercopithecidae; genus Chlorocebus; species Chlorocebus sabaeus. The sequence continues at coordinate 340,284 of NW_027327914.1, read as the reverse complement.
TCACTTATGAAACTTAGTTTGGCTGGATATGAAATTCTGGGTTGAAAATTCTTTTCTTTAAGAATGTTGAATATTGCCCCCACTCTCTTCTGGCTTGTAGAGTTTCTGCCGAGAGATCTGCTGTTAGTCTGATGGGCTTCCCTTTGTGGGTAACCCGACCTTTCTCTCTGGCTGCCCTTAAGATTTTTTCTTCATTTCAACATTGGTGAATCTGGCAATTATGTGTCTTGGAGTTGCTCTTCTCGAGGAGTATCTTTGTGGTGTTCTCTCTATTTCCTGGATTTGAATGTTGGCCTGCCCTACTAGGTTGGGGAAGTTCTCCTGGATGATATACTGAAGAGTGTTTTCCAACTTGGTTCCATTTTCCCCCTCACTTTCAGGCACCCCAAACAGACGTAGATTTGGTCTTTTTACATAATCCCATACTTCTTGCAGGCTTTGTTCATTTCTTTTTCTTCTTTTTTCTTTTGATTTCTCTTCTCGCTTCATTTCGTTCATTTGATCCTTAATCACTGATACTCTTTTCCGGTTGATCGAGTCGGTTACTGAAGCTTTTGCATTTGTCACGTATTTCTCGTGTCATGATTTTCATCTCTTTCATTTCGTTTATGAAGTTCTCTGCATTAATTATTCTAGCCATCAATACTTACACTTTTTTTTCAAGACTTTTAGTTTCTTTGCGCTGGGTAGGTAATTCCTCCTTTAGCTCTGAGAAGTTTGATGGACTGAAGCCTTCTTCTATCATCTCGTCAAAGTCATTCTCCGTCCAGCTTTGATTCGTTGCTGGCGATGATCTGCGCTCCTTTGCCGGACGAGATGAGATCTTATTTTTTGAAATTCCAGCTTCTCTGCCCTGCTATTTCCCCATCCTTGTGGCTTTATCTGCCTCTGGTTTTTAACAGAAGATATTTCCTTTTTCACCATAGCCCTCCATGGGCTTCCAAATATCACTTTGCACTTTTCACAAGAACTGCCTTAGTGAACGGATTCTTGAGGGGGAAGCTGTAATTCTGTGCGATGAATTAACAGAACACAAAGCAGTTTCTCAGAAATCTTGTTTCCAGTTTTTAACGAAAGATATTTCCTTTTTCACTATAGCCCCCATGGGCTTCAAAATATCACTTTTCAAATTCCACAAGAACAGTCTTAGCGAATGTCTTCTTGAGGAGAAAGGTGTAGCTCTGTGAGATGAATTACCAGAACACAAAGCAGTTTCTCAGAAAGCTTCTTTTCGGTTTTTTTCTTAGGATATTTTCATTTTCACCGTAGCCCTCTATGGGATTCCAAATATCACTTTGCAAATTCCACAAGAACAGTCTTAGCGAAAGGCATCTTGAGGGGAAAGCTGTAAATCTGTGAGATGAATTAACAAAACACAAAGCAGTTTCTTAAAAACATTCTTTCCAGTTTTTAACGGAAAATATTTCCTTTTTCATCATATCCCTCTATGGGCTTCCAAATATCACCTTGAAAATTCCACAGGAACAATCTTAGTGAACGGCTTCTTGAGGGGAAAGCTAAAACTCTGTGAGAGGAATTAAGAGAACATAATGCAGTTTCTCAGAAAGCTTCTTTTCGGTTTTTATCTTAGAATATTTCCTTTTTGCCATAACCCTCTATGGGCTTCTAAAATCACTTTGCAAATTCCAGAAGAAAAGTGTTAGAGAAATTCTGCTTGAGGAGAAAGCTGTAATTCTGTGAGATGAATTAACAGGACAAAAAGCACTTTCTCAGAAATCTTCTTTCCAGTTTATTACGGAAAATATTTCCTTATTCACCATAGCCCTCTATGGCCTTCTAAATACCACTTTAGAAATGACACAAGAAAAGTCCTAGCGAAAGACTTCTTGAGGGGAAAGCTGTAAGTCTCTGAGATGAATTAACAGAACACAAAGTAGTTTCTCAGAAAGCTTCTTTCCAGATTTTAACGGAAGATACTTCCTTTTTCACCATAGCCCTATATGGGCTTCCAAATATCACTTTGCAAATTCCACAAGAACAGATTAGTAAACGTCTTCTTGAGGGGAAAGCTGTAACTCTGTGAGATGAATTAACAGAACACAAAGCAGTTTCTCAGAAAGCTTCTTTCCAGTTTTTAACTGAAGATATTTCCTTTTTCACCGTAGCCCTCTATGGGCTTCCAAATATCACTTTGCAAATTCCACAAGAACAGTCTTACCAAAAGGCTTCTTGAGGGGAAAGCTGTAACTCTGTGCGATGAATTAACAGAACACAAATCAGTTTGTCAGAAAGCTTCTTTTCAGTTTTTATCTTAGGATGTTTCCTTTTTCACCTTTGGCCTCTAGGGGCTTCCAAATATCACTTTGCGAATTCCACAAAAACAGTCTTAGGGCAAGGCTTCATGAGGGGAAAGCTGTAACTCTGTGAGATGAATTAACAGAACACAAAGCAGTTTCTCAGAAAGCTTCTTTCCAGTTTTCAACGGAAGATATTTCCTTTTTAACCATAGCCCTACATGGGATTCCAAATATCACTTTGCAAATTCCACAAGAACAGATTAGTAAAGGTCTTCTTGAGGGGAAAAGCTGTAACTCTGTGAGATAAATTGACAGAACACAATGCAGTTTCTTAGAAGGCTTCTTTTCACTTTTTATCTTAGCATATTTCCTATTTCACCAAAGCCCTCTATGGGCTTCCAAATATCATTTTACAAATTCCACAAGAACATTCTTAGCGAAAGGCTTCTTGAGGGGAAAGCTGTAACTCTGTGAGATGAATTAACAGAACACAAAGCAGTTTCTCAGAACGCTTCTTTCCTGTTTTTAAGGGAAGTTATTTCCTTTTTCTTCGTAACCCTCTATGGGCTTCCAAATATCACTTTGCAAATTCCAGAAGAACAGTCTTAGCGAAAAGCTTCTTGAGGAGAAAGCTGTATCTCTGTGAGATGAATTAACAGAACACAATGCAGTTTCTAAGAAGGCTTCTTTTCAGTTTTTATCTTAGCATATTTCCTATTTCACCAGAGCCCTCTATGGGCTTCCAAATATCACTTTGCAAATTCCACATGAACAGCTTTAGCAAAAGGCTTCCTGAGGGGAAAGCTGTGACTCTGTGAGATGAATTAACAGAACACAAAGCAGTTTGTCAGAAAGCTTCTTTCCAGTTTTTAACTGAAGATGTTTCCTTTTTCACCGTAACCCTCCATGGGCTTGCAAATGTGACATTGCAAATTCCACAAGAACCGCCATAACGAAAGTGTTCTTGAGGGGAAAGCTGTAACTCTGTGAGATAAATTGACAGAACACAAAGCAGTTTCACAGAAAGCTTCTTTTCAGTTTTTGTCTTAGGATACCTCCTTTTTCACCATAGCCCTCTGTGGGCTTCCAAATATCACTTTGCAAATTCCACAAGAACAGTCTTAGGGAAAGGCTTCATGAGGGGAAAGCTGTAAGTATCTGAGATGAATTAACACAACACAAAGTAGTTTCTCAGAAATCTTCTTTCCAGATTTTAACGGAAGATACTTACTTTTTCACCGTAGCCCCCTATGGGCTTCCAAATATCCCTTTTCAAATTCCACAAGATCAGCCTTAGCTAAAATTTTCTTGTGTAGAAAATTGTAACATTGTGAGATGAATTAACAGAACAGAAAGCAGCTCCTCAGAAAGCTTCTTTCCACTTTTTAACGGAAGATATTTCCTTTTTCACCATAGCCTGCTATGGGCTTCCAAATATCACTTTACAAATTGCACAAGAACAGTCTTAGTGAAAGGCTTCCTGAGGGGAAAGCTGTAACTCTTTGAGATGAATTAACAGAACACAAAGCAGTTTCTCAGAAAGTTTCTTTCCACTTTTTAACGGAAGATATTTCCTTTTTCTCCATAGCCCTCTATTTGCCTCCAAATATCACTTTGCAAATTCCACAACAACAGTTTTAGCGAAAGGCTTCTTGAGGGGAAAGCTGCAACTCTGTGAGATGAATTAACAGAACACAAAGTAGTTTCTCAGAAAGCTTCTTTTCAGTTTTTATCTTATGATACTTCCTTTTCCACCATATCCCTCTATGGGCTTCCAATATCACTTTGAAAATTCCACAACAACAGTTTTAGCGAAAGTCTTCTTGAAGTGAAAGCTGTAACTCTGTGAGATGAATTAAAAGAACACAAAGCAGTTTCTCAGAAAGCTTCTTTCCAGTTTTTAACTGAAGATATTTCCTTTTTCACCGTAGCCCTCTATGGGCTTCCAAATATCACTTTGCAATTTCCACAAGGACAGTCTTACCGAAAGGCTTCTTGAGGGGAAAGCTGTAACTCTGTGCGATGAATTAACAGAACAGAAATCAGTTTCTCAGAAAGCTTCTTTTTAGTTTTTTTCCTAGGATATTTGCTTTTTCACCATAGCCCGCTGTGGGTTTCCAAATTTCACTTTGCAAATTCCACAAGAACACTCTTAGCGAAAGGCTTCTTGAGGGCAAAGCTGTAACTCTGTGAGATGAATTAACAGAACACAAAGCAGTTTCTCAGAAAGCTTCTTTCCAGTTCTTAAGGAAAGTTATTTCCATTTTCACCCTAGCACTCTATGGGCTTCCAAATATTACTTCCAAAATTTCCCAAAAACAGTCTTAGTGAACGGATTCTTGAGGGGAAAGCTGTAAATCTGTGAGATGAATTAACAGAACACAAAGCAGTTTCTCAGAAAGCTCCTTTCCAGTTTTTAACTGAAGATATTTTCTTTTCCACCGTAGCCCTCTATGGGCTTCCAAATATCACATTGCAAATTGCAGAAGAACAGTCTTAGCGAAAGGCTTCTTGAGGGAAAAGCTGTAATCAGAAATCTTCTTTCGAATTTTTAACTGAAGATATTACCTTTTACACCATATCCCTCTAAGGACTTCCAAATATCACTTTGCAAATTCCACAAGAAGAGTCTTAGCGAAAGGCTTCTAGAGGGGAAAGCTGTAACTCTGTGAGATGAATTAACAGAACAAAAGCAGTTTATCAGAAAGCCTCTTTCCAGTTTTTAACTGAAGATATTTCCTTTTCCACCGTAGCCCTCGATGGGCTTCCAAATACCACTTTGCAAATTCCACAAGAACAGCCTTAGCAAAGGACTTCTTGAGGGGAAAGCTGTAACTCTGTGAAATGAGTTAATAGAAAGCAAAGCAGTTTCTCAGAAAGCTTCTTTTCAGTTTTTATGTTAGGATATTTCCTTTTACACCATAGATCTCTATGGGCTTCCAAATATCACTTTGCAAATTCCACAAGAACAGTCTTAGCGAAAGGCGTATTGAGGGGATAGCAGTAACTCTGTGAGATGAATTAACAGAACACAAAGCGATTTTCCGTAACCTTATTTTCAGTTTTTATCTCAGGTTTTTTCCTTTTTCACCATAGACCTCTATGGGCTTCTAAATATCACTTTCCAAATTCCACAAGAACAGCCTTAGGGAAAGGCTTCTTATGGGGAAAGCTGTAACTCTGGAGATGAATTAACAGAACACAAAGCAGTTTCTCAGAAAGCTTCTTTCCATTTTTTAACGGAAGATATTTCCTTTTTCACCAATGCACTCTATGGGCTTCCAAATATCACTTTGCAAATTCCGCAAAAACTGTCTTCGCGAAAGGCTTCTTGAGGGAAAAGCTGTAAGACTGTGAAATGAATTAACAGAACACAAAGCTGTTTCTCAGAAAGATTCTTTCCAGTTTTTAACTGAAGTTATTTCCTTTTTCACCATAGCCTTCTACGGGCTTCCAAATATCACTTTGCAAATTCCACAAGAACAGTCTTAGCAAAAGGCTTCTTGAGGGGAAACCTGTAACTCTGTGAGATGAATTAACAGAACACAAAGCAGTTTCTCAGGAAGCTTCTTTCCAGTTTTTAACGGAGGATATTTCCTTTTTCACCATAGCCCTCTATGGGCTTCTAAATATCACGTTCTAAATTGCACAAGAACAGTCTTAGCGAAAGGCTTCTTGAGAGGAAAGCTGTAACTCTGTGAGATGAATTAAGGGAACACAAAGCAGTTTTTCAGAAAGCTTATTTTCAGTTTTTATCTTAGGCTATTTCCTTTTTCACCGTAGACCTCTGTAGGCTTCTAAATATCACTTCCCAAATTCGACAAGAACAGTCTTAGGGAAAAGCTGCGTTAGGGGAAAGCTGTAACTTTGTGAGCTGAATTAACACAACACAACGCTGTGTCTCAGAAAGCTTCTTTCCGGTTTTAAACCGAAGATATTTCCTTTTCACCATAGCTCTCTATGGCATTCGAAATGTCACTTTGCAAATTCCACAAGAACAGTCATAGTGAAAGGCTTCCTCAGGGGAAAGCTGTAACTCTGTAGGATGAATTCACAGATCAGAAAGCTGTTTCTCAGAAAGCTTCTTTCTCACTCTTATGGTGGATATTTCCTTTGGCCCTATAGTCATCAAAGGGAACCGAATTATCCCTTCTCAGATTCCACAGAAATAAGGTTAGCAAACAGCTCTACGACATAGAACTCTCACTCAGTGAGTGGATGTCACATATCCAAAAGCAGTTTCTCAGAAAAGTTCTTTTCAGTTTTTATCTTAGGATATTTCCTTTTTCACCATAACCCTTTATGGGCTCACAAATACCACTCTGCAAATTCCACAAGAACAGTCTTACCGAAAGGCTTCTTAAGGGGGAAGCTGTAACTCTGTGAGGTGAATTAACAGAACACAAAGCAGTTTCTCAGAAAGCTTCTTTTCAGCTTTTATCTTAGGATATTTCCTTCTTCACCATAGCCCTATAAGGGCTTACAAATATCACTATGAGTATTACACAAGAAGAGTCTTAGCAAAAGTCTTTTTGAGGGTAAAGCTGTAACTCTTTGAGATGAACTAACAGAACACAAAGCAGTTTCGTAGAAAGCTTCTTTCCATTTTTTAACTGAAGATATTTCCCTTTTCACCACAGCCGTCTATGGGCTTCCAAATATCACTTTGCAAATTCAAAAAGAACAGTCCTAGCAAAAGGCTTCTTGGGTGGAATGCTGTAACTCTGTGAGATGAATTCACAGATCTCAGAGAAGTTTCTCAGAAAGCTTCTTTCTCACTTTTAGCGGCAGATATTTCCTTTGGCCCTATAGTCTTCAAAGGGAACCAAAATAACAGTTCTCCGATTCCATAGAAATAAGGCTATCAAACAGCACTAGGAAATACAGCTGTAACTCAGTGAGTGGAAGTCACATAATACTAAACCGTTTCTCAGAAAGCCTGTTTCAGTTTTTAACTGAAGCTATATCCTTTTTCACCGTAGCCCTCTATGGGCTTCAAAATAGCACTTTGAAAATACAACAAGAACAGTCTTAGCGAAAGTCATCTAGAGGGGAAAGCTGTAACTCTGTTAGGTGAATTAACAGAACACAAAGCAGTTTCTCAGGAATGTTCTTTACAGTTTTTATCTGAAGATATATCCTTTTTCACCATAGCCCTCTATGGGCTTCCAAATATCACTTTGCAAATTCTACAAGAACAATCTTAGCGAAAGACTTCTTGAGGGGAAAGCTGTAAGTCTGTGAGATGAATTAAAAGAACACAAAGCAGTTTCTCAGAAAGCTTCTTTCCAGTTTTTATCTGAGGATATTTCGTTTTCACCATAGCCGTCTATTGGATTCCAAATATCATTTTTCAAATTGTGCAAGAATAATCTTAGCGAAAGGCTTCTTGAGGGGAAAGCTGTAACTCTGTGAAATGAATTCGCAGATCACAAAGAAGTTTCTCAGAAAGCTTCTTTCTAACTTTTAGCGGCGGATATTTCCTTTGGCCCTACAGTCTTCAAAGGGAACCGAAATAACAGTTCTCAGATTCCACAGAAATAAGGCTGCCAAACAGCTCTATGAAATACAGCTTTAAATCAGTGAGTGGAAGTCATATATCAAAAAGCAGTTTCTCAGAAACCTTCTTTTCAGGTTTTAACTGAAGATATACCTTTTTTCACCTTAGTCCTCTAAGGGCTTCCAAATATCACTTTGCAGATTCCAGAAGACCACTCTTATGGAAAGGATTCTTGACGGGAAAGCTGTAACTCTTTGAAATGAATTAACAGATCACAAAGCAGTTTCTAAGAAAGCCTCTTTCCAATTTTTAACTGAAGATATATCCTATTTCACCATAACCGTCTATGGGCTTACAAAATATGACTTTGCAAATTCCACAAGAACAGTCTTAGCGAAAGGCTTCCTGAGGGAAAAGCTGTAGCTCTGTGAGATGTATTAACAGAACACAAAGCGATTTCTCAGAAAGATTCTTTCCAGTTTTTATGTTAGGATATTTCCTTTTTCACCGTAGCCCTATATAGGCTTAAAAATATCACTTTGAAAATTAAACAAGAACAGTCTTAAAAAAAGTCTTCTTGAGGGTAAAGCTGTAAGTCTTTGAGATGAATTAACAAAACACAGAGCAGTTTCTCAGAAAGCTTCTTCCCAGTTTGTAACTGAAGATATTTCTTTTTTCACCATAGCCCTCTAAGGGCTTCCAAATATCACTTTGCAAATTCCACAAGAGCAGTCTTCGCGAAAGGCTACTTGAGGGGAAAGCTGTAACACTGTGAGATGAATTAAAAGAACACAAAGCAGTTTCTCAGAAAGCTTCTTTCCAGTTTTTAACTGAAGATATTTGCTTTTTCAAAGTAGCCCTCTAGGGTCTTCCAAATATCACTTTGCAAATTCCAAAAGAACAGTCTTAGCGAAAGGCTTCTTGAGGGGAAAGCTGTAACTGCCTGAGATGAATTAACAGAACACAAAGCAGTTTCTCAGCAAACGTCTTTTCAGTTTTTATCGTAGGATATCTCCTTTTTCACATTAGCCCACTAAGGGCTCACAAATATCACGTTGCAAATTTCACAAGAACCGTCTTAGCGAAAGGCTTGCTGAGGGGAAAGCTGTAACTCTTTGAGATGAATCAACAGAACACAAAGGAGTTTCTCAGAAAGCTTCTTTCAACTTTTTATCTTAGGATATTGCCTTTTTCACCATAGCCCTATTTGGGCTTAAAATATCACTTTGAAAATTACACAAAACAATGTTAGCAAAAGTCTTCTTGAGGGTAAAGCTGTAACACTTTGAGAGGAATTGTCAGAACACAAACCAGTTTCTCAGAAAGCTTCTTTGCAGATTTTAATTGAAGATATTTCCTTTTTCATCGTAGACCTCTATGGGCTTCCAAATATCACCTTGCAAATTCCACAAGAACGGTCTTAGCTAAAGGCTTCTTGACGGGAAAGCTGTAACTTTGTGAGATGTATTAACAGAACACAAAACAGTTTCTCAGAAAGCTGCTTTAAAGTTTTTAGCTGAAGATATTTCCTTTTTCTCCGTAGCCCTCTGTGGGCTTCCAAATATCTGGTTGCAAATTCCACAAGAACAGTCTTAGGGAACGGCTTCTTGAGGGGAGAGTTGTAACTCTGTGAGATGAATTAACAGAACACAAAGCAGTTTCTCAGAAAGCTTCTTTTCAGTTTTTATCTTAGGATATTCAATTATTCACCAAAGCCCTCTATGGGCTTCCAAATATCACTTTGCAAATTCCCCAAGAAAAGTGTTAGCGAAAAACTTCTTGAGGGGAAAGCTGTAACTCTGTGAGATGAATTCACAGATCACAAAGAAGTTTCTCAGAAAGCTTCTTTCTCACTTTTAGCAGCGGATATTTCCTTTATCGCCATAGTCTTCAATGGAATTCGAAATAACAGTCCTCAGATTCCACAGAAATAAGGCTAGCACAGAGCTCTACAAAATACAGATGTAACTCAGTGAGTGGAAGTCACATATCACAAAGCAGTTTCTCAGCAAGGTTCTTTTTAGTTTTTATGGGAAGATATATCCTTTTTCTCCTTAGCTCTCTATGGGCTTCCAAATATCACCTTGCAAATTCCACAAGAACAGTCTTAGCGAAAGGCTTTTTGAGGGGAATGCTGTAATTCTGTAAGATGAATTAACAGAACACAAAGCAGTTTCACCAAAGCTTCTTTCTAGTTTCTATGTTAGAATGTTTCCTTTTTCACCATAGCCCACAATGGGCTTCCAAATATCACTTTGCAAATTCCACAAGAAGAGTCTTAGTGAAAGGCTTCTTGAGGGGAAAGCTGTAACTCTATGAGATGAATTAACAGAACACAAAGCAGTTTCTCAGAAAGCTTCTTTCCAGTTTTTTAACTGAAGATACTTCCTTTTTCACCTTAGCCCTCTAAGGACTTCCAAATATCACTTTGCAAATTCCACAAGAACATTCTTTGCGAAAGGCTTCTTGAAGGGAAAGCTGTAACCCTGTGAGATGAATTAACAGAACACAAAGCAGTATCTAAGAAATCTTCTTTCCAGTTTTCAACAGACGCTATTTCCTTTTTCACCTTAGCCCTCTAAGGGCTTCCAAATATCACTTTGCAAATTCCACAAGAACAGTCTTTGCGAAAGGCTTCTTGAGGGGAAAGCTGTAACTGTGTGTGATGAATTAACAGAACACAGAGCAGTTTCTCACAAAGCTCCTTTCCAGTTTTTAACTGAGACACATTTCCTTTTTCACCACAGACCTCTACTGGCTTTCAAATATCACTTTGCAAATTCCACAAGAACACTCTTAGTGAACGACTTCTTGAGGGGAAATCTGTAACTCTGTGGGATGAATTAACAGAACACAAAGCAATTTCTCAGAAAGCTTCCTTCCAATTTCTATCTGAGGACATTTCCTTTTTCACCATGGCCCTCTATGTGCTTCGAAACATCACTTTGAAAATTCCACAAGAACAGTCTTAGCGAAAGGCTTCTTGAGGGGAACGCTTTAACACTGTGAGATGAATTAACAGAACCCAAAGTAGTTTCTCAGAAAGCTTCTTTTAAGTTTTTATCTGAGGACAGTTCCTTTTTCACCTTAGACCTCTCTGGCTTCCAAATATCACTTTGTAAATTCCACAAGAACGGTCTTAGGAAAGGCTTCTTGAGGGGAAATCTGTAACTCTGTGAGGTGAATTAACAGAACACAAGCAGTTTTTCAGAAAGTTTCTTTACAGTTTTTTACTGAAGATATTTCGTTTTTAACCGTAGCCCACTATGGGCTTCCAAATATCACTTTTCAAATTCCTCAAGAACAGTATTACTGAACGGATTCTTGAAGGTAAAGCTGCCACGCTGTGAGATGAATTAACAGAACACAAAGCAGTTTCTCCGAAAGCTTCTTTTTAGTTTTTATCTTAGGATATTTCCTTTTTCACCATAGCCCTCTTTGGGCTTCCAAATATCACTTTGCACATTCTCCAAGTACAGTCTTCGTGAACGGCTTCTTGAGGGGAAAGCTGTAACACGGTAGATGAATTAACAGAACAAAAAGAAGTTTCTCAGAATGCTTCTATTCAGTTTTTATCTTAGGATACTTCACTTTTCACCATAGCCCTCTATGGGCTTCTAAGTATCACATTTCAAATTCCACAACAACTGTCTTAGTAAATGGCTTCATTAGGGGAAAGCTGTAAATCTGTGAGATGAATTCACAGAACACAAAGCAATTTCTCAGAAAGCTTCTTTTCAGTTTTTATCATAAGATATTTCCTTTTTCACCATAGCCCTCAATGGGCTTCCAAATCACACTTTGCAAATTCCACAAGAACAGTCTTCGTGAACGGCTTCTTTAGAGGAAAGCTGTAACACTGTGAGATGAATTAAAAGAACACAAAGCAGTTTCTCACACAGCTTCTTGCCAGTTTTAAATGAAGATATTTCCCTTTTTACCATAGCCCTTTAAGGGGTTGCAAATATCACTTTGCATATTCCACAAGAACAGTCTTAGTGAACGACTTCTTTAGGGCAAAGCTGTAACTCAGTGAGGTGAATTAACAGAACACAAAGCAGTTTCTCACAAAGCTTCTTATCAGTTTTTATGTTAGGATATTTCCTTTTTAACCATAGCCCTCTATGGGCTTTCAAATATCACTTTGCAAATTCCACAAAAACAGTCTTAACGAAAGGCTTCATGAGGGGAAATCTGTAACTCTGTGAGATGAATTAACAGACCATAAAACAGTTTCTCAGAAAGCTTCTTTCCAGTTTTCAACTGAAGATATTTCCTTTTCACCATAGCCCTCTATGGGCTTCCAAATATCACTTTGCAAATACCAGAAGAACAGTCTCAGCAAAGGGCTTATTGAAGGGAAAGCTGTAACTCTGTGAGATGAATTCACAGAACACAAAGAAGTTTCTCAGAAAGCTTCTTTCTCACTTTTAGCGGTCGATATTTCCTTTGTCCCGATAGTTTTCAAAGGGATCCGAAATAACAGTTCTCAGATTCCACAGTAATAAGGCTAGAAAACAGCTCTACGAAACACAGCTGTAACTCAGTGAGTGGAATTCACATATCACAAACCAGTTTCTCTGAAAGCCTATTTTCCGTTTTTAACTGAAGAAATATCCTTTTTCACCATAGCCATCAATCGGTTTCCAAATATCACTTTGAAAATTCCACAAGAACAGTCTTAGCGAAAGGCTTCTTGAGGGGAAAGCGGTAACTCTGTGAGATGAATTAACAGACCACAAAGCAGTTTCTCAGAAAGCTTCTTTCCAGTCTTTAACTGAAGATATTTCCTTTTTCCCCATAGCCCTCTATAGGCTTCCAAATGTCACTTTGCAAATTCCACAAGAACAGTCTTAGCGAAAGCCTTCTTGAGGGAAAAGCTGTAACTCTGTGAGATGAATTAACAGAAAACAAAGCAGTTTCTCAGAACGCTTCTTTCCAGTTTTAAACTGAAGGTATTTCCTTTTTCACCATAGCCCTCTATGGGCTTCCAAATACCACTTTGCAAAATACACAAGAAGAGTCTTAGTGAACGGCTTCTTCAGGGGAAAGCTGTAAATCTGTGAGATGAATTAACAGATCACAAAGCAGTTTCTCAGAAAGCTTCTTTGCAGTTTTTATCTTAGGATATTTCCTTTTTCACCATAGCTCTCTATGGGCTTCCAAATATCACTTTGCAAATTCCACAAGAACAATCTTAGCGAAAGGCTTCTTGAGGGGAAAGCTGTAAATTTGTGAGATGAATTAACAGAACTCAAAGCAGTTTCTCAGAAAGTTTCCTTCCAGTTTTTATCTGAAGATATTTCCTTTTCACAATCGCCCTCTATGGGCTTCAAATATCACTTTTCAAACTCCACAAGAGCAGTCTTAGTGGTCGATTTCTTGAGGGGAAAACTGTAACTCTGTGAGATGAATTAACAGAACACAATGTAGTTTCTCAGAAAGCTTCTTTGCGGTTTTTATCTGAGGACACTTCCTTTTTCACCATAGCCCACTATGGGCATTCCAATATCATTTTGCAGATTCCACAAGAACAGTCTTAGTGAAGGACTTCCTGAGGGGAAAGCTGTAACTCTGTGAGAAGAATTAACAGAACACAAAGCCGTTTCTCAGAAAGCTTCCTTTCAATTTTTATCTTAGGATATTTCCGTTTTCACCATAGTTCTCTAAGCGCTTCCAAATATCACTTTGCAAATTCCACAAAAGCATACTTAGCGAAAGGCTTCTAGAGGGGAAAGCTGTAACTCTGTGAGTTGAAATAACAGAACACAAAGCAGTTTCTCAGAAATCTTCTTTCCAGTTTTTAACTGAAGTTATTTCCTTTTCCACCATAGCCCTCTATGGGCATCCAAATATCACATTTCAAATTCCACACGAACAGTCTTAGTTGAAGGGCTCCTTGAGGGGAAAGCTGTATCACTGTGAGATGAATTAACAGAACACAAAGCGGTTTCTCAGAAAGCTTCTTTCCAGTTTTTAACTGAACATATCTCCTTTTTCACTCTAGCCCTCTGTGTATTTCCAAATATCACTTTGCAAATTCCACAAGAACAGTCTTAGTGAACCACTTCTTGCGGGGAAAGGAGTCAATCTGTGAGATGAATTAGCAGAACACAAAGCCGTTTTTCAGAAAGCTTGTTTCCGTTTTTTAACTGAAGATATTTTCTTTTTCACCCTTAGCCCTCTTTGGGCTGCGAAATATCATTTTGCAAATTCCGCAAGAACAGTCTTCGTGAATGGCTTCTTGAGGGGCAAGTCTGTGAGATGAATTAACAGAACACAAAGCAGTTTCTCAAAAAGCTTCTTTCCAGTTTTTATCTGAAGATATTTCCTTTTCACCGTAGCCCTCTATGGGCTTCCAAATATCACTTTGTAAAGTCCCCAAGAACAGTCTTACCGAAAGCCTTCTTGATGGGAATGCTGAAACTCGGAGAGATGAATTCACAGATCACAAATAAGTTTCTCAGAAAGCTTCTTTCTCACATTTAACGGTGGATATTTTCTTTAATCTTATAGTCTTCAAAGGGATACGAAATAACAGTTCTCATATTACACAGAAATAAGGCTAGCAAACAGCTCTACGAAATACAGCTGTAGCTCAGTGAGTGGAAGTCACATATCACAAAGCAGTTCCTCTGAAACCTTTTTTTCAGTTTTTAACAGAAGATATATCCTTTTTCACCATAGCCCACTATGGGCTTCCAAATATCACTTTGCAAATTCCACAAGAACAGTCTTAGCGGAAGGCATCTGGAGGGGAAAGCTGTACCTCTGTGAGATGAATTAACAGAACACAAAGCAGTTTCTCAGAAAGCTTCTTTCCAGTTTTTAACTGAAGATATTCCTTTTTCACCGTAGCCCACTATGGGCTTCCAAATATCACTTAGCAAATTCCACAAGAACAGTCTTAGCGAAAGGCTTCTTGAGGGGAAAGCTGTAACTCTGTGAGATGAATTAACAGAATAGGTTTCTCAGAAAGCTTCTTTCCAGTTTTTAAGTGAAGATATTTCCATTTTCACCATAGTCCTCTATGAGCTTCCAAATATCATTTTGCAAATTTCACAACAACAGTCTTAATGAACGACTTCTTGAGGGGAAAGCTATAACTCTGTGAGATGAATTAACGGAACGCAAAGCAGTTTCTCAAAAACCTTCTTTTCAGTTTTTATCTTAGGATATATCCTTTTTCACCATAGCCCTCTATTGTTTTCCAAATATCACTTTGCAAATTCCACGAGAACAGTCTTAGCGAAAGGCTTCTTGAGGGGAAACTGTAGCTCTGTGAGATCAATTCACAGATCACAAAGAAGTTTCTCAGAAAGCTACTTGCACACATTTAGTGGCGGATATTTCCTTTGGACCTATAGTCTTCAAAGAGATCCGAAGTAACATTTCTCAGATTCCACAGAAATAAGGCTAGCCAACAGTTCTACGAAATACAGCTGTATCTCAGTGACAGGAAATCATATATCACAAAGCAGTTCCTCAGAAAGCTTCTTTTCACTTTTTAATTGAAGCTATATCCTTTTTCACCATAGCGATCTTTGGACTTCCAAAGACCACTTTGCAAATTCCACAAGAACAGTCTTGGTGAAAGGCTTCTTGAGGGAAAAGCTGTAACTCTGTGAGATGAACTAAGGGAACACAAATCCGTTTCTCAGAAAGCTTCTTTCCAGTTTTTAACTGAAGATATTTCCCTTTTCACCATAGCCCTCTATGGGCTTCCAAATATCAATTTGAAAATAACACAAGATCACTCTTAGTGAACGGCTTTTTGTTCGGAAAGCTGTAACTCTCTGAGATAAATTAACAAAACACAAAGCAGTCTCTCAGAAAGCTTCTTTTCAGTTTTTTATCTTACGATATTTCGTTTTTCACCATAGTTCTCTAAGCACTTCCAAATATCACTTTGCAAATTTCACAAGAACAGTCTTAGTGAACGACTTCTTGAGGGGAATGCTGTAACTCTGTGAGATGGATTAACAGAACACAAAGCAGTTTCTCAGAAAGCTTCTTTCCAGTTTTTAACGGAAGATATTTCCTTTTTCACCATAGCGCTCTATGGGCTTCCAATATCACTTTGCAAAATCCACAAGAAGAATCTTAGAGAATGGCTTCTTCCTGGGAAAGCAGTAACTCTGTGAGATGAAGTAACAGAACACAGAGCAGTTTCTCAGAAAGCTTCTTTCCAGTTTTTAACGGATGATATTTCCTTTTTCTCCGTAGCCCTCTATAGGCTTCCGAATATCACTTTGAAAATTCCACAAGAAGAGTCTTCGCGAAAGTCTTCTACAGGGGAAAGCTGTAACTCTCTGAGATGAATTAACAGAACACAAAGTAGTTTCTCAGAATGATTCTTTTCAGTTTTTATCTTAGGATATTTCCTTTTTCACCTTAGCCCTCTATGGGCTTGAAAATATCACCATGAAAATTCCAAAAGAACAGTCTTAGCGAAAGGCTTCTTGAGGTGAAAGCAGTGACTCTGTGAGATGAATTAACAGAACACAAAACAATTTCTCAGAAAGCTTCTTTCCAGTTTTTAACGGAAGATATTTCCTTTTTCACCCTAGCGCTCTATGGGTTTCCAATATCACTTTGTAAAATTCACAAGAAGAATCTTAGAGAATGGCTTCTTCCTGGAAAAGCAGTAACCCTGTGAGATGAATTAACAGAACACAGAGCAGTTTCCCAGAAAGCTTCTTTCCAGTTTTTAACCGAAGATATTTCCTTTATTCCCATAGCCCTCTAAGGGCTTCCAAATATCAGTTACCATATTCCAGAAGAACAGCCTTAGCGAAAGGCTTCTTGAAGGGAAACCTATAACTCTGTGAGATGAATTAACAGAATACAAAGCAGTTTCTCAGAAACCTTCTTTCCAGTTTTTCCGAAAGATATTTCCTTTTTCACCATAGCCCTCTATGGGATTCCAAATATCACTTTGGAAATTCCACAAGAACAGCCTTAGCGAAATTCTTTTTGAAGGGAAAGCTGTAACTCTGTGAGATGAATTAACAGAACACAAAGCAGTTTCTCAGAAAGCTTCTTTTAAGTTTTTAATGGAAGATATTTCCTTTTTCACCATAGCCTTCTATTTCCTTCCAAATATCACTTTGCCAATTCCACAAGAACAGCCTTAGCGAAAGGCTTCTGGAAGGGAAAGTTGTAAGCCTGTGAGATGAATTAACAGAACGCAAAGCAGATTCTCAGAAAGCTTCTTTCCAATTTTTAACAGAAGATATTTCCTTTTTCACCATAGCCCTCTAGGGGCTTCCTAATAATACTTTGAAAATTCCACAAGAACAGCCTTAGCGAAAGGATTTTTGAAGGGAAAGCTGTAACTCTGTGAGATGAATTAGCAGAACACAAAGCAGTTTGTCAGAAAGCTTCTTTCAATTTTTTACTGAAGTTATTTACTTTTCACCATAGTCACTCTATGGGCTTCCAAATATCACTTTGGTAATTCCACGAGAACAGCCTTAGCGAAAGTCTTCTTGAAGGGAATGCTGTAAATCTGTGACATGAATTAACAGAACACAAAGCAGTTTCTCAGAATGCTTCTTTTCATTTTTTAACTTAGGATATTTCCTTTTTCACCGTAGCCCTCTATGGGCTTCCAAATATCACTTTGCAAATTCCACAAGAACAGTGTTAGCGAAAGGCTTCTGAAGGGGAAAGCTGTAACTATGTGAGGTGAACTATCAGAACACAAAGCAGTTTCTCAGCAAGCTTCCTTCCAGTTTTTAACGGAAGATATTTCCTTCTTCACCATAGCCCTCTATGGACTTCCTAATATCACTTTAGAAATTCCACAAGAACAGCCTTAGCGAAAGGCTTCTTGAGGAAAAAGCTGTAACTCTGTGAGATGAATTAACAGAACACAAAGCAGTTTCTCAGAAAGCTTCTTTCCAGTTTTTAACGGAAGATATTTCCTTTTTCACCATAGCGCTCTATGGGCTTCCAATATCACTTTGCAAAATCCACAAGAAGAATCTTAGAGAATGGCTTCTTCCTGGGAAAGCAGTAACTCTGTGAGATGAAGTAACAGAACACAGAGCAGTTTCTCAGAAAGCTTCTTTCCAGTTTTTAACGGATGATATTTCCTTTTTCTCCGTAGCCCTCTATAGGCTTCCGAATATCACTTTGAAAATTCCACAAGAAGAGTCTTCGCGAAAGTCTTCTACAGGGGAAAGCTGTAACTCTCTGAGATGAATTAACAGAACACAAAGTAGTTTCTCAGAATGATTCTTTTCAGTTTTTATCTTAGGATATTTCCTTTTTCACCTTAGCCCTCTATGGGCTTGAAAATATCACCATGAAAATTCCAAAAGAACAGTCTTAGCGAAAGGCTTCTTGAGGTGAAAGCAGTGACTCTGTGAGATGAATTAACAGAACACAAAACAATTTCTCAGAAAGCTTCTTTCCAGTTTTTAACGGAAGATATTTCCTTTTTCACCCTAGCGCTCTATGGGCTTCCAATATCACTTTGTAAAATTCACAAGAAGAATCTTAGAGAATGGCTTCTTCCTGGAAAAGCAGTAACTCTGTGAGATGAATTAACAGAACACAGAGCAGTTTCCCAGAAAGCTTCTTTCCAGTTTTTAACGGAAGATATTTCCTTTATTCCCATAGCCCTCTAAGGGCTTCCAAATATCAGTTACCATATTCCAGAAGAACAGCCTTAGCGAAAGGCTTCTTGAAGGGAAACCTATAACTCTGTGAGATGAATTAACAGAATACAAAGCAGTTTCTCAGAAACCTTCTTTCCAGTTTTTCCGAAAGATATTTCCTTTTTCACCATAGCCCTCTATGGGATTCCAAATATCACTTTGGAAATTCCACAAGAACAGCCTTAGCGAAATTCTTTTTGAAGGGAAAGCTGTAATTCTGTGAGATGAATTAACAGAACACAAAGCAGTTTCTCAGAAAGCTTCTTTTAAGTTTTTAATGGAAGATATTTCCTTTTTCACCATAGCCTTCTATTTCCTTCCAAATATCACTTTGCCAATTCCACAAGAACAGCCTTAGCGAAAGGCTTCTTGAAGGGAAAGTTGTAAGCCTGTGAGATGAATTAACAGAACGCAAAGCAGATTCTCAGAAAGCTTCTTTCCAATTTTTAACAGAAGATATTTCCTTTTTCACCATAGCCCTCTAGGGGCTTCCTAATAATACTTTGAAAATTCCACAAGAACAGCCTTAGCGAAAGGATTTTTGAAGGGAAAGCTGTAACTCTGTGAGATGAATTAACAGAACACAAAGCAGTTTGTCAGAAAGCTTCTTTCAATTTTTTACTGAAGATATTTACTTTTCACCATAGTCACTCTATGGGCTTCCAAATATCACTTTGGTAATTCCACGAGAACAGCCTTAGCGAAAGTCTTCTTGAAGGGAAAGCTGTAAACCTGTGACATGAATTAACAGAACACAAAGCAGTTTCTCAGAATGCTTCTTTTCATTTTTTAACTTAGGATATTTCCTTTTTCACCGTAGCCCTCTATGGGCTTCCAAATATCACTTTGCAAATTCCACAAGAACAGTGTTAGCGAAAGGCTTCTGAAGGGGAAAGCTGTAACTATGTGAGGTGAACTATCAGAACACAAAGCAGTTTCTCAGCAAGCTTCCTTCCAGTTTTTAACGGAAGATATTTCCTTCTTCACCATAGCCCTCTATGGACTTCCTAATATCACTTTAGAAATTCCACAAGAACAGCCTTAGCGAAAGGCTTCTTGAGGAAAAAGCTGTAACTCTGTGAGATGAATTAACAGAACACAAAGCAGTTTCTCAGAAAGTTTCTTTTCAGTTTTTATCTTAGGATAAATCCTTTTTCACAATAGCCCTCTATGGGCTTCAAAATATCACTATGCAAATTGCTCAAGAACAGTGTCAGCAAAAGAATTCTTGAGGGCAAAGCTGTAACTCTGTGAGAAGAAATCACAGAACACAAAGCAGTTTCTCAGAAAGCTTCTTTCCAGTTTTTCACGGAAGACATTTCCTTTTTCACCGTAGCCCTCTATGGGCTTCCAAATATCACTTTGCTAATTCCACAAGAACAGCCTTAGCGATAGGCTTCTTGAGGGGAAAGATATAATTCTGTGAGATGAATTAACAGAACACAAAGAAGTTTCTCAGACGGCTTCTTTCCAGTTTTTAACTGAAGATATTTCCTTTTTCAAAATAGCCCTCTATGGGCTTCCAAATATCACTTTGCAAATTCCAAAGGAACAGCCCTAGCAAAAGGCTTCTTGAAGGGAAAGCTGTAACTCTGTGAGATGAACTAACAGAACACAAAGCAGTTTCTCAGAAAGCTTCCTTCCATTTTTTAACGGAAGATATTTCCTTTTTCACCTCAGCCCTCTGTGGGCTTCCAAATATCACTTTGCAAATTCCACAGGAACAGCCTTAGCGAAAGACTTCTTGAGGGGAAAGCTGTAACTCTGTGACATGAATTAGCAGAACACAAAGCAGTTTCTCAGAAAGCTTCTTTTCAGTTTTTATCTTAGGATATTTCCATTTTCACCATAGTCCTCTATGGGCTTCCAAATATCACTTTGCAAATCCCACAAGAACAGCCTTAGCGACAGGTTTCTTGAGTGCAAAGCTGTTACGAGGTGAGATGTCATCCACGAACACACGGCAGTTTCTCAGAAAGCATTTTTCAAGTTTTTAACGGTAGATATTTCCTTTTTCACCGTAGCCCTCTGTGGGCTTCGAAATATCACTTTGCAAATTTCACAAGAGCAGCCTTAGTGAACGGATTCTTGAGGGTAAAGCTGTACCTCAGTGAGATGAACTAACAGAACACAAAGCATTGTCTCAGAAAGCTTCTTTTCGGTTTTTATCTTAGGATATTTCCATTTTCACCATAGCCCTCTATGGGCTTCCAAATATCACTTTGCAAATTCCACAAGAACAGTCTTAGCAGAAGGCTTGTGGAGGAGAAAGCTCTAACTCTGTGAGATGAATTAACAGAACACAAATCAGTTTCTAAGAAAGCTTCTTTCCAGTTTTTACGGAAGATATTTCCTTTTACACCATAGCCCCCTAGGGGCTTCAAAATATCACTTTGCAAATCCCACAAGAACAGTCTTAGCGAAGGGATTATTGAGGAGCGAGCTGTAAGTCTCTGAGATGAATTAACAGAACACAAAGCAGTTTCTCAGAAAGCCTCTTTCCAGGTTTTAACTGAAGATATTTCCTTTTTCACCATAGCCCTCTATGGTCTTCCAAATATCATTTTGCAAATCACACAGTAACAGTCCTAGCTAAAGGCTTCTGGAAGGGATAGCTGTAACCCTGTGAGATGAAATAACAGAACACAAAGCAGTTTCTCAGAAAGCTTCTTTCCAGTTTTTAACTGAAGATATTTCCTTTTTCACCGTAGTCCTCTAAGGGCTTTCAAATATCTCTTTGCAAATCCCACAAGAACAGTCTCAGTGAAAGGCTTCTTGAGGAGAAAGCTGTAACGCGGTGAGATGTATTACACGAACACACGGCAGTTTCTCAGAAAGCTTCTTTCCAGTTTTTAACGGAAGATATTTCCTTTTTCCCCGTAGCACTCTATGGCCTTCCAAATATCACCTTGAAAATTCCACAAGAGCAGTCTTAGGGAAAGGCTTCTGGAGGGGAAAGCTGTAACTCTGTGAGATGAATTAACAGAACACAAGGCAGTATCTCAGAAAGCTTCTATCCAGGTTTTAACTGAAGATGTTTCCTTATTCACCATAGCCATCTATGGGCTTCCAAATATCTCACTTCAAATCCCACAAGACCAGTCTTAGCGCAAGGCTTCTTGAGGGGAATGCAGCAACTCGGTGAGGTGTATTAACAGAACAAACAGCAGTTTGTCAAAAAGCTTCTTTCCACTCTTTAACGGAAGATATTTCCTTTTTCACCATAGCCCTCTAGGGGCTTCCAAATATCACTTTGAAAATCCCGCTAGAACCGTCTTAGCGAAAGTCTTCTTGAGGGGAAAGCTGTAATTTGGGGAGATGTATTATCAGAACACACGGCAATTTTTCAGAAAGTTTCTTTCCAGTTTTTAACGGAAGATATTTTCTTTTTCACCATAGCCCTCTATGGGTTTCCTAATATCACTTTGCAAATTTCACAAGAACAGTCTTAGTGAACGGCTTCCTGAGGGGAAAGCTGAAACTCTGTGAGATGAACTAACAGAACACAAAGCAGTTTCTCAGAGAGCTTCTTTTCGGATTTTATTGGAAGATATTTCCTTTTTCACCATATCCCTCTACGGGCTTCCAAATATCATTTCGCAAATTCCACAAGAACAGTCTTAGCGAAAGACTTCTTGAGGGGAAAGCTGTAACTCTGTGACATGACTTAACAGAACACAAAGCAGTTTCTCAGAAAGCTTCTTTCCAGTTTAAACTGAAGATATTTCCTTTTTCACCATAGCCCTCAATGGGCTTTCTAATATCACTTTGCAAATTCCACAACAACAGCCTTAGCGAAAGGTTTCTTGAGGTGAAAGCTGTAAATCTGAGTTGAATTAACAGAACACAAAGCAGTTTCTCAGAAAGCTTCTTTTCAGTTTTTATCTTAGGATATTTCCTTTTTCACCATAGCCCTCCTTGGGTTTCCAAATATCACTTTGCAAATCCGACAAGAACAGCCTTAGCGAAAGGCCTCTTGAGGGGAAAGCTGTAACTCTGAGAGATGAATTAACAAAACACAAAGCAGTTTCTCTGAAAGCTTCTTTCCACTTTTTAACTGAAGATATTTCCTTTTCCTCCATAGCCCTCTATGGGCTTCCAAATATCACTTTGCAAATTCCACAAGAACAGTCTTAGTGAAAGGCTTCTGGAGGGGAAGCTGTAACTCTGGGAGATGAATTAACAGAACACAAAGGAGTTTTTGAATAAGCTTCTTTTCAGTTTTTATCTTAGGACATTTATTTTTTCACCATAGCCCTCTATTGGCTTCCAAATATCACTTTGAAAATTTCACAACAACAGTTTTAGCGAAAGGCTTCTTGAGGGGAGGGCTGTAAATCTGTGAGTTGAATTAACAGAACACAAAGCAGTTTCTCAGAAATATTTTTTCAAGTTTTTAACGGAAGAAATTTCCTTTTTCACCATAGCCCTCTGTGGACTTCCAAATATTACTTTGCAAATCCCACAAGAACAATCCTAGCGAAAGTCTTTTTGAGGGGAAAGCTGTAACTAGGTAAGGTGCATTAAGAGAACTCATGGCAGTTTCTCAGAAAGCTTATTTCCAGTTTTTAACTGAAGATATTTCCTTTTTGCCCATAGCCCTCTATGGGCTTCCAAATATCACTTTGCAAATTCCACAAGAAGAGTCTTAGTGATCGGTTTCTTGAGGGGAAAGCTGTAACTCTGTGAGATGAATTAAAAGAACACAAAGCAGTTTCTCAAAAAGCTTTTTTCCAGTTTTTAACGAAAGATAATTCCTTTTCCACCATAGACCTCTACGGGCTTCCAAATATCACTTTGCAAATTCCACAAGAACAATCTAAGCGAAAGGCTTCTTGAGGGGAAAGCTGTAACTCTGTGAGACGAATTAACCGAACACGAAGCAGTTTCTCAGAATGCTTCTTTCCAGTTTTTAACTGAAGATATTTCCTTTTTCACCAGAGCCCTCTATGGACTTCCAAATATCACTTTGCAAATTCCACAAGAACAGTCTTAGCGAAAGGCTTCTTGAGGGAAAAGCTGTAACTCTGTGAGGTGAAGTAACAGAACACAAAGTTGTTCTGCAGAAAGCATCTTTTCAGTTTTTAGCGGAAGATATTTCCTTTTTCACCTTAGCCATTTATGGGCTTCCAAATATCACTTTGAAAATTCCACAAGAACAGTCTTAGGGAAAGGCTTCTGGAGGGGAAAGCTGTAACTCTGTGAGATGAGTTAACAGAACACAAAGTAGTTTCTCTGAAAGCCTTTTCCACTTTTTAACGTAAGATACTTCCTTTTTCACCATAGCCCTCGATGGGCTTCCAAATATCACTTAGAAAATACCACAAGAACAGTCTTATGGAGTGTCTTCTTGAGGGGAAAGCTGAAACTCTGTGAGATGAATTAACAGAACACAAAGCAGTTTCTCAGAAAACTTCTATACAGTTTTTAACTGAAGATATTCCCTTTTTCACCATAGCACTGTAAGGGCTTAAAAATATCACTCTGCATATTCCACAAGAACAGTCTTAGGGAAAGGCTTCTTGAGGGGAAAGCTGTAACTCTGTGAGATGAATTAACAGAACACAAACCATTTTCTCAGAAATATTCTTTCCAATTTTTAACGGAAGCTATTTCCTTTTTCACCATAGCACCCTATGGGCTTCCAAATATCACTTTGCAAATTCCACAAGAACAGTCTTAGCGAAAGGCTTCTGTAGGGGAAAACTCTAAGTCTGTGACATGAATTAACAGAGCACAAAGTAGTTTGTAAGAAAGATTCTTTTCAGTTTTTGTCTTAGGATATTTCTTTTTTCACCATAGCCCTGTTTGGGCTTCTAAGTATCTCTTTCCAATTTCCACAAAAAGTGTCTTAAGGAAAGACTTCTTGAGGGGAAAGGTGTAACTCTGTGAGGTGAATTAAGAGAACACAAAGGAGTTTCTCAGAATGCCTCTTTCTAGTTTTTAAAGGAAGATATTTCCTTTTTCACCATAGCCCCCTATGGGCTTCCAAATATCACTTTGCAAATTCCACAAAAATTGTCTTAAGGAAGGGCTACTTGAGAGGAAAGCTGTAACGCTGTGAGATCAAATAACAGAACACAAAGCAGTTTCTCAGAAAGCCTCTTTCCAGTTTTTAACGGAAGATACTTCCTTCTTCATAATAGCCCTCTATGGTCTTCCAAATATCGCTTTGCAAATTCCATAAGAACAGTCTTAGCGAAAGTCTTCTTGAGCGGAAAGCTGTAACTCTGTGAGATGAATTAACAGAACACAAAGCAGTTTCTCAGAAAGCTTCTTTTAAGTTTTTATCTTAGGATATTTCCTTTTCCACCATAAAGCTCTATGGGCTTCCAAATATCACTTTGCAAATTTCACAAGAACAGTCTTAGCGAAAGTGTCCTGGAGGGGAAAGCTGTAAATCTGTGAGATGAATTAACAGAGTACAAAATAATTTTTCAGAAAGCTTCTTTTCAGTTTTTGTCTTAGGATATTTCCTTTTTCACCATAGCCCTCTATGGGATACTAAGTATCACTATCCAATTTCCACAAAATCAGTTTTAGCGAAAGGCTTCTTGAAGGGAAAGCTGTAACTCTGTGACATGAAATAACAGAATACAAAGCAGTTTCTCAGAAAGCTTCTTTCCAGTTTTTAACGGAAGGTATTTCCTTTTCCACCATAGCCCTTTTAGGGCTTCCAAATATCACTTTGAAAATTCCTCCAGAACTGTCTTATCGAAAGGCTTCTTGAGTAGAAAGCTCTAACTCTGTGAGATGAATTAGCAGAACACAACGTAGTTTCTCAGAAAGCTTCTTTCAAGTTTTTAACTGAAGATATTTCCTTTTTCACCATAGCCCTCTATGGGCTTCCAAATATCACTTTGCAAATTCCACAAGAACAGTCTTAGCGAAAGGAATCTTGAGGGAAAGCTGTAACTCTGTCAGATGAATTAACTTAAAACCACGCTGTTTCTCTGAAAGCTACTTTCCAGTTTTCAACTGAAGGTATTCCCTTTTTCAACATAGACCTCTATGGGCTTCCAAATATCACTTTGCAAATTCCACAAGAACAGTGTTAGTGAAAGGCTTCTTGAGGGGAAAGCTGTAACTGTGTGAGATGAATTAACAGAACACAAACCAGTTTCTCAGAAATATTCTTTCCAATTTTTAACGGAAGATATTTCCTTTTTCACCATAGAACTCTACGGCCTCCAAATATCACTTTGCAAATTCCACAAGAACAGTCTTAGCGAAAGACTTCTGCAGGGGAAAGCTCTAAGTCTGTGACATGAATTAACAGAGCACAAAGTAGTTTGTAAGAAAGATTCTTTTCAGTTTTTGTCTTAGGATATTTCTTTTTTCACCGTGGCCCTCTATGGGCTGCTACGTATCCCTTTCCATTTTCCACAAAAACTGTCTTAAGGAAAGGCTTCTTGAGGGGAAATGTGTGACTCTGTGAGTTGAATTAAGAGAACACAAAGGAGTTTCTCAGAATGCCTCTTTCCAGCTTTTAACGGAAGATTTTTCCTTTTTCACCGTAGCCCTCTATGGGCTTCCAAATATCACTTTGCAAATTCCACAAAAACTGTCTTAGCGAAAGACTACTTGAGAGGAAAGCTGTAACTTTGTGAGATGAAATAACAGAACACAAAGCAGTTTCTCAGAAAGCTTCTTTCCAGTTTTTAACGGAAGATATTTACTTCTTCACCATAGCCCTCTATGGTCTTCCAGATATCGCGTTGCAAATGCCATAAGAACAGACTTAGCGAAAGGCTTCTTGAGCGAAAAGCTGTAACTGTGTGAGATGAATTAACAGAACACAAAGCAGTTTCTCAGAAAGCTTCTTTTAAGTTTTTATCATAGGATATTTCCTTTTCCACGATAGAGCTCTATGGGCTTCCAAATATCACTTTGCAAATTCCACAAGAACTGTCTTAGCGAAAGGGTCCTGGAGGGGAAAGCTGTAAATCTGTGAGATGAATTAACAGAACACAAAGCAGTTTCTCAGAAAGCTTCTATCCAGTTTTTAACGGAAGATATGTCCTTTTTCACCGTAGCCCTCTATGGGCTTCCAAATATCACTTTGCAAATTCAACAAGAACAGTCTTAGCGAAAGGCTTCTGGAGGGATAAGCTGTAACTCTGTGACATGAATTAACAGAACACAAAGCAGTTTCTCAGAAAGCTTCTTTTTAGTTTTTATCTTAGGATATTTCCTTTTTCAGCAAAGCCTTCAATGGGCTTCGAAATATCACTTTGCAAAATCCACAAAAACAGTCTTATCGAAAGGCTTCTTGAGGGAAAAGCTGTAACTCTGTGAGATGAATTAACAGAACTCAAAGCAGTTTCTCAGAAATCTTCTTTACAGTTTTTAACGGAATATATTTATTTTTTCACCGTAGCCATTTATAGGCCTCCAAATATCACTTTGCAAATTCCACAAGAACAGTCTTTGCGAAGGGCTTCTTGAGGGGAAAGCTGTAACTCTGTGAGTTGATTTAACAGAAAACAAAGCAGTTTCTAAGAGAGCTTCTTTTCAGTTTTTATATTAGGGTATTTCCTTTTTCACCATAGCCCTCTAAGGGCTTCAAAATATCACTTTGCAAATTCCACAAGATCAGTCTCAGCCAAAGACTTGTGGAGGGGAAAGCTGTAACTCAGTGAGATGAATTAGCAGAACACAAAGCAGTTTCTCAGAAAGCTTCTTTTTAGTTTTTATCTTAGGATATTTCCTTTTTCAGCAAAGCCCTCAATGGGCTTCCAAATATCACTTTGCAAAATCCACAAAAACAGTCTTATCGAAAGGCTTCTTGAGGGAAAAGCTGTAACTCTTGAGATGAATTAACAGAACTCAAAACAGTTTCTCAGAAATCTTCTTTCCAGTTTTTAACGGAATATATTTATTTTTTCACCGTAGCCATTTATGGGCCTCCAAATATCACTTTGGAAATTCCACAAGAACAGTCTTTGCGAAAGGCTTCTTGAGGGGAAAGCTGTAACTCTGTGAGTTGATTTAACAGAAAACAAAACAGTTTCTCGGAGAGCTTCTTTTCAGTTTTTATCTTAGGGTATTTCCTTTTTCACCATAGCCCTCTAAGGGCTTTGAAATATCACTTTGCAAATTCCACAAGAACAGTCTTAGCCAAAGACTTCTGGAGGGGAAAGCTGTAACTCTGTGAGATGAATTAACAGAACACAAAGCAGTTTCTCAGAAATCTTCTTTCCAGTTTTTAACCGAAGATATTTCCTTTTTCACCGTAGCCCTCTATGGGCTTCCAAATATCACTTTGCAAATTCCACAAGAACAGTCTTAGTGAACGGCTTCTTGAGGGGAAAGCTGTAAATCGGTGAGATGAACTAACAGAACACAAAGCAGTTTCTCAGAAATCTTCTTTCCAGTGTTTATCTTAGGATGTTTCCTTTTTCACCATAGCCCTCTATGGGTTTCCAAATATCACTATGCAAATCCCACAGGAACAGTCTGAGCGAAAGGCTTCTTGTGTAGAAAGCTGTAACTCCGTGAGAAATATTAACAGAACACGCAGCAGTTTCTCAGAGTGCTTCTTTCTAGTTTTTAAAAGAAGATATTTCCTTTTTCACCATAGCCCAATAAGGGCTTCCAAATATCACTTTGAAAATTTCACTAGAACAGTCTTACTGAATGGCTTCTTGAGAGGAAAGTGGTAACACTGTGAGATTAACTAAAAGAACACAAAGCAGTTTCTCAGAAAGCTTCTTCTCTGTTTTTATCTTAGAATATTTCCTTTTTCACCATAGCCATCAATGGGCTTCCAATTATCACTTAGCAAATTCCAGAAGAACAGTCTTAGCGGAAGGTGTCTTCAGGGGAATGCTCTAATTCTTTGAGATGAATTAACAGAACACACAGCAGTTTCTCAGAAAGCTTCTTTTCAGTTTTTAACTGAAGATATTTCCTTTTTCACCGTAGCCCTCTAATGGCTTCCAAATATCACTTTGCAAATACCACAACAGCAGCCTTAGCGAAAGGCTTCTTGAGGGTAAAGCTGTAACTCTGTGAGTTGAATTAACAGAAAACAAAGCAGTTTCTCAGAAAGTTTATTTTCAGTTTTTATCTTAGGATATTTACTTTTTCACTATAGTCCTCTAAGGGCTTCCAAATGTCACTTGGTAAATTCCACAAGAACAGTCTTAGTGAACGGCTCCTTGAGCGGAAAGCTGTAACACTGTGAGATAAACTAAGAGAACAGAAAGCAGTTTCTCAGAAAGGTTCTTTTCAGTTTTTATCTTAGGATATTTCCTTTTTCACCATAGCCCTCTGAGGGCTTCTAAATATCACTTTGCAAATTACACAAGAGCAGTCTTAGCGAAAGGCTTCTTGAGGGGAAAGGTGTAACTCTTTGAGATGAATTAACAGAACACAAAGCAGTTTCTCAGAATGTTTCTTTTCAGTTTTTAACTGAAGATATTTCCTTTTTCACCATAGCCCACTTTGGGCTACCAAATATCACTTTTCAAATTCCTAAAGAAGAGTCTTAGTGAAGGGCTTCTGGAGGGGAAATCTGAAACTCTGTGAGATGAACTAACAGAACACAAAGTAGTTTCTTAGAAATCTTCTTTCCAGTTTTTAACGGAAGATATATCCTTTTTACCATAGCCCCCTAAGGTCTTCCAAATAACACTTTGCAAATTCCACAAGAACAGTCTTAGCGAAAGGCTTCCTGAGGGGAAAGTGTGTAACTCTGTGAGATGAATTAACAGAACACATAGCAGCTTCTCAGAAAGTTTCTTTCCAGTTTTTAACGGAAGATATTTCCTTTTTCACCGTAGCCCTCTATGGGCTTCTAAATATATCTTTGAAAATTCCACAAGAACAGCCTTAGCGAAAGGCTTCATGAGGGGAAGGCTGTAACTCTGTGAGATGAATTAGCAGAACACAAAGCAGTTTCTCAGAAAGCTTCTTTACAGTTTTTAACTGAAGATATTTCCTTTCTCACCATAGCCCTCTAGGCTTCCAAATATCACCTTGCAAATTCCACTGGAACAGTCTTACCAAAAGGCTTCCTGAATGGAAAGCTGTAACTCTGTGAGATGAATTAACATAACACAAAGTAGTTTGTAAAAAAGCTTCTCTTCAGTTTTTATCTTAGGATATTTCCTTTTCCACCATAGCCCTCTATGGGCCTCCAAATATCACTTTGCAAATTCCACAAGAACAGTCTTAGCGAAAGGGTTCTGGAGGGCAAAGCTAAAACACTGTGAGATGAATTAAGAGAACACAAAGCAGATTCTCAAAAAACCTTCTTTTCAGATTTTATCGCAGGATATTTCCTTTTTCACCAGAGCGCTCTATGGTCTTCCACATATCACTTTGCAAATTCCACAAGAACAGTCTTAGTGGAAGGCTTTCTGAGGCGAAAGCTGTAACACTGTGAGATCTATTAACAGATCAAAAAGCGGTTTCTCAGAAAGGTTCTTTTCAGTTTTTAACTGAAGATATTTCCTTTTTCACCATAGCCCTCTATGGGCTTCCAAATATCACTTTGCAAATTCCACAAGAACAGTCTTAGGGAAAGGCTTCTTGAGGGGAAAGCTGTAACTCTGTGAGATGAATTAACAGAACACAAAGCAGTGGCCAGGAAAGCTTCTTTTCGGTTTTTATCTTAGAATATTTCCTTTATCACCGTAGCCCTCTATGGGCTTCCAAATATCACTCTTCAAATTCCACAAGAACAGTCCTGGCGAAAGGCGTCTTGAGGGGAAAACTGTAACTCTGTGAGATGAATTAACAAAACGCAAAGTAGATTGACAAAAAAGCTTCTTTTCATTTTTTATCTTATGATATTTCCTTTTTCAACATAGCCCTCTATAGGCTTTCAAATAACACTTTGCTAATTCCACAAGGACAGTCTTAGCGAAAAGCTTCTTCAAGGAAAAGCTAAAACCCTGTGAGATGAATTAAGAGAACACAAAGCAGTTTCACAAAAAGCTTCTTTTCAGTTTTTATCTTAGGATACTTCCTTTTTCACCATAGCCCTCTATTGTCTTCCAAATATCACTTTGCAAAATTCCACAAGAACAGTCTTAGGGAAACGATTCTTGAGTTTAATGCTGTAATTCTGTGAGATGAATTAACAGAACCCAAAGCAGTCTCTCAGACACTTCTTTCCAGTTTTTAACTGAAGATATTTCCTTTTTCACCATAGCCCTCCATGGACTTCCAATTATCACCTTGTAAATTCCAGAAGAACAGTCTTAGTGAAAGACTTCTTTCTGGGAAAGCTGAAAATCTGTGAGATGAATTAACAGAACAGAAAGTCAGTTTCGCAGAAATCTTCTTTTCAGTTTTTATCTTAATATATTACCTTTTTCACCGTAGCCCTCTATGGGCTTCCAAATATCACTTTGGAAATTCCACAAGAACAGTCTTAGCGAAAGACTTCTTGAGGTGGATGCTGGAACTCTCTGAGATGGATTAACAGAACACAAAGCTGTTTCTCAGAAGGCTTCTTTCCAGTTTTTAACTGCAGATATTTCCTTTATCAGCATAGCCGTCTAAGGGTTCCAAATATCACTTTGCAAGTTCCACAAGAACAGTCTTAGCGAAAGACTTCTTGAGGGTAAAGCAGTAACTCTCTGAGATGAATTAACAGAACACAAAACAGTTTCTCAGAAACTTTCTTTCCAGGTTTTAACGGAAGATATCTACTTTTACACCATAGCCCTCTATGGGCTTCCAAATATCACGTTGCAAATTCCACAAGAACAGTCTTAGAGAATGGCTTCTGAGAAGAAAGCTGTAACCCTGTGAGATGAATTAACAGAACACAAAGCAGTTTCTCAGAAAAATTGTTTGTAGTTTTTAATGGAAGATATTTCCTTTTTCACCGTACCCCTCTAAGGACTGCCAACTATCACCTTGCGAATTCCACAGGAACAGACTTAGTGAACGGCTTCTTGACGGGACAGCTGTAACTCTGTGAGATGAATTAAGAGAACACAATGCAGTTTCTCAGAAAGCTTCTTTATGGTTTTTATCTTAGGATATTTCCTTTTTCGCCATAACCCTGTATGGGCTTCCAAATATCACTTTGTAACTTCCTCAAGAACAGCCTTAGCGAAAGGCTTCTGGAAGGGAAAGCTGTAACTCTGTGAAATGAAATAAGAGAACACAAAGCAGTTTCTCAGAACGCTTCTTTCCAGTTTTTAAATGAAGATATTTCCTTTTTAACGAAAGCTCTCTATGGGCTTCCAAATATCACTTTGCAAATTCCACAAGAACAGTCTTAGCGAAAGGCTTTTTGAGGGGAATCCTGTAAGTCGGTGAGATCTATTAACACAACACACGGTAATTTCTCAGAATGCTTCTTTCCAGTTTTTAACGGAAGATATTTCCTATTTCAGCATAGTCCTCTATGGGCTTCCAAATATCATTTTGCAATATTCACAAGAACAGTCTTAGTGAACGGATTCTTGAGGGGAAAGCTGTAACTCTGTGAGATGAACTAACAAAACACAATGCAGTTTCTCAGAAAGCTTCTTTTTGGTTTTTATCTTAGGATATTTCCATTTTCACCACAGCCCTCTATGGGCTTCCAAATATCACTTCACAATTTCCACAAGAACAGTCTTAGCGAAAGTCTTCTTGACGGAAAAGCTGTAACTCCGTGAGATGAATTAACAGAACACAAAGCAGTTTCTCAGACATCTTCTTTCCAGTTTTTAACGGAAAATATTTCCTTTTACACCGTAGCCCCATATGGGCTTCAAAATATCACTTTGCAAATTCCACAAGTACAGTCTTAGCGAAGGGCTTCTTGAGGAGGCAGCTCTAACTCTCCGAGATGAATTAACAGAACACTAAGCAGTTTCTCAGAAAGCCTCTTTCCAGTTTTTAACTGAAGATATTTCCTTTTTCACCATAGCCCTCTATGGGCATCCAAATATCACTTCGCAAATCCCACAAGAACAGTCTTAGCAAAAGGCTTCTGGAAGGGAAAGCTGCAACACTGTGAGATGAATTAGCAGAACACAAATCAGTTTCTCAGAAAGCTTCTTTCAAGTTTTTAATGGAAGATATTTCCTTTTTCACCGTAGCCCTCTATGGGCTTCCAAATATCTCTTTGCAAATCCCACAAGAACAGTCCCAGTGAAAGGCTTCTTGAGGAGAAAGCTGTAACTCGGTGAGATGTATTACACGAACACACGGCAGTTTCTCAGAAAGCTCCTTTCCAGTTTCTAACGGAAGATATTTCCTTTTTCACCATAGCGCTCTATGGGCTTCCAAATATCACCTTCCAAATTTCACAAGAACAGCCGTAGCGAAAGGCTTCTTGAAGGGAAAACTGTAACTCTGTGAGATGAAGTAACAGAACACAAAGCAGTTTCACAGAAAGCTTCTTTCCAGTTTTTAACGGAAAATATTTCCTTTTTCACCATAGCCCTCTATGGGATTCCAAATATCACTGTGCAAATTCCACAAGAACAGTCTTAGGGAAAGGATTATTGAGGGGAAAGCTGTAATTCTGTGAGATGAATTAACAGAACACAAACCAGTTTCTCAGAAAGCTTCTTTCCAGTATTTAACGGAAGATATTTCTTTTTTCACTGTAGCCTTCTATGGGCTTCCAAATATCAGTTTGCAAATTCCACAAGAAGAGTCTTAGCGAAAGGATTCTTGAAGGAAAAGATGTAACTCTTTGAGATGAATTAACAGAACACAAAGCAGTTTATCAGATAGCTTCTTTTCTCTTTTTATCTTAGGATATTTCCATTTTCACCACAGCCCTCTAAGGGCTTCCAAATATCACTTTGTAAATTCCATAAGAACAGTCTAAGCGAAAGGCTTATTGAGGGAAAAGATGTAACTCTTAGAGATGAATTAACAGAACACAAAGCAGTATCTCAGAAAGCTTACTTTCAGATTTTAACTGAAGATATTTCCTTTTTCACCATAGCCCTCTAGGGATTCCAAATATCACTTTGCAAATTCCACAACAACAACTTTAGCGAAAGGCTTCTTAAGGGGAAAGCTGTAATTCTGTGAGTTGAATTAACAGAACACAAATCAGTTTCTCAGAAAACATCTTTTCAGTTTTTTTCTTAGGCTATTTCCTTTTTCACCAAAGCCCTCCAGGAGCTTCCAAATATAACTTTGCAAATTCCACAAGAACAGTCTTAGTGAACGGCTTCTTCAGGGGAATGCTAAACTCTGTGAGATGAATTAACAGAACACAAAGCAGTTTTTCAGAAAGCTTCTTTTCAGTGTTTATGTTAGGATATTTCCTTTTTCATCATAGCCCTTAGGGGCTTCCAAATTCACTTTGCAAATTCCACAAGAACAGTCTTAGCGAAAGGCTTCTTGAGGGGAAAGCTCTAACACTGTGAGATGAATTTAGAGAACACAAAGCAGTTTCTCAGAAATCTTCTTTCCAGTTTTTAACGCAAGATATTTCCTTTTTTACCTTAGCCCTCTATGGGCTTCCAAATATCACTTTGCAAATTTCACAAGAACAGTCTTAGTGAACGGATTATTGAGGGGAAGGCTGTAATTCTGTGAGGTGAACTAACAAAACACACAGCATTTTCACAGAAAGCTTCTTTTCAGTTTTTATCTTAGGCTATTTCCATTTTCACCATAGCCCTCTATGGGCTTCCAAATATCACTTTGCAAATCCCACAAGAACAGTCTTAGCGAAAGGTTTCTTGAGCGCAAAGCTGTAACGCAGTGAGATGTCTTACACGAACACACGGAAGTTTCTCAGAAAGCATCTTTCAAGTTTTTAACGGTAGATATTTACTTTTTCACCGTAGCCCTCTATGGGCTTCCAAATATCACTTTGCAAATTTCACAAGAACAGTCTTAGCGAAAAGCTTGTTGAGGGGAAAGCTGTAAGTCAGTGAGATGTATTAACACAACACACGGCAATTTCTCAGAATGCTTCTTTCCAGTTTTTAACGGAAGATATTTTGTGTTTCACCATAGCCCTCTATGGGCTTCCAAATGTCACGTTGCAAATTTCACAAGAACAGCCTTACTGAACGGATTCTTGAGGGTAAAGCTGTAACTCAGTGAGATGAACTAACAGAACACAAAGCAGTTTCTCAGAAAGCTTCTTTACGGTTTTTATCTTAGGATATTTCCATTTTCACCATAGCCCTCTACGGGCTTACAAATATCACTTTGCAAATTCCACAAGAACAGTCTTAGCGGAAGGCTTGTGGAGGAGAAAGCTCTATCTCTGTGAGATGAATTAACAGAACACAAAGCAGTTTCTAAGAAATCTTCTTTCCAGTTTTTAACGGAAGATATTTCCTTTTAAACCATAGCCCCCTAGGGGCTTCAAAATATCACTTTGCAAATTCCACATGAACAGTCCTAGCGAAGGGCTTCTTTAGGAGGGAGCTGTAACTCTCAGAGATGAATTAACAAAACACAAAGCAGTTTCTCAGAAAGCCTCTTTCCAGGTTTTAACTGAAGATATTTCCTTTTTCACCATAACCCTCTACCGGATTCCAAATATCACTTTGCAAATCCCACAGGAACAGTCTTAGCGAAAGGCTTCTGGAAGGGAAAGCTGTAACCATGTGAGATGAAATAACAGAACACAAAGGAGTTTCTCAGAAAGCTTCTTTCCAGGTTTAAACGGAGGATATTTCCTTTTTCACCATAGCGCTCTATGGGTTTCCAAATATCAGTTTGCAAATTCCACAAGAACAGTCTTAGGGAAAGGCTTCTGGAGGAGAAAGCTGTAACGCTGTGAGATGAATTTACAGAACACAAAGCAGTATCTCAGAAACCTTCTTTCCAGTTTTTAACTGAAGATATTTCCTTATTCACCATAGTCCCCTATGGGCTTCCAAATATCTCTCTGCAAATCCCACAAGAACAGTCTTAGCGAAAGGCTTCTTGAGGGGAAAGCTGTAACTCGGTGAGGTGTATTAACAGAACACACGGCAGTTTCTCAGAAAGTTTCTTTCCACTTTTTAACGGAAGATATTTCCTTTTTCACCATAGCCCTGTAGGGGCTTCCAAATATCACTTTGAAAATTCCAATAGAACAGTCTTAGCGAAAGGCTTCTTGAGGGGAAAGGTGTAATTTGGTGAGAAGTATTCTCAGAACACACGGCAGTTTCTGATAAAGTTTCTTTCCAGTTTTTAACGGAAGATATTTCCTTTTTCACCAAAGCCCTCTATGGGCTTCCAAATATCACTTTGCAAATTTCACAAGAACAGCCTTAGTGAACGACTTCTTGAGGGGAAAGCTGTAACTCTGTGAGACGAACTAACAGATCACAAAGCAGTTTCTCAGAGACCTTCTTTTCGGTTTTTAATGGAAGATATTTCCTTTTTCACCATAGCCCTCTACGGGTTTCCAATTATCACATTGCAAATTCCACAAGAACAGTCTTAGCGAAAGACTTCATGAGGGAAAGCTGTAACTCTTTCAGATGACTTAACAGAACACAAAGCAGTTTCTCAGAAAACTTCTTTCCAGTTTTAACTGAAGATATTTCCTTTTTCACCATAGCCCTCAATGGGCTTCCAAATATCAGTTTGCAAATATCACAAGAACAGTCTTAGCGAAAGGCTTCTTGAGGGGAATCCTGTAAGTCGGTGAGATGTATTAACACAACACATGGTAATTTCTCAGAATGCTTCTTTCCAGTTTTTAACGGAAGATATTTCCTATTTCACCATAGTCCTCTATGGGCTTCCAAATATCATTTTGCAATATTCACAAGAACAGTCTTAGTGAACGGATTCTTGAGGTGAAAGCTGTAACTCTGTGAGATGAACTAACAAAACACAAAGCAGTTTCTCAGAAAGCTTCTTTTTGGTTTTTATCTTAGGATATTTCCATTTTCACCACAGCCCTCTATGGGCTTCCAAATATCACTTCACAATTTCCACAAGAACAGTCTTAGCGAAAGTCTTCTTGACGAAAAAGCTGTAACTCTGTGAGATGAATTAACAGAACACAAAGCAGTTTCTCAGACATCTTCTTTCCAGTTTTTAACGGAAAATATTTCCTTTTACACCGTAGCCCCATATGGGCTTCAAAATATCACTTTGCAAATTCCACAAGTACAGTCTTAGCGAAGGGCTTCTTGAAAAGACAGCTCTAACTCTCCGAGATGAATTAACAGAACACTAAGCAGTTTCTCAGAAAGCCTCTTTCCCGTTTTTAACTGAAGATATTTCCTTTTTCACCATAGCCCTCTATGGGCATCCAAATATCACTTCGCAAATCCCACAAGAACAGTCTTAGCAAAAGGCTTCTGAAAGGGAAAGCTGCAACACTGTGAGATGAATTAGCAGAACACAAATCAGTTTCTCAGAAAGCTTCTTTCAAGTTTTTAATGGAAGATATTTCCTTTTTCACCGTAGCCCTCTATGGGCTTCCAAATATCTCTTTGCAAATCCCACAAGAACAGTCCCAGTGAAAGGCTTCTTGAGGAGAAAGCTGTAACTCGGTGAGATGTATTACACGAACACACGGCAGTTTCTCAGAAAGCTCCTTTCCAGTTTCTAACGGAAGATATTTCCTTTTTCACCATAGCGCTCTATGGGCTTCCAAATATCACTTTGAAAATTCCACAAGAACAGCCTTAGGGAACGGCTTATGGAGGGGAAAACTGTAACTCTGTGAGATGAATTAACAGAACACAAAGCAGTATCTCAGAAACCTTCTTTCCAGTTTTTAACTGAAGATATTTCCTTATTCACCATAGCCCTCTATGGGTTTCCAAATATCTCTCTGCAAATCCCACAAGA
The DNA here is from genome assembly GCF_047675955.1 of Chlorocebus sabaeus. NCBI lineage: Eukaryota > Metazoa > Chordata > Mammalia > Primates > Cercopithecidae > Chlorocebus > Chlorocebus sabaeus. The sequence continues at coordinate 303,124 of NW_027327914.1, read as the reverse complement.
ACAGTCTTAGCGAAAGGCTTCTTGAGGGGAGAGCTGAAACTCGGTGAGGTGTATTAACAGAACACACAGCAGTTTCTCAGAAAGCTTCTTTCCACTTTTTAACGGAAGATATTTCCTTTTTCACCATAGCCCTCTAGGGGCTTCCAAATATCAATTTGAAAATTCCACTAGAACAGTCTTAGCGAAAGGCTTCTTGAGGGGAAAGCTGTAATTTGGTGAGATGTATTAACCGATCACACGCCAGTATCTCAGAGAGCTTCTTTTCAGTTTTTAACTGAAGATATTTCCTTTTTCACTGTAGCCTAAAACTGGTTTGCAAATATCACTTTGCAAATTTCACAAGAATAGTCTTAGTGAACGGCTTATTGAGGGGATAGCTGTAACACTGTGAGATGAACTAACAGAACACAAAGCACTTTCGCAGAAAGCTTCTTTACGGTTTTTAATGGAAGATATGGCGTTTTTCACCATTGCCCGCTATGGGCTTCCAAATTTCACTTTGCAAATTCAAAAAGAAAAGTCTTAGTGAAAGGCTTCTTGAGGGTAAAGCTGTAACTCTGTGAGATGAATTAGCAGAACACAAAGCAGTTTCACAGAAAGTTTCTTTCCGGTTTTTAACTGAAGATATTTTATTTTTCCCCATAGCCCCCTATGGGATTCTAAATATCACTTTGCAAATTTCACAAGAAGAGTCTTAGCGAAAGGCTTCTTGAGGAAAAAGCTGTAACTCTGTGAGATGAATTAACAGAATACTAAGCAGTTTCTCAGAAAGCTTCTTTTCAGTTTTTATCTTAGGCAATTTCCTTTTTCACCATAGCCGTCTATGGGCTTCCTAATATCACTTTGCAAATTAAACAAGAACAGTCTTAGCGAAGGGCTTCTGGAGGGGAAAGCTGTAACTCTGTGAGACGACTTAACAGGACACAAAGCAGTTTCTCAGAAATCTTCTTTCCAGTTTTTAACGGAAGATATTTCCTTTTTCACCATAGCCCTCTATGGGCTTCCAAATATCACTTTACAAATTCCACAAGAATAGTCTTAGTGAACGTCTTCTTGAGGGGAAAGCTGTAACTCTGTGAGATGAATTAACAGAACACAAAGCAGTTTCTCAGAAAGCTTCTTTTCGGGTTAACGGAAGATATTGCTTTTTCACCGTACCCATCTATGGGCTTCAAATTTCACTTAGCAAAATCCACAAGAACATTCTTAGCTAAAGGCTTCTTGAGGGTAAAGCTGTTACTCTGTAAGATGAATTAACACAACACTAAGCAGTTTCTGAGAAAGCTTCTTTTCAGTTTTTATCTTAGGATATTTCCTTTCTCTTTTTTTTTTTTTTTTTAATTTATTTATTATTATTAAACTTCAAGTTGTAGGGTACATGTGCGCAACGTGCAGGTTTGCTACATATGTATACTTGTGCCATGTTGGTGTGCTGCACCCATCAACTCGTCATTTACATCAGGTATAACTCCCAATGCAATCCCTCCCCCCTCCCCCCTCCCCATGATAGGCCCCGGTGTGTGATGTTCCCCTTCCCGAGTCCAAGTGATCTCATTGTTCAGTTCCCACCTACGAGTGAGAACATGCGGTGTTTGGTTTTCTGTTCTTGTGATAGTTTGCTAAGAATGATGGTTTCCAGCTGCATCCATGTCCCTACAAAGGACACAAACTCATCCTTTTTTATGGCTGCATAGTATTCCATGGTGTATATGTGCCACATTTTCTTAATCCAATCTGTCACTGATGGACATTTGGGTTGATTCCAAGTCTTTGCTATTGTGAATAGTGCTGCAATAAACATACGTGTGCATGTGTCCTTATAGCAGCATAATTTATAATCCTTTGGGTATATACCCAGTAATGGGATGGCTGGGTCATATGGTACATCTAGTTCTAGATCCTTGAGGAATCGCCATACTGTTTTCCATAATGGTTGAACTAGTTTACAATCCCACCAACAGTGTAAAAGTGTTCCTATTTCTCCACATCCTCTCCAGCACCTGTTGTTTCCTGACTTTTGAATGATCGCCATTCTAACTGGTGTGAGATGGTATCTCATTGTGGTTTTGATTTGCATCTCTCTGATGGCCAGTGATGATGAGCATTTTTTCATATGTCTGTTGGCTGTATGAATGTCTTCTTTTGAGAAATGTCTGTTCATATCCTTTGCCCACTTTTGAATGGGGTTGTTTGTTTTTTTCTTGTAAATTTGTTTGAGTTCTTTGTAGGTTCTGGATATTAGCCCTTTGTCAGATGAGTAGATTGCAAAAATTTTCTCCCATTCTGTAGGTTGCCTGCTCACTCTGATGGTAGTTTCTTTTGCTGTGCAGAAGCTCTTTAGTTTGATGAGATCCCATTTGTCAATTTTGGCTTTTGTTGCCGTTGCTTTTGGTGTTTTAGACATGAAGTCTTTGCCCATGCCTATGTCCTGAATGGTACTACCTAGGTTTTCCTCTAGGATATTTATGGTATTAGGTCTAACATTTAAGTCTCTAATCCATCTTGAATTAATTTTCGTATAAGGAGTAAGGAAAGGATCCAGTTTCAGCTTTCTACTTATGGCTAGCCAGTTTTCCCAGCACCATTTATTAAATAGGGAATCCTTTCCCCATTTCTTGTTTCTTTCAGCTTTGTCAAAGATCAGATGGCTGTAGATGTGTGGTATTATTTCTGAGGACTCTGTTCTGTTCCATTGGTCTATATCTCTGTTTTGGTACCAGTACCATGCTGTTTTGGTGACTGTAGCCTTGTAGTATAGTTTGAAGTCAGGTAGCGTGATGCCTCCAGCTTTGTTCTTTTGACTTAGGATTGTCTTGGAGATGCGGGCTCTTTTTTGGTTCCATATGAACTTTAAAGCAGTTTTTTCCAATTCTGTGAAGAAGCTCATTGGTAGCTTGATGGGGATGGCATTGAATCTATAAATTACCTTGGGCAGTATGGCCATTTTCACGATATTGATTCTTCCTATCCATGAGCATGGTATGTTCTTCCATTTGTTTGTGTCCTCTTTGATTTCACTGAGCAGTGGTTTGTAGTTCTCCTTGAAGAGGTCCTTTACATCCCTTGTAAGTTGGATTCCTAGGTATTTTATTCTCTTTGAAGCAATTGTGAATGGAAGTTCATT